>NC_088253.1:7695000-8027500 GCF_036013445.1 Caloenas nicobarica
TAATGGACTTCAGAATACTTTGATACTCTTCAGTAAACTGCTAAATGTACCAGCAGTTAAATAAGGTAGGAGTATTTTCAGGTGAATTAACAAGATGTTGTCCTCTGGTCTCAGGAATGGTGTGATATGGGCTGTCTTTTATTATGCGGTGCTAGGCACAGCGGTATTGCTTTCACTGAAGGCTTTGAATGATTGCATAATAGAAAGGACATGGGATGTGCACGCATCTTCTCCACAAGCTCTCAGATCATTTTCTACTTACCCCTTTGCTCACTGATCCCCCCCAGACTCTTCTCTTTACAGACACTGTAAATTTTTTATTTTACTCTTGGAAAATCCGTGTCGTGCCTAGAGGTGTCAGCTCACATTAGACCAGAGATTTAAGGGGAAAACGCTAATTCTAAAGCACAAATTTGTATAATAAAGGTTGTTGGTTTGTTTTGTGTGTTTTGGTGGTTTTTTTTTTTAAATCAACATGTTTTGACAATCTCTCCAGCTGACTCAGAGTTTTAGCTGGCACATGAAGCTGTCTCTTAGTATCTATAGCATATTTAGCTTACTGTCTCTATTGCTGTAATGACTGCTGTTGGAAACCCAAGGACACTGTGCAAACTGCTCATGGCTTGCTTAAGACTGTGACATGTTTCCTTTTCACGTGGCCCCCATTAACCATGATCAGGCCCTGAATTATACTCTGTAGTGTGGGAGACAGGGTTATTCTTTTCTTCCTCACCTGCCCAGCTTACTTAATTGCCACACTTACTTGCACATCCTGGTTATATTTATGGCTTTGCATTGTTTTTCTTTTATGCTGTTCTCTTTTTATTTTAAACCTTGAATAAATGCAATAAATCATCTGTAATACAAAGCATAAATTTATGAAGTCTCTGCTACCTTGCCAATACGTTACTGCTCTGCCTTGCCATATATTCCAGTACCTTTAACAGGACTTCACTGCAGATCCTTTACAGCAATTAATCTGAGACAAAGCTATAGTGTAAGCATCTGATTGACATAGCTGGGGGTGGGAGTGGACCTTGTTGGTTGGTTTATTTGCTTTCAGACTGGTTTACACTAGCATGACTTTTAAATATGTATGAAATTTGCAGGGTTTTGTCCTGATGTTATTGCAGTTCATTTTTTATTATATGTTACGTATATGTTTCTGTATTACAACATGCATAGGTTTCTTCTAAATTACTATAAAAGTGTATTCTGTAGCATTATAATATTTTTCCTTGTAGTTTCCTTGAGGCATTGGATTTCTTGTTTGTTTTCATTTAATATATAAACCAGAAGGAAAGTGACTAAAGGTAGTACTACTGGGTGGACTTTTGTTGTGGGATTTTAGTAACATTGTTTCAAACTTCTGCTTTGTATAGCTAATGGACTGTAGTGATGTGAGACACCCGACCAGCACACAGGCTTGGATCACAAGAGCATCACACAGATAATGCACTTGATAACCTTTTGATATTTAACTGGTCCACTGGTGGAGTGCGCATTTTTTGTCAGACTTTCCTACCACTTTCCCGTCCCACACCATGCTTTGCAGAAACCAGGCTCTATATGTCTTTCATAATAGCATATCTGGGTGAGCATAGAGGGTAAACTCTGCTCAGGAATAATGGAAGCAAAACCAGTGCTACACCCGCCTTTGAGCAATTCAAATGTAACATATGGCCATAGAATCTCAAAGGCAATACCATTGCGACTGGTCCCATGGGGTTTATTTTGCTTCACTAAATTAAGCTCCTGCTCTGTGTAGGCTTCTGCAGAGGGCAGTTTCTCCACTAACTGTAGACAGACCAGCTTAGTTTTATGAGTGTCCCACCCTCCCCACCCCTTTCTCTCCCTCTCTCTCCTATCACTAGCGTCTCAGAACTGCTGTGTACATGTCCATTGTTCAGAAGGGGAAGATAGCTTTATTTGGAAATCAGCTTTGTCACAGTGACCCCATTTGGAAGTTATTCAAATTTTTGAATAGGTCTGGCTTGTAATTTATGTAATTCCCAGTATTAGAGTAAACACATTTAACGAACGTCACATTTAGGCTGTATTCCATTGTGTTAAGATTTAATTTTAACTCTGAGGAAAATGGCTGGTAGAGTCACAGTGTTGAGAACGTGGGACAAGATGGCTGCTGTAAATGCTAAACTAACATGTGCCCTTAAATTTTCTTGAAACTCCTAAAATAATTCAGATTCATAGAAAATATGAAAAATATTCATTTGGTATTTAAAACAATGGAGTCCTGCATCAGGTATAAAAAGGAACTTGTGCGTTTATGTATTTAGTTGATGTAAGAGTCCCTGTGCTCCACTAGCAACATGACAATAACTAAATTTTGTTGTGGTCCAGTAGATTAAAGGTTGGGTCCCACAGACGGAGAGAAACCTGTCAGTTCACTGATGCTCATAGGAGGGTCTTTGTCTCTGCTGTAACATTTGTAAATGCTTCACTATCACATTTATTTACATGGGAAGCAACTCTGATAATCTAGACTGTCTCCACTCAATGGCTGAGGGATTTTTTTTGTTCGGTTTGTTGGGGTTTTTTTGTGGTGTGTTTTTTTTTTTTTTTTTTTTTTTTGCTGGATTTAGCTCTGTACTGAGGACTCCAGGGAGAACAAAAAGATTTTACATATTTGACAGAATAAAAGCCTACAAATAATAGACAGACATATATAAATGCAAATAAATGAGATCATGTAAGAAATTAGTTGGAAATATGTCAATTATAGGACAGGACATTGTATCTGATAAAAGCTGTGATGACTTGTAAAGATTGTTTGGCTTTTTTGTGAGATATTTGTCCTTCATTATAATGAGCATCTGAAGGGATAAGGATTGCTAAACCCAGGAAGAGATGCTATAGTTCGTCTCTAGATTTTTATTTATCTGTAGAATGTCTCAGGAAGATCGCACATATGTGCTGGATATGAAGAGATGAAGAACATGCCTCAGGTGTTGTTTTGGCCTTATTTGAGTAAGCTCAGTTTTATTTGCCTTAGGTGTTCTAGATTTTGGCTGCTGTGCTTGTTGATTACATATAACCTCATTGGGCAAATGGGAAGAACTGAATTTAATGGCAAGGAAATATGATGATGCCGTTTTATCTAGATGGATTAATTAATGAGTATTACATCTTGGACAAAAGCATTCATGTAAGGCTGAAAGCCTTGAGAATGACTCTTTAAAGTTCCAGGCTTCTGTCAGAAAACAAATTTCTGTTCTTGATTGAGAAAGCTCTAATAAAAGTGACAAGACTGGTAGGTGCTGTCAAAGCTGTAACTTAGGTATAGAAACCAGGTGCTCATTTGGTGTCCATAAAACTTACTGCCACTAGCAGGGCATCAAGATACAAGGAGTCTCCAGTGGTGCTTCTGATTTCTGGGTGTGGACGTGCTTTGCTTTATTGTACTGCTGCCTACACTTTTTAAGTAGGTTAAATTGACATGGTTTTGTTTGGTTTTTAAGTCTTAGATATGTAAAGAGCTTGGATAATATTGTTGTGTGAACAAATAACTATTCCTAGAGACAAAAATATTGACATGACAAAACCACATTTAAAGAATGACTGTGTGGCCCACCGTCCAGTTTGAATATAAGTTGATGTCAAAGTCGATGAAATATAAATTTGCTGCATTGGTTTTTAGAAAGGATAAAACGTGCAGTGTGCATCAGTCTGCAGGAAGGTGAAGTAAACTTCCTGTATAAGACATTTTATAGGCTTTGGATTTAAAATTGCAATGGCTAAAGGAAACTTGCATGGAACTGTTGGTTAAATTTGTTTCCTTAAATCTTCTGGATAATATGCTACTAGTGGTACCAAAACACAGCTTTTTCTTTTAGAGTTCAATTCTTCTTTTCCTCATGTTTCAACTCACTTTGTGCCTATCATCAGTAGTATTATCTCAAACAGCAGGTGGTTTTATGACAACTGAGAACACTGGTGGTCAGTCTTTATATAAGAAAAGGAAAGCTGCATTAACTAACACTTATCAAATTTTGATTTTTTAAAACATTTTCTTTGCCAAAAATAAACCATACTTGATTTTCTAGTTATGAATTAAATTTTCTTTGTCCTAACATAATACCTTTGCATTCACAAAACATCTAAGGTTTAATGAAACTTACTGTTGCATTCCATAGTAGAAAAACTATAAAGTATTTTTAGTATTTCTAGAAACTAGGCGTATCTTAGTAAAATTGATGTGGCTTTGATTAAAAACAGTATCAGAAACACACCTATAACATAGCATAGCTTTGACACAGAAATTCTGTAGATAAAACATTTCTCTTTGAGAGATTCAAAAGTAAGAAAGACACTTTGATATCCATTTGTTCTGGTAAAAGTTGTTGCTATACTTGTGTCGGGGGACAGACATCTGTACTCAGTTTTCCGATTCCTGAAGAGATTGAAGAAGTTTGTAATTAAATACTACTCTTTGACTCTTAAGTCTTTTGTACTAGTCGTGTATTTATATTATGCACATGCAAATACAGTAAAAGTCAACTAATATTTTAATATTACATCTACTTTTTTCATCAGCTCCTGGGCTACAGCGAAAAGCCAGTAAACCTACAAATGTTCATCGGAACAGCAGATGATCGCTACTTAAGACCTCATGCATTCTACCAGGTGCACCGAATCACTGGAAAAACAGTTGCAACAGCTAGTCAAGAGATAATAATTGCCAGCACAAAAGTTTTGGAAATACCACTTCTTCCTGAAAATAATATGTCAGCCAGGTACATCACTGCATCAATCAGCTGTTAGGTTGCTATGTGTGTGGGTTTTTTCCTCATTTGCGCAAAGATGAAAGAAAAATTTTGTAGAATAGCATATTTTCCACAAATATAGCTCATGATTAAGACAGACACATCTCTTTAAACACGCTGATGTTTAGGCAGTCAGAAGTAAAGGTGGAGAGAGACAGGGAAGCTGATAAGATTAATGGGGAGATAGATGACAGTGTGCAAGAAGAGACTGGATAACGCTCTCAGACACACGGTGTGAACTGTGGGGTTGTCCTGTGCAGGGACAGGAGTTGGACTCAATGAGCCTTGTGGGTCCTTCCAACTCAAGACATTCTATGATTCTGGGATTATACTTTTCCATGCAATCCATACATACATACATACAACTCCACATATGTAGAACTGGATGTGGGTTACTGGCTTGTAGAACTTTTGCTTGATTTTACAAAGACGTAAGACTTTTTTCCTACAAAAATAGAGTCATGCAGTTTAGTAGTTTGTTTCTTGACTGAATGTGGTGATTTGACTTCTGGTATCGTGGTAGGCCTTTTCCTTGTTTTGATTGTTTTTTATTTTTAGCAGTTGCGTTATTCTGACCTTTCAGGTCTCACCAGATAGAATGTACTAAATCATAGTTTAAGGGTTAGCTATAGCAACAATTAAACTGCCCTGTTCTAGCTGGAGGGTCAGTGGACAGAGTAAAGCACATTTATTTCTTAAGTGGACTTCTGAAGTCAGCTTAAATGTTCCTAGTTGCAGACTTCATATGCTAGTTCCACTGAATGCTACGAACCCACAGTGTGGGTCACCTTGATGTGCAAGATGACTCCTCACAAGCTTACTTATATGTGTTACTTGATTAAAGTGCGTGTGTCTCATAGCAATAACTGATAAGTATGTGGAATGGTACCTGGGATTTGATGGCTACACTGTTGTCATTCTCTAGTTCTTCCTAAGGCAGAATTAAATATAGGTCTCGTGCCTTGCAAATGATGTTTACTATGTTAAACAACTTACTTTGAAGGTTAAGCAGTGTGCAATAGCACATAATCTTTTAAAGGTTTAAAAAAGCTGCAGCTAGACATTTACAAGACAAAATGTTTCCGAGAACTTGCTGCTATTTTTGATACTAACAGATCTTTTAATCTCAGGCATTGAAAAGAACATTAAAATAATGTAACATGGGGAAAAATTAGAACACTTTTCATTCTTAGATAAAGCAAGGCTTACGGGGTATACTTTGGCAATAGTTTGATTCATTTTCTTCCATTTCTTTCCTGATCCATCCGTCCTCACCTGTCTCCAGTATCGATTGTGCTGGTATTTTGAAACTTCGCAATTCAGATATAGAGCTCCGTAAAGGAGAGACAGATATTGGAAGAAAGAATACCAGAGTGCGACTTGTGTTTCGTGTTCACATCCCACAACCTAGTGGAAAAGTCTTATCTCTGCAGACTGCTTCCATACCTGTTGAATGCTGTAAGATTGCTTTAACTATACATAATTTATACTTACATTTTCTGTATGTGTCAGTAGTATTGTCATTCTAACAATATTTAGTGTCAGAATTACATGTAACAAGTGTGTGTAAGAAGCATTGTGTGGAAATAGCTACACTACTGAAAGTTAATATATCTTTATTTAAACATGTTACTTGCCAAGTGGCAGCCTGAAGGTCTGGAGGAAAAACAATGTTTTAGGCTTTAAACCTAATACTGCAGTCACACAGCAGACACCTTCAGTAGGTCCTGAGATATCTCAGTGAAAATAAATATTCATTTCAGGGAGAAGTAATCCCATTTCACTTACAAGAGTCTGTACCATTACTTGGCTTTATACAGTATTATCTAATGAACAGCTGAACTTCTAGAGAGATCATTTGTTAAATGCTGGCACTAAGGAATCAAAACGTGACCTTAAACAATGTGAATTTCTCCTAGAATTCATTTTGCCTATTATAAATTACTAAAGTAATTTTTAAAACAATATTCCTAAACTAAAAATTTAATTTGCTGTAACAGTACAGATTGCTGGAATTAATGGCTTCTTGAGGTTTCTTTAATTACATAATTTCAACATAATTTTATAAACAAAGATAAATAATACACAAATATAATTTATATACGTAAGCGTATGGTCATTCTAGTTTCATCCCTGATTCTTCAAGTTAGGATCATACAAGAAATGTCACTATGGTTAAAATTGTGAATAATAATTTTTCCCTGTATTTTTTTTAAAGCTCAGCGATCTGCTCAGGAACTTCCTCAGATTGAGAAGTACAGCATCAATAGTTGCTCAGTGAATGGAGGTCATGAAATGGTGGTGACAGGATCCAATTTTCTTCCAGAATCCAAAATTATATTTTTTGAAAAGGGACAAGGTAAATACTGTCTTTTCTCCTTGAAAACAAAACCAAAACCACTACGTGAGCTTGATTTTTAGGAAGTAAGTATGAGAAAGAGAGACGGGGAGAGAGAAAGACAAGGAGAAAGAAAAGGAAAGAAAATACTTATGTCACAAGTCTAATCTGTAATTTTAGTTTGTGCACTCCTCATCTATGTGCTGGTTGGCAATTATGAGCAAAAGAGTACTTCTGATTCAGGAAGAGAATTACAGGCTAACTAACTATGAATTGTGTGGTTTTTGAAAGATGCTGTGGACAGATCATACCATGATCATACCATTTGCTCCTTATTATTATTAAATAAAAAAGAAAATGGGAACTAATGCAAATTACTATTTTGCATTGACGTCATGTTAGTATGATTTATCATTGCATAGGAACTGACTTATTCCTAAGCTAATGAAATGAATATTAGTTGGAAAACACTACTGATTTTTTTTTTTCCATATGTTTGCATAAGATTTTCTAGACAAGTTACTCTTAAGGGATGCGTGTTTTTCCAAGTGTCAAGATCTGGCTCAGATCTGGTGTGCAGTGTGTGCTTCAGGTGTGGCTGTGTCTCATTTGCATCTGTAAAGCGGCCAGTGTGCCTGGAGGACAAGTACTGGCCATAAGCAGTGGTATGAACAACAGCGACCCTTCCTACGTGGATTAAATATTTGCCTGCTTGACAAGCCAGTCAAGGATTTCACTGCCAAGAAATCAGAAACATTATAGTCAGCTGTATTACGTAATTCTCATTCTCTAGAATCCAAGTTCAGCCTTCTAAGCAACACTTAGTCATGGGTGAGAACTGCAGCAGGCATACACTTGTATATCAGGAAAGCAGAGTTCAAAACTATATTGCAGGCATGCATTTCCATTAAGGTATGCTAAAGACGGTGAAGGTATACTAAAGATACAGCATTTCCTTCATGCTATGTAATCTGTAGAAAAATTTTACTGCTTTCTACTGATCTCATGAAATGAAGGAAATTATTCTTTGATAGGGTAGTAGACTAAATTTTTCAGTCTAATATATAGGAAATAGAACCTCAAAGTAAGCTAGAAACTTGCAGATTTTGGATGAATATTTTTAAAACATCTGTCTTTAAATGTAAGCACAGGTTTCAAAGCTTTTTTTTTTTCTCTAAACCTATGTTCTTTCCTCTCTTCTATCACTTTCATAATGATGCAACTCCCATAAACTAGAGAATTTAACACCAAAAGAACCCTATCAAATACTTTCCATCTGTAGTTTACTACAGCCAGACATAATTAATGTTTTGCAAGTTTTCTTTTTGTTTTGTACTATACACAGGTGTGCATGTACACACACACTCAGGTACATATGTACATATTACTCAAAGATGCCCAGTTACTCAGCATTGCTTCCTGGTTCTGTAGTTCTTCTGGATACACACCTTGATCTTAATATTTCTTTCTTAGACAAAAACGCATAGAAAATAGTGTATTTTGACACATAACTTGAAGGCCTTGTAAAGAAGTACTGCTGTTAGAGAACAGAATGGGTTCCCTGAGAATCTGTACAAAACCAATAACAGAGAGAACAGAGTGTGAGATGAAGGACAATGGGTTATGGTGGGTCAGAGCAGAGCGAGGTTCACCAAGGTGACCAATTTCCCTTACCACACAAACAACTTACCTGGTGGCTGAACTACAGGGTCTTTCAGTGCAGGGAACTATGTGTGTTTTAAATACATAACCAGTGGGTATGTACATGAAGGTACGGCGTATGTTATCTCTCACATGGTGACTTACAGGTTAAGTCATCAGCATGTTTAAATAATCACAATTGTTAGTAGTAATTCAACTGCCTTTCAAAAAAGTCTTTAGAAAAATGGGGAGGAAAAAAAATCCCTCTGTACACTTATAGTACATACTGCCTCCCTTGGAATTAAATCTAAGTGTATGTAATCAGCAGGTTCTGTTAAAATGCAGAATCCTGCACAGCAGGGAACTTACGGTCAATGTCTGCAATGTTAAAACTTGTAAAGCATCTCTATACTTTATGCTTTGTTTACAATATATCTCTGTCAGTTGGATGGCCTCTTTATGACTGAAAAAAATGCAGTTTTATATGAAGTATTTAAGTATTTTTAAGATTAAGTATTTAAGTGTTTTAGAAAATGCTTTTTGCTTGAATTATTTGTAAATTTCTCTCAACAGATGGACGACCTCAGTGGGAGGTAGAAGGGAAAATAATTAGGGAAAAGTGTCAAGGGGTGAGAAATGATTTTTCTTACTTTAGAAAGCTTTCTGTCTTAAAATGAGAAACTAGACATCTTCATTATTGTTGTGAAATTTAGACTTCATTTAGTAAAGTAGATCATTGGCTGATTCAGACAGACAACTGGAGACTTCTAAATTGCTTAATACTATAAAGTAGCCATTAAGATGATGCTTTGAAGGAACTGAAAATAGTATGCTTGTGAAAGCAACGAAAAAGGAAACAGAAAATTAAAAAAAAAAAAAAGAGAAAACAACTTTGCTAAGAAGACAAATAATTTCCAGTGCATTAAAATTTTTCTTAAAAGCTTAATGATGCAAAATGCAATTATTTGACTGCTGGAGTTTTTTTGTGCTCTGGCAGATAAACAAAGCATCCTGAGATAACGTGTCTGTTTAATTAAAAGCATTACCTTCAGAACGCTTACGTTTAAAAGAAGTCTCCAAATAAAAGTTTGCTTATAGTACTGTTTTACTATGTAACATGCATAAACCCAAAGTTTACCAATTTCAAAATATCGGTTTGCTTTAGTTTTGCAATAAGTGTTTTAACTTTTGTGTAATTAAGAGCAGGTTCATTTGCATTTGACATGTGAAACTTTTTTGTTTTAACTTTCATACAGGCAAACATCATACTTGAAGTTCCTCCATACCATAACAAAGCCATCACAGCTGCAGTTCAAGTGCAGTTTTATCTCTGCAATGGCAAGAGGAAAAAAAGCCAGTCTCAACGTTTTACTTATACACCAGGTATTAAATAAAAAAAGCTGCATTTTCTTTTGTTTTGTAAAGTAGACATTTGAAAGTAATTCAGACATTCTTCTACCTTTGACAGGTAGAGAAAAGTAGCTTTGAGTTGTTTGTAAAACAACTTACTTAAGCTTGTCTAATCAAAAAGCTGCAATTTAGAGTAAGAAGCTCCTGTGCTGTGATTACAGCTAGGTATTTCATTACACTTTTTACACAATAATTTGCATTCTGTGTTTCTTTGAGAATGATAGTGAATCTCAGAAGCTGCACTTCTAAATAACCCTAGTGATGACATGGAGGATGTCATGCAAGAGCATGGAAGAACAGGTTTTATGCATTTCCCCCCCTTCAAGTGTCAACCCGCCCCCCAGCTTTTGATATAAGAAGGATTCAGTATTTTTCCTTCCTCTGGACACACTGCAGCATGTTGAGAAAAAACAGTTTGTCACTTAGCCAGAAGCAGAAACTGTACATGCTAATTGTACCTGTAGTAAAAACTTCATGAGAAACTTAACGTTACCTAGGTATTTGGTACATTAAGTATACAAGCAAGTTTAATTATAACTGCAGCTGTTATTGCACAAACGTTTTAAAATCCATTTTACTAATAAACAAGTGTAACAGTTTAAGAGTGTATTGTATAAAGTAGTAATTGAGCAGTTAAAAGTGTTAGCATCTTTCTACCAAGGAAAGTTTGAAGCCAGCTAAATATTTCATTCCCCTTTTCCTGGTGCCCGTGACTGACCTCTGGTCTGCCTGCTTTCAGAGGAGCCCAGCAGCAGCCGCGACACACACCCCTCGGAGCTCTATCCTTTACATGTACTGGGCTTTCTCCAGCTGGGTTGCAAATGTAAATGTCTTTAAAAACATACATTGCATAGGAAGGTACTTTAGAAGGGAAGATAACTGCCTTTGAAAAAATGTTAGGAGAGTTCTTCCAGCTTTTAAGGTTTAATACAGAAGGCATAAAGTAACCAAAAAACCCAAAACCAAACAACAAACAAACAAACAACAAAAAAATGGTAGAGCAAAAGAAGTGAAATTAGAGCAAGGACATAAACAATACTGTTGTGGCTGTTAAACAGCAATTACTGTGTATTTATCACAGGATACCAATGGGTTGGAATTGTAATACAGTGTTTTACTTTTTCTAGTTATAATGAAGCAAGAGCACAGAGATGAGGTGGATTTGTCTGCTGTTCCGTCTTTGGCCCTGCCTCACACAAGCAATGTCCAGGGCCTGCATTCTATCCGAACTCAATTGCCTTCACCAGAGCAAGGGAATCCACATGACAACTTACTGTCCACATCACCCAGGAGCCTTGTATGTCCAGTTCAACCACCATACACAGCAATGGTGACCTCAGCAGTATCCCACCTGCCACATATGCAAGGTAGAAACCTTAGTCCAAGCGAAGAGTGTCATGTTTTGCCTCCTGCTGTGGTTCAGTCTTTTCAGGTAACATCAGCACCTCCTGTGAGGCCTTCTTACCAGCCTATGCAGTCCAATGATGTATACAATGGACAGTCTGGTCTTCCTATGAACTCTGCCTCCAGCCAAGGATTTGATGCTATCGCATTTCAGCAGGACACAGCTGTACCTCATTTGATAAATCTTAGCTGCCAAGCTCTACCACCAATGCAGTTTCATTCTTCAAATCGAGGTTCTGTGTCGGCATCAAGTACAGCAGGGCACCCACTAGCACACCCAGCTCATTCAGGACAGTCATCCTCTCACCTACCGTCGATGGGATACCACTGCCCAAGCGCTGGGCAGGGCTCCATCCCTTCTGCAATGAGTCGGTCCCTTGGGCAGTCTTCTCCCCAGCTGCAGCAAGTCCCATACCATTCTACAAATCCAGCATCTGCTTCATCCCCATCCCCAACAGCTTCCCACCCTTTGGTCCATTCACCGCTGTCTGGACCTTCTTCACCCCAGCTACAACCTATGCCTTATCAATCTCCTAGCTCAGGACCTGCCTCATCTCCCCCACCAAACACTGTAAGTCACTCGGGACAGCACTCCCCGCAAGCACACAGTCCAGCACTGGGAGGTCTTAATGCAGCATCATCCCTAGTACACCATCCCGTATGCGATTCATCTCCATTTTCACCAGATGGGGCAGCTATTAACATTAAACCAGAACCCGAAGATCGAGAATTGAATTTTCAAACAATAGGGCTACAAGACATCACACTAGATGATGGTAAGTGGTTACAATATTTTAATATTGGGATATAATCTACATTAAACTACAAAGTGGGTGTGGGAGGGTTGCTTTGTTTTGTTTAGAACATACTCCTCTTCGCAGAAGCAAATTTGTATCATCAAAATGGAGTCATATTTTTGTGTCCGAAGCAATGACTTAAAACTAATGATACCAACTGTAAATGTGTAGTTATGCAGGTCATGTACTTTAGTCTAATTTATACATAGACTTTGTCATAAAATGGAGCTTGAGGATTAAGTTCTACATATTGACACCTTAAATACAAGGTATTTGAAGCCTTTTCGAATTGTCTTTTTGGTACGTTTTCAGTATTAAGTCATAATAATATAAGTAAGTTGCATAAATGTAGTTTGGAGTCTTGTTTCTTGGAGTTGTCCCAGTTTTAAAGGGCAAGCTAGTGTTTTCAAAATATATCACATGCATTTTGGCACTTCACAGACATTCTGTTAGTATGCCGTCATCATTCAGCACCTCTGCTCACAGTAGCGGTTTGCTTTCTCCTTACCACTCTGGCTTTTTCAGAAATTCACTTGTTTAACATAAACAGAACAGGGACATTCTAATGCAAAAGGCCAGGCTATGGAGTTCTATATTTTAAATACTCGGACAGTGTTAAATTACAAAAGTTGTCCAACCAAGTGAAAAGAGATGTCAGATCCTAAACACTAGACTACTTGAGGCATAGATGCAGAGCAATTTAAAGAACATGTCAATAAGACTGGAAGAACACAAATCCTGGCCTTAAAAGTTGTTTAAAAGGTTTTGGTATTGATGAGGGGAATCTTACTGGTATCTTTTCTCTACAATAGCCTTAATTGTTATGTTAAGGTTGTTTTTTTTTTTTTTTTTAACTGTCCCTAGTAATTACTTACTTACAGCAGTAGGGTAAAGACTTAAGTGTAGGCCATCTGTTAAATATCCAGGTCAGTCCCAGTTCCTTGCATAAATGGAGCTTTGCTATTGTTACCTCCAGTCAGTAGTAAGAAAATTTAGTAAGAAATGCCAGTAAAGACACAGCATACTAGGAAGAAAATGAGATAAATTGATTATACAGTTGGGTTTTTGGTTAAATAGCCACCTTATTTAAACAAAGCTCTCTTCTTAGAAAAACTGTTTATCAATCTATTTATTTAGAAAGGAAAGGAACTGATTTTGTCAAGGGTGTGCTGAGGGGAAAAGAGCAAGGCTTTATGAAACAGAATGCAACAAAAAAATTAGCATTTTCTACTTCTGTACTAGTTGAGTGAGAAAGAAATCTAACGTTTCAAGAAGTGTCATGTTAGAACCTCGTTTTTTCTCATCCTTCTTGCCTCCACACCCACAAAAAATATAGAAATAAATAAAATACAACTAAATACTGTAGTTAAACTTTTTACAATATAAGCAGAAGAGTTTAGCACTTATGAGCATCTTGTCAGTTTGTTTATACTTATTCAGAAATTAAAATGAATGCACAGTAAAAAGCCATCTTTTTTTCCCTATATCACAAATATTAGTTGCTTTTAGAAACTATTTCCATTGCTTAACACAGTGCAATTACACTAGCACTCGGCAGCAACAAAACGTTTGCAAGCATAGAGATTCCCTTCATTTCAGTTTCATATTGCCACCATTCGATGATTGCTTGCTTGGAGGTTGGGTTTGGGTTTTTTTGGGGTGTGTTTTTTTTGTTTGTTTGTTTTTCCTCATTTCCAATGTGCAACTACAAATCAGATGTCTAGCCTGAAACCTGCTGTTCCAAAAACCTTGAAGGGCACAGTGACAGGAAACAAGCTGCTCAATTCTCTCAACATGAGTAAATACCTCCTCTGCTTAATCAGCTTTAAATTAAAAAAAAAAAAAGTTTAGACAAGACACTTTTTTTTAATATAATGTATCCAACATGTAACTGTGATTTAAAATATTATTTCAATTTATTTTTCTGTACAATTTAATTTTAGTTTCCATACAAATAGAGATAAACACAAATAGCAAATCAGCTATTATACATTGATGTTATAACAATTAAAGAAAAAAAATCCAAGCCTTATTGTTGATACAGTGTGATCTCCTAGCTAATATATCTAAGCTGAAAGCTGTATTTAGTGGGAAAATAGGTTTTTAAGGGTTATTGGTTAAGGCAAATAAACCAATCAAAATAACACACTAAGGCAAAGCCAACTGAAAATTTTATAAATCTTGTCTGGATTACTGACCTTAAATATAAGACAGCAGTCTTTTAAAAAGTAAACAAAAAACTCAAAAAACCCTGACTGCATAAATAATTGTCAAGTAACACACAGTATTTTAAAATTAGCATAGTAGACATTTTCTTTGCCAAGAATATAAAATATTTTAAGAAATTTTAACACAATTTGACTGTAGTATGGAAGTGCTACCTCATGACAAAATTAGTCCTGGAATCACTAAACTTTTTATCTTGACAGAGTATGATTTAAGATTCTTTAAAAACAAACAAACAAACAAACGAATTAAAAACCACACACAAAAAACCCCACCAAACAACCAAAAAACCCCACCTGGCCTACAGAAGTGGCAGTCTGGATAGTAGTTACAGAAATTCTTAAAAGTGAGTCTTACTGCCTCTTCAGCCAACATTCAGACTTTTTCTTCAAAACACACCAAAAAAATCCCAAATCCACTACATAATACAGAACCACAAAGTTGCTTCAACCATCAGTGCCCAAGCCAAGAGCATCTGGATTAGTCTTGACCCAGCATCTCTTGGAAGGTTAACACATCTGGATTAACCGTTTATAGCTTCTCTGCAGAGTCAAATCTGTGTGCCAATCACCAGAACAGAGCATCTCTTTAAATTCTGTTGTGTTCCTTTGCCCTTTACCAGTTCCTTTGCCCTTTACCAGTTCCTTTGCCCTTTACCGGTTAGAGCAAACTGGACTCTGTTCAGACTGTGAATGAGAGGATCACATTGAAGGCAGATCCTCTACCTGGGTGTCTGTATAAAGTACACTTTTTTCACCCTACTGAAGTTCTCTGTGGCTCTTATTTTCTCATTTTTTCAATAGGATCTGATTGAAGTCTTTAGGTCTTTTTAAATCTCCACCTTGAATTTGCTCTTTTGTTTGGCTTCCCCCTCTTCCCATCCTTGCTTCCTACAGGAAACGCTTTCTAATTCACTTGAAGAAACAAGAGATCAAAATGCATGAGTACACCTAGATATGAAATTCAAATGCTATTACAGAAAACACTTCAAACATTACACAACTTCAAAGTAATTTGTAGTGTATGCTACTACTTAAAAGGTGTTCTGAAAAATAGTACTTTTTTTCTGCTTAGGTCTTTGCAATAGTCAATCTGCAAAAGCTGGTAAACTTTTGGACTGGAAGTACGTAAAAGCAGCTTCTTGTTTTCTATTTGTCCCCTCTGCTTTTCCTCCTTTCCACCCCCAGCCCTGTATGTTGGACCTTCTTTTTCTCTTAGCATATTTCAGCAAGTCTGCCCAGCTCCCCAGGGTTAACATTTCCCTGTATGGACAGCAGAATATTTAGGGCTGCAAATAGGTGTAAACAAGGCAGCTGAAATGACAAGAAACAGGCAGTTGGCAATTTCTGTCCTTCTGCATATCCCTCATCCATACTGTGCTGCATTGTACACTCATCTAATAAAGGTCCCATTGCTTTCCCACTTGAAAGAAAGCTAGTCAAAGTTAGACTCAGTCTGGTTTTATGATGAGGCCTCATTAATTTTTTCCCCACTGTTTTTAGTGTTCCCGGTGTGTGGTGGTTTACCTTTCCCCCTGTTGAGTTTTAGATTTAAATCTATTTTAATACTCTTGATCTAAAATTTTGTGGTTTGCAGTTTAGGAGTGAGTTTCCTTTGTATTTCATGGCTTTCTACAGTGATGAGATTTCTAATGTACAACTGTATTTAACCATTTTTAAGGTAATATGTTGGGTTGTATTCAGCAAATCAGGATGACCTTCCACTAATCCTCTTACATTTTGTTACTCATTGCATCTCCATTACATAAAGCTGGAGATTAGAAAACCCAGTATGTGGATTTACTATAAATCACAACTAGAAATCCTCTAACTGTTTTGTGTACATAAAGCAATAAGTTTGCTTTGACAGACACATTCCATGTAGAATTCTAAGCCATTTACATTCATTCACTTTAATAGTTCTGTGATAACTCCCTAGTTGATAAATTCTCTTGCTGGAAAGCTCAGAGATTATTCTGATCTTTGCTGGAAAATATGTACCTCTTTAGGTAGCTTTTTGTTGTAGCTTCAGCTTAACTTCTGGAGAATCACAGAAGTAACAAATAAGAACGAGTTCATAAAATCTGTGCCAGCAAGGCATCTGCTGAGAAGACCAGTTATAGAGTGCTGATGTGTAAAGAACTTCAGATGAATCTTCAGGTATCTATGACCAGTATGAAACTTCCTATTTGCCTCTGAGAGCCACAGAACACCTTGTAACTAATTCAAAGCTCAACTACTTGAACCACCAAAAAATATTCCCATTTAAGAATCAGAAGAGGTTAAAAACACAATAGACAGGTCTAGGTCATGGTGCAGATGCTGGCAGCAGTAGCAGAACAGAAGGAACTAGGCATGCCCTTGTGACACTGGCAGAAATACGCTTAGACACTTTCACACTGCTTTCCACTGTGCAGCATGTATCCTCTAGCTCTGAGGTTCACGCTTATACTTACTATGTTAGACTCATCTATCTTGCCTGAGAGAAAGGGGTAAACATATGATTTAAATGAGTTGGTTTCACTATGATATATACATGCAGAGTGTGACATCATAATCATGACATGAACTTTTTATTTTATTTATTTATTTATTTTATTTGTTGTTGTACCAAGTAACTGCAGAGCTTGTGCTGTGACTCTACAGGCACATTCAGTCTATCTACATAGCTATAAACATAATGTGCACAGGAAAACTATACTAGTCCTAACATTTCATACAGCCTCATTTTACCAGTTAATTAAAAAAAAAAAAAAAAATACTACTTAGTGAAGTTGGCATTAAACCTGAAAGTACTAAAAGTAAGCCTGTCTTATTGCTTGAAATGGTAACTTGCAAGGCAACCCACCATGTCCTTGATAGTTCGCCATTGCAAACATGGCCTGCTGTATGACTGGATTTGATCACAAACCAACAGAATCAGCTGGCCCTTCCACAGCAGAGAAGATTGAGGGTTAATTATAGCCTGGCAGGCTGGTTTGTTTGGTGGTTTTTTGTTTGTTTGGTTTTGGGTTTTTTTAGGGAGAGTTGACACTGTGCTACTTGCTGGTCACACGGAGTCAAAACCAGGCTAAATATACTGCACTAACCAGTGTGACGCAGCTGCAGGGATTCTTCACATAAATGCAGCTGATACAGTTCTATCTGGAGTTGACAAAAGAAGGCCTGTATCTGAAGAAGTGCATGCTGCAGTCTATCCATCATGTTCTTTGAAGTTTACTGACCTCATTACCTCTGTAAATAGAGCAATTCACTCATCTGTCCTCTAAAACACATTAATTCCCTGGTGGATGCAGCAATACTACCAAACCTAGACAGCTGATAAAACCTGCCACACAATTATGTCAAACTTCATTTTGCAATGCATATTTAATCCCCCTCGGCCCCCCACCCTGTGCTACTCTAGCGATACTGCAAACAATCATAGAATCATTTCAGTTGGAAGATACCCTTAAGATCGAGTCCAACCATAACCTAGCACTAAACCATGTTCCTAAGAGCCTCATCTGTACGTCTGTTCGACCCCTCCAGGGATGGTGACTCCACCACTGCCCTGGGCAGCCTGTTCCAGTGCCCGACAACCCTTTCTGTGAAGAAATTTTTCCTAATATCCAATCTGAACCTGCATTGTAGCATATTTTTGGGGATCTACTTTTTCTAAAGCCAGTACAGTACATCTTCTAGTTTAAGTCCCATTGCCCACAGATCCTATTTCAGTTCAATAGCAGTAAAAGATACAGAGGCTCAAGTTTTAATCAGACTGTGCTACAAAATGAAGTTGCTTGACTCCTCTAGGAAGAGATCCCGAAAACCAAATGTTGTAACCCCCGTAGCTTTTTGGTCTGCCTGTATCCATGATAAAACTCTAATTTTAAGTTGACTTTGACCCAAATCTGGTGCAGATAATTGACGGTCTAAAGTTTTTTCTTAACCTGTCTTTACTTAAGGGAAGAGCCAAGACAAAGAAGTGGTTCATAAAAGTGTGAATTTTTGATCAGTTAAATAGATAGGATCTACAAGATATCAGTTTTCTTGCTTTCTATTTCAATTTAATAATTTTAATTTTAGCATTATATTCTTTGGGGTACAAAACACATTTTAGTATTGCTTAAGGAAGTAAAAATCTTTCTCAAATGTTTATGAAATTGAGGTAGAAAGGTATTTTAAATGTATATCTATCTAGTAGCTCAAGTTCTATGTAACTTCAGTGTCCGCTGAACAAATCTTTATGCTATTTTACACACTTTAAAAGGCTGTTGCTCTATTTACCACATTTTCTTCACAAACAACAAATACTGTGTGCCTAAGGCAAGTGCATGCTTCATTCCAGAATGTGCTGGCTGGAGACATGTTACGTGTGCTACACATGACACATTTTGTCAGGGATTTAGAAAAGCAAAAACTCAAATACTGTCAGCAGCTTTGTTAGGACATCCAAGAACCTCAGAACCCCTCTGTGTATAAAATTAATTAGAAAAATTGCTCAGAATCATATTTCACTGCTAAAGTGACAGATAATCCCTACTGTATAAGCTATGCAGACTTTATGGTGCAGAAACTGTTGCTTAAAAGAGCAAATTAACTCCACTGTTCCCTCTGGAGGCCTTTTGTCAGTGTGTTTGTTGTCTGCTCCTTCAAAAGCCTGAGCTTTAAAGAGGATCATCCATAAATGTTTCATCCCAAAGTAGCTTTCTGCCCATCTCCCTGCGTTCATTAGATCTTTACTTAAATATTGCTTTCTTGCTGGTTCTACCATAGTTGGTGGGGAAAATGTTGTTTTCTTAATCTCCTATTATTTGACAAGAATTTATCCTTCGTCTACTCCTTTCCTTCAAAATGGCAGTGGACATTTTCATTGAAACTCAGATAATGCTTTCCACTTCCTGTTTAAATACATGTAACTTCGTGCTTTAAACAATTAAGCACAAGAAGTGCTTGAATTTCAGGAGGAAATAAGAACAGACTCTTTCATTCTCCCAGAAGTCATCTCTAAGCAGGGCTTAGAAATCATACTGGCAAAGCAAATGTGTGGCTCTATCCAGAAGGCACAAATCAGCCAGTTCCAGAGTAAATTTGTTAATTGTATTAAAGCCTAATTTACTAAACTTGCAGCTCTGTCTTGGGCAGAAAAAAGAAAAACAAAAGAAAAACAAAGAAAACCAACAACCCAGTATACTGTTGTAAGTTCTGCATAGTCACTAATCACAATTAAATAAACACACACCTATTGGTTAAAGTAATAGATACACTATCCTACTTTACATTTTTCCTCCAAGGAAGACAGTTCAGTGGAATACAGTTCTCCACTTCCTCCTTGGTTTCTCACATTGCCTTGGTCTGACAGAGCCACCTATACCAAGATAATACTTAATTTTCTGACACTTCAACCTATGTGCGGCCTGACTGCAGATCAGTCCCTTGGGCAAAGCGTACAGATAGTCAGACATGTAAAGGGGAAGCTAACAGCTGTTTACAGCAACAGTTTCCTTTGTTTAAAGGATAGGAAAAATTAAAATAAAGGTTTTATTTACTAGTACTCTTTTGCCTACCTTGTTCAGTGGAGATGCTGTCAAGGGGCATAAACACTTTTAATTCGACCACAGTAAGCAAAGCAGATTGAGAAGATTGCAGGAGGAATGTTCTAAACTAACACAAATACTAAAATGAAATGTATGTAGTATAAAATTCATTATGATACAAGTAGGCAGACATCCAAACATATTAACTGTTACCTTTATGGCACTGGCTGCTAACTGAAAATAACTAAATATACAAGATAAGTGATATTGTTCTAATAGGCACTCTGATAATTCATAAACAGTTACTTCTGTCAACATATGTAGTAGTTGTGAATGAAACTGGGTATTTAAAGTTAGTGCTATTACAAGAAAACTGAAAGTCACTTCCTGGTTGAGTGAACTGTAACTTCTTGGTTTAGTCCAGTCAGTAGTTATGTCTGTCTTCTTCTCTGACACAGACAGTTTTCTCTCTGACCTGGAATACCAGCCATCAGGTTCAACAGAGAAATGGACTCAACATTCAGCACTCATGTCCAACTCCTATGTGGAAAATCTAGAGGGTGAGTCTGCTTACTGACATGCTTCAATGTTTGAAATTGGAGCACGAAGGAAAGGGGAAAGTGTTTTAATAGTCTTAACATCCACAAGTGAAAAGCGCTATGTAACACTTAAGTATTGCTATAACTGGACACCTGTGTATTCTGAAATAGTTGGAAATTCAGAAAATGTGAACCAGGTGTACAGTCATGCAGTAAAAGCCTCCACTTAAAGTGTATATAGCTGCCACAGAACTTCCTGAGTGCTGTAGGATCTAGTAAAAGGATATGAAAATCTTAAGTATGGTCAAGGTTGTAGAGTGGCCAGATCAGTTAACTATGAGAAATGTAGAATGTTTCTCCTTTTTTAAAAGAGATGAAGCAATGTCAATTTAAATAGATGCAATACAGTGGCGTGCAATACCCATCTAAGTATGAGGAATACAGATTTATAAATAGATTTCTAGTTGAATGTGCACTGTAATTGGGAAAGATCATCTGGATTTATTTTAAGATGCTTTCGGCTTCTTTATTTCACATATAAACAAAATAATTATGCACTCTGACTTTTAAATAGTAACAATATTAGAAATTGATGCATGGTACCTTGGTCGTGTTTATACTCATTGCTCTGAAGTGTTTTTCACTTTAGTACAAACATGCCTACAATGCCAAAGAACTATACTGTCCCTTTTTTTTTTCCTCTCCTCTCTCTCTATATAGAACCACATAGAACACATTTTACCCAGTAAGTGTACAGTAGATTTGGGATTGTTAACAGTAAAGTAACCAAGCTCTGTGTATAGCCTTAATAAAGCTCTCACACAATTAGTGTGTAGACTGATCTTGTTTGCCCATGAAACTAAAATAAATCACAATGTTGGTCTTTCACCATCTTTCAAAAAACTGTCTTAGTTCTGCTTTCCTTACATATCAAAATGATATTAGTAAGGTAAGTAGCTCCTATTCAGAATAGGAAAACTAGAGAAAGGACTCTGTACACTATACTGACACTTCTATATCTTGAAACAGCAAATAGGTTAGTAAAATATCAGTTATGGCTTAGATTATTTGTATGTTTTAGACTATATCCTGTGCAACTCAGAATCTGGTAGGTACAGAATAATTGTTGAAAAGCAGTTCTTGAAAAATAAAAAAATCAAATGAATAATAAAATAACCCCAAAATACCAGTAACATCAACTAAAGAGTGACACACAGGTCGGCAAGCCCCAAAGTTAGAATTATGAAACATCTGTTGACAGGGCCCTTTTTAAAAGGGCACACAAAGAGAAAACCAAACCCAGAGAGAAATATGCTTATACACAAATGCTAGCATCTGAGAAACACAATTGAGAAACATGTCATTTTTGAAAATTAATGAGTATTTTAGGTATTTGGTGTAAGAAAGATAGTCCGCATGGTACTAATGCAAGCGATATGTTTACACAGGAAAGTTAGTAGAATGGTTCTGTACCTTGAAGAATGCTTAGTGTCAAATCAACTAACTTAACTTAATCAACTAGTAATACAGAATGCTTACAGATTTAGCTTTCAGGCTTAAATTAGGAAGAGCACAGCTTCTTAATTATACTGCTGAGCAGAAGAGCAACCATAGCTATAGGGTGCTGCAGGAGATCAGACAATCTGCAAAGGCAGGAAACACACTAATGGAATACTTGAGTCATCCTTTATCAAATGGGTAAGTGTGATAACTGCTTCACGGAGCACTAAATCATGAGAACCCACAAGGGTAAACATCTCTTCATTTGGTCCAAAGGAGAGTTACAGGAACTGCTTAAAAAAAAAAAAATCTATCTTTGTTTTGTAGCAGTTTCAGCACTACAGGCTGTGACAACTTCAAAAGGGTAATAGGTAAACAATAAAACTTACTTCAGAAAAAACAGGTAGTCAGTAAAAGAGTTGCAAGCAGTCTGTGAACTACTTACAAAGGTTCAGATTAAGCGTACAAATACTCTGTTGTGAGAGACTACAAGCTGCTTTCAAATGCAGAAACCAGAAAATTATTAGGTTAAATGTGAGACCTGGCCACAAGATGACAAATCACAGATTCAGTTAAAAAGTAGATAACTTAGAAAGTGTTTTGATTGATTGAAGTTCACAGTTGAGGAACTAGAGATTCTCATGCCAAAGTCCTTTGAAAAAGGGACATGTTGCGGGACCTGTCTCAAGTTGAAGCATCAGTAAAAAGGTTTCAGAACAAACAGATAAACAGACATTGACAATTCACCTCAACTAGGTGACATGCCAGACAACAGCTCTGGCGGAGTAAGCAACAGTTGGACCATTAACTGTAATGTATAACCTCCTGCTTAAATCTGATTTGGGGCCAGGGGACTGGAAGCTGGTAAATGTGACACTGCTGCTGCTCAGCTATTCAGAGTAGTGAAAAACAAAAAACTGTCTAGAAACCTCTACAGGAAGACCTTGTGATTAAAGAAAATCAGTTAGTTAAAGGAGTGGAAACTAGGGTAAGGGAAGGAAAAAAAATCACCTGGCCTAATTCCACACCTACAAAGACAAGCTCTCTAAACTATTCTCATTTAAAGCCATTTTGAATTTAAAATGGACAATTCTATGCAAACTTGCTCAGTAGTGTTAAATAATGGTGTGAACATATACTAGGAATATCTAGGAAACCAGCAGTGAATGAACAAACACTACTTATATAGATCTGTTATGTGCCCACATCTTGTCGCTGAGGTCACAAAAGAATTGGATGCACACATGTTGTTTTGTGGGGTGTTTCGGTTAAGGACGACAAGCATGACCAAGGATTTGGAACAGAAGTTATGTTGAACCAGCTAGGACTCACCAACCTAAATTAATTAGGAGATTATGCGAAGTATAATAAAATGAATGGGTGGCACAGAAAAGGTAATTGAAAATACTTGTTGGGAGAGAAAATAATAAAAGCGTCCACCAAGTAATGATACAGCAAGTTCAACAAATAAAAAGCACTGCTACAGCTACACGTAGTGAAGTTTTAGAAACTACTGTTTCAGAATGTTGCAGATGACAGAAATTTCCAAAGACCTTAAAGACCCCAAATGGGACGATGCAGCACAAAAGATACAGCGTCTGGCTCAGGAATTCCCTAGGACAAACACATTTTGGAGGCTGGTGGAACATCCTGGAGAAGCATTATGATGTGTTTTCCCTAGGTTCCTAATATTGCCCATTACAAACCTAATCGTTTGTAATCTGAAACGGTTTGCTTGTAGTTCTCCATGGAAGTTTTCAGGCACTATTTTTGACCTACAAAACCCTAAAATGCTTGGTAAGTGCCTGTTAGAGGGATTTTCTTGACCTGTAGAATGTATAGATGCTGATTATATATTACCAGCTTCCTGCAAGAGAAGAGGTCACTTGCACTATATTCCCAGAAGGACCTTTAGGTTCAGGAATTGCTTATACACTCCTTTGTGTTCCAGTACAAAATGTTTGTCTCTTAGCAGTCACAGAGATAGGGAGAATTAAGTACAGAGCAATTTAGAAGCATGCTAGTACTTGGTTGGCATTTGTTTTTAAAAGGTGATGCCTTCTCATGTTAGAAATTCAAACACTTGTCTTTCAAACACTACATCTAAATGTGTTTTCACTCTAACATAAAATATTCAGTAAAGTGGTACAGGTATACAAGTTGACTAACAAATTAGGGACTGGTCTCACACTGAGAGAATAAATTATGGTGACATTGTAGATCTGATTAAACAAACCAGTGGGAAAAAAGCATAGATCTTATGAACATGTATCAAAGCACCAGTTCCTCTTTTAAGAACTTGTTGCTCTAAATCTGTAATTTTTTTTTTTAATCCAAACCACTCAGCCACTTACTATTAAAAGCATCAGCTTTCATGATGTTGTCATGCTTCATAACATAAGAGCTTTGTTCAGTTCAGATCAGCTAACATGGGCAACTTTTTGTAGGTGAGAATTTCTCCCAAGAGTTTGGTCAGTACTGATCACAGGCTGCATCTCTATTGGAACAGCTGATAAGATTACTGCCCCTAGCTCTATGTTTCACCCACTGCACAAATGGCTGAGCTGTTCAACCTAATTTTAGTTCATCTTAAAACTCTGGATTGCAAATTGCAACAGTTTTAAGAGATCTTCATCAACAGTCTGGTGGTTCATGTAATGAACAGCTGGAGCAATAACTTTTCAGCTGTCCCCATGCAAGTCTTCAGTGACCAAGAGACAAAGCCCTCAGCTCAAAGACAGGGGCAGGGGAAGGAGGAAGAGGCCTCTCAGGAGCTGTGGCCCAGTTTTGGGTCAGCCTCAGTGGCTCAGCAGCAGAACACTGTGAAATCAAACCAGTGGGAACAACCCAGTGAAACAGTGTATGTGGTTGCTCTCATTTTACAGGCTTGACAGCAGATCCAAAGGTCAGAGCTAGTTGTCTTCTACTCTGTTCCGCTGGTATTGATGTTAGTATGCTGCTCGCTGTTTTTGAAAGGTCATAGGCGCTTGAGCCTCTGGATGACTTCCAGTGCTTTTTCAATGCAGCATATTTATGCCTTTTAGATGCAGCACAGAGGGGGAAGAACAAAACAAAAGCCACACAAACAACTTTGCAATACAATAGTACAGTAGCACCACTATTGACAAGTCCAACCTAATCTGTTTGTAGCAGGTTCTCCCCACCATGTTAAATTCTGTTCTGCACAACCTATTTTTAACTATTAGTATAAATCTACCAGCCAGCTTACACTTATGTATAAATACCAGGGAAGTAAAAGGTGAAACTACTGCAAATACAGTAACGGCTGAAATCTGGGATAACTGCCAAAGAGGTCCATTAAAGAGATATAAGAAAGTTGTGAACATCATTTCCCTTTCATAGCCTGATTTAAAAAAAGGAAAAAAAGAAAAAAAAAAAAGCTGTATTGCATTTTAACTCATGCCAGATCTGACAAACAAGTTTTCCAAATGCAGTTATCATTTCTGTACTGGAAGAATCTCCTGCACTTCTGTACAGTGTAATGTGTGACACCCCTCTCTTTTGATCCGATTCAGTCATTATTTCAAGATCAGCAGCCTGGATTGTTAGCGCATAAAACATTTGGTAACACTTTTGATGTTATCCACTAATTGACACTGATCATCCAGAACAATTTTAGGTGATCAGTAGGTACTAAATGAGTACTAGATATTAACTCGACCTCTGTAATTATTTAGTATGTAAAGTATTTCTGGCTCCTCATTTCTTGACAGTAGAGCTCCAGGATATAGAATTAGCAGTTGGAACAGCTGGCAACAAACATGCAGTGATTGAACTGGGGGAGGTGGGGAGAAGTATTAGACCGAAAGAGTCAAGGTCCTCCTCACATAACTGTTCACCTCCATCTTAAGTCTCATGAGATTTGCTCTTTTCAAAGAGGCAACAAGTATAAACTACACAACACAAATGAACCTGGCAGACAGACCACAAGAGGACCTTAATGTAGACATACTCGAGATCTGTATTACTGAATCCTTAAAAAGCTCTGCAGCCTTCCCCTAGAAACTTGTGCTCAAGAAAGAAAGGAAACGTTATAAAAAAATAAGTATGTGTATTAAAAAAAGCCACGCATCTTGGTTTCTCAGGATCTAGTTGCTAACTGGATGGCTTTTAAAGTTAAGCAAAAGCACATATGAAGTCCTTCTAGCTGCACTTCTAGGATAGCACAGCCCATGCACCCCACAGTCAAAAACAGGAAAGGTAGGATAAAGTGTTCTTCTGGAAGCACAGAAAATAAGTTTTCTTTTGTTTGTAAAGCATCATCAGTATAGCCTGAGCTCTGTCCTATCTCAGGACTGTCGGAATTGACTGCTTCTCCCAATTTGTCACCTGAGAACTTAGATTTTGCTTGACATTATAGAAAACCGATGTTTATGCTCATTAATTAAGTTTTCAGTTTTATCACAGACCGTTAAATGTTCTGTGATGGACTCTGTGCAGGAGAAGGTAATGTGTCATGTATTCAAATACTAACCTTTTGATTGCTATTCTAGTCCTTGAAATAATACGATTTTCTCCATCACAAATTAATACAAAAAGGAAAATGCCATGATTTCACCTTCAGTCTTGTACATTTCTACACAGGATTTTAACTCTTTGTACTGACTACATGGATTTACATTTTAAACTTCAATTTATACCACTACACTATCAGAAACACAAGTTAATTGTGAGAATGCTGGTAAACACAGGGTGTCCTTCAAATAAAGCCAAAAGCTTCCCAGTATAGATATATGCAGGCATCTCATTATTTGCTGCCTTAAAGCTGAGTTCTACATCTCTTCAGTGAGCTGTTCCAAAGGACTTCCAGGCTGCCCAATTTTGGTAAATACTCAATATGGATTCTTTGCCATTTTTTTTTCAAGCTTTAAAAGGCCAGCCTTCTCTAGAAAAGCTGCTTTCCTGGTTTAAATGTCCATTCCTCGGCCTGCTAGCCTGTGTGCTAGACTGGCACTCCCGCCATCCCCGTCCAGCCCTTCAGCGCTCCCAGAAGCGCTGGGCACAGCCTGGCCGGCGGAGCCGTCACCACCTTGCTGCCACGCCACCCTGCCCAGTGCACTCAAACCTGGCAGCCAGGCTAGGGCACTGCAAAAGGCTTCTGCAGGCTGGCCTTGGAAGAAATTTTTACCCTCATCTGTACATAATGTAAATCAATGTATAGTCTTCTGGAGTCTGCAGGCTCCCCCCCCCGCCCATTTGTTGCTTACAGATTTCCAGACGGCTGAAATAGGCACTCTTGGGAAGTATAAAATAGGAAGATGTGTTAGTCAGGAGGCTATGGCCTGTGAAAAAGCACCTTTGCCAGACACAGCGGAAAAAGAATTCTGGCCTTTTACTTAGGCCTGCATGGCAGTCTGACAAAACACTGATTTAGATACTCCCTCCTAAAAAAAACCCAAACAACAAAACAAAACAAAGGGCACACTTGAATACTGGTTGGGTTTAAAAATTAGCAATCCTAACAAAATCACTGTGGCAAGTAAAATTTTCTAGAATTTTCTGTTGGGAAGAAGACAAGGTACTGCTTTTCCCTTAGAAACAGTAGATGTTTCTAATGTAAATCCATATAAACCAGATAAATCTGTATTTGCCTTATGCGGTTAATAAAAATGGTGCCAAAAATCTTCTCCAACAGCAAAATGAAAGGTATAACAGAGCTATCCCACTGTGCTATAAAACAGCTTCTTGTAAACAAAGCAATTATTTTTTTAAAAAGGCAAAACAACACAAACTAACCTGTAACTTTAATTTAATATTCTACATAATGAGTTATGCAGAACTTTGGCAAATAAAATACCACATGACCAGCTATTGTATTCACAGTGTAATGCGATTTAAGGAAAATTTAATATGACATGGTTACATGCTGTTGAGTTACACGCCTTTGCCTGTGGGAACTACAAAACATTGCAACAGTACAGACCAGTTTGTTCTGATGTTGCTGGTACAGATACATATCAGGTATCAAAACTTAAAGGAAGTAACCGTCTAATAATTTCAAAATATAAAAGGTATTTAGCTATGTTACTTGTTATTGTACTGCTCATCAAATTTTTAGTAGTACAGAACAGCTGCAATATTTGATTTGCACAAAGCAACTGTTCAGGAGCATAACCTGGATAATAGATGGTTAGGGGGCCTGTAGTTAGAGCAAGCTAATGAGTGCCCTGACAGAAACTGAAGGAGCATAGTTCTCACAAGTGAACAGCTAAATTTTGTTTTAAAAAAGTCTTGTTTTTTAACAGCTGTTTAAATACGCATTGTGTTGGCATAATAAAATACTTGAAAAAGTGTCCTACCTGCAGTCACACTATTTTCAGTGTCACAGTGCCAGCTAAGTTGATTGAATGAAAGATTTTTTTTTTTTTTAAGCCAAATAAATAGCAAGTCTTGCAATGCTTGAGGAAATCGGTTATTATGTAGCTCATCTGAACTGTTTTAACCTTTGGGCTGCCATTAATTGACTTTTAGGTAACAAATACCTCCTCCATGGTTACATCTGGGTATATGCCATAAGGTTATTTTAAAGCTTTCCTAAGTAAATGAAAAGAATATAGACAAAACTTGTTTTCAGAGTTGGATTTTATGTACCTTATACATACTTCAGAGAACTTTAAAAATTACTACATTTTTCTCTCAGACCCACTTATGTTACTGCTGCAGCAAAAGGCAATACTCAGACTGTTGAACACTCTATAAACAGAAAGAGCAATTTATATTATCTGTAGATTGGTTTTGTTATATTTCTACCAGACAGGAATGCTTAGTAGGAAGCATTAAGAAGGGTGGTGAAGTACAGCAGTATCATTCTGTAAAGTTACCCAATAACAGAGAACAAAAAGCAGATAAGATTTTCAGTAGAAGCGGCTTACTAGCAAAACAAAAAGTTCTTATTTTTATAGAATGTCCAAACAAATTCATGTCAGAGGCTTTTCCTTTATTTCTATAATTCCGCATATCAAAGTCTTGCTGAGTAAGAGATACTGTATACCTGCTGCCACTCAGCCCTGGAAAACAACATGATTGACTGCCTCTTCTAACTATTAAATAATGATTTCTAGTTCGGTTATCATCTACTATTTATCTACAATTTGTTGTTACTATTTAATGTAATATTTTTCATCACCACTTAGATGATTTTTCAGTTGTTTTAGTTAAACGTATCATTGCCCATTTTGGAAAATGGACATTCATATCACTGCATTTACACTTATCAATTAAAATACTTTTTCTATATCACCTTCCACCTTCCAAACTCAACTGCACTGCAATCAATTATCTAGGTTTTAGAGTAACACTCCAAAATTGTTATTTGTTGAAAAGTGCTACTTTGTCATGTTCACAGCGGTGTCCCTCACTTGTAAATAGTAATGGTTGACTGATCTTTGCTGATTTTGACACACACACAAACTGATGTGACCTGTATATTAGTCAGTCTTAACTCTTCGCTATAGAGAAGCTGACTGATAACTAAGGAAGATTTTATTATTGCACTTTCAGAAATGCAAGTACTCAGAAAACTGGCCAATTGGTATTATAATAATAAAAAGAATATTAATATTGTATGAACCCACATCCAAGTTCTGAGGAAGTTCTGTAAGTAGCCTGAAAGAGCCAAGAGTTACTAGAGTTATTTGTTGTGCCTGTAACACCCTTGAACAGAAAGAGTTCTGTTTGGAAATCTGTACTAACCTGACCTGTGCTGTGCCTTTCTGTTACCTGGTTGCCTTGTATGTATGTGCTTATTTTCATCAAGTGCTTTAGGAATTCTCCTCCATGGATTATGGTAAGTACATGGTGTAACAGTAACAGAAACTAGGACTTTCCCCGCCTCCGCCTTGCTCAACTGCTACTGAAGTTTACGTTCCTCATCCATCCTCTGTTGCTTAACTGCATCAAAGCTTAGCACTTAAATATTTAAAAGTGATACAGTGATGAGTTCTGCCTTTTGGAAAGCATTAAGACAGTCACCTTTTTTTTTTTTCTCCTTAGTGAATGAGATCATAGGAAGAGATATGTCACAGATCTCAGTGTCGCATGGAACAGCAGTGGCCAGCCAGTCTGCAGGTACATGTCCTGGATCTCTGGAGACAAGAATATCTGATGGAATCCAGTAACGGATAAGCTTACAACTAAACATCCATGAAAAAAATGGTTCCTCTGAATATTTCTTCATCCTCTTCCTCTTTAGACTTACTGTGCTTCCAACTCTGTGGCCTTTACGAACTGGAACAGTGGATCCTTGCAAAGCCCTTTTAGTGGGTTACATTTGTGATGTAGAGACAGAGCATTTTAATTATAGTTCCTCAGATGCTGTAAAGAGACTTCTTAAAATGGACACACAGAATCCACACCAGATATTTTAACTGTTTTAAAGTTACAAACAAGCTTTGCTTTTTGCATTTAAGTAGAATACTTTTATATTGTAAGTGCTTCAGATGTGTGGAGATGTTAGTTTGCTCTTATAATATTCACAGTACTGAATGTGGAAAAATATTTAATACACATCTTCAGTGTGCTGCTTTCCCTTAGAGATAGCATAGTTTGTAACACCTTTCGGTCATTTTGGAAAGCCTTTAAAGCTTCTATTGTTTAATCTTATTTTTTTAATACAATCTTCCCGTGGCAAATCACACCTGTCATCTGAAGCCAATGCCATGGAAGCCATTGTGTATACAAATACCATAGTGTTTTCTTTCTTAGATTCATAGGAAGCAAAGCCAAATGTAGATCTGCACTTGTTTATAAACTGAAAATGTTACTTGATAGGCTGCAAAAAGACCATTCCATCATGAAAGTGTTGGGATAGAAATGACATTCCAAAATTTAACTTTTATAACTTTGTGGATAATCTTCCTGTTCTTTATTAGCACAGGCTCCTTCTTGAAATAGCTTTTTCTTAGAAAGTTACATTTGTAATAGAATTTGAGCAGTAGGATTTTAGATTAAAGAACAGCAACATCAAAGCCATATTAGATACAGGAGAAATTTTAATATTTGCTGAGGATCTAAGTGTTCCTGTTACCCCTACAAAATATGGTTTTGAAATCACCAATTCAGTGGCATTCAAGTTTTCCATGCAATAAATCATCTGATCACATCTGCATATAAAAGAATGTTGTATGCCTGACCATGCCACTTGGAAGTCCTAAGGAGATGACAATTACAGTTCCTTAAATTTAAGCTGTTTATAAACGTCAGTTTGCTAAATAGTAATTTACTGTGAATTAGGGATTAGGTAGTATAATTTGCCCCCATGTTTAATTGTAAATGTGTGAAGCAGAAGCTACCAAAGAAATACACAAGATTCGTAGCAGCAGTAAACTTTGTGCTGTGCTCAAAGGATGCATTTCCCTTACCCACATTATCTGATACCTTTGAAACAATCTGTTTACATAGTTATTAAAAATCTCAGGCCTCTATGATTAGAAACCTAGGAGAGGATCTGAAACTGCCTGCTTAGGCCACAAACATTTCCCTCCCCCAGCAGACACTGTTGTTTACAAATCTTTCTGATATGGAACATACAGGGTACAACCATCACAGCAACGTAAGATCAGAAATACGCTGAACCGCAAAACATTTCACATGTCAGTTTTAGTTCCTCATTTAGGTGAGCCATGATGCTCTAGTGAAAAATAAGAGCAAATATACTCAAAAAGTTTGAAATATAGAAGTGTACTTGGATATAAACTACTTCAGACCATTGTGAACATTTTATTCGTTTAACACGTGGAGCACATGCCTCTTTCAGTAGAAAATGACTAGACTCTCAAAATTACAGTAAAATGGTCTTAAAGTGGATAACATTACTAAATTATAATACCTGTAAGAGTAAGCACAGATTCTACTGATGTTGCGTTTCAGCAGACAGTCATGGGGAAACTTTCCATTGAGCCTGTTGCAGGCAAAACGTCACACCTAAATTTAAGACAGCACCCAAGCAATACCCTTGCAGTAGCTATAACTGCACCTTTGTAATAGCTGAATCAGGAACTTTTTAAAAGACCATACATTAAGCAGGTGAAATTATAACTCCTTATCACGTACTTCCTTCTAAGGCTACTATCTTGATGTTTCATAGTTATTTCAAACAACTTAATGCAAGGCCACTATGTGCGTACTGGGAATCTTAAGCATCCTTTTTGTGAATGTATTGTTCAATGGTGCAAATCTTTAAATTTGCAGAAAGAAAATTAGCAGGACTGTAATCTGAAAAGTGTGATATTGTAATTGTCCCTCAGCAATGGTGCTTTACTCTGTCCTCTACTCATTTACGATAAAGATCCTAGAAAAGGATTCACATGCTCACAAATACATCTACTTACGTTTGTAACACCTTAAAAAAAAAGAAAACCACACAACATTGTAAACTATGTAATTGTCTTCAGACTGTGCGCTGGTGGCAAGGCATGTTCCAGTTTTCATTCATGTATTGGGTCTTTTGCATTAACCATTGTTTGTAGGAGAATTCTAACTTTCAAGCTTTTCATACTGTACAGGATTTATGCTCCTTTATCCTACTGGTACAGACTCTCCTTGCAGGTTCTCCAAGTAGCTGGAATTCACACTGTACCTAAAATATGGGAGCCCAAACAATCCAGAGTTGCTATGCACTAAATTTTCTGATGCCTTTAAATACCTTGATGCCTGTAGACATAGAGACGCTTTCCTATTTAAAAATGAAATTTAAAAATATAGCTTTGGATACTAAAGCAGTTTTGTATTTGCCTTGTAAAAGCTTCAATACAAGGGTCTTAATTTTATTTTAGCTTGTGTGATAACATAGGTAAAGACTGTTAATCTTGTATAATTTTAGTGATATAAAAAGCACACAATCTCTATTGGACTATGCAAATTTAATTAAACAAGAGAACCCGGCACTGTTGATATTTTGTTGGCATCCACTTCCTTGCCCTTAAGTCCTTTCTTCTCCCCAAGTACCTTTCCGAAATTTTTTAATAATTTAGATTATCCTGAAGGAAAGCCTTAATGATGAGGTAGCTTTTCGGTAAGGAGGGTCAAAGATCAATGTTAAAAACAAAAAATTAAGGGGTAGTATATTAATCTGGGCAGGAGGGGGGAGGTGATTTCTGAAATTACCGTAAACTAGTAATCTGAATTTCATGTTATCAGGGGAACTGCCATCCTTTTTAAACCAAAGAATTAAAATAACATGATGGTTTTGTCCTGATACAAAGCTTTGAAACTCTATTTTTGATACTCATAATGGATGTCATTCCTTGAGGTTCGGAAAATGTTCAAATTGAAGTTTTATATTTAAAAATGTGGGACAATAAAGATTAAGTTCTAGATGTTTACAGAGCCTTGTATTGTAATTTCATGTACATTTTGTATTTTAAACATTTTTGTAAGTTATGATTGCAGTGCTACTTGCAGAAATAAAGGGAAAAACTTGCATTTAGGCTCTTAAATCATAGTGTTCAAATAAATAAAAAGAATGCAAATACTTTGTCATTTATTTAAAATGCAGAATGGGAAGAAATTCCATTTGTGATGCAGTGGCAAGCAGATGTGCTCACTTGTCACATACGAAATGAGGGACATTTAATATTCACCCTGCAAGAGTGGTAGATTTTGAAGCAATACAGCAAGAGTTTGTGGTACAACTTCAAGCCAGCAACAGTGAGCCGGTACCTGCGTAATGAATGATCAGCAGCACTGACAGAGTATCAGTTTGCACAATAACTAGTGATTTCCTATTTGCAAGTATCATTGTTTCAATTAGAGGATCACAAGATTATTTTGAGAAATTATTCCAGAAATTAATATTCAGGGAGCGCATCATAAACAGTAATTTCAATTCCTGAAAGGATATTATCATAGGCAAGACACGGTTAAACTGTTTAAGAAATAGATGTAAAATTCCTACAAACTTTAAATTATTTGCCAAATCTTGGCTGATCAAGCAGTACTGAGGGAAATGCCTTTAGGAACAGTACAGTAGATTCAGGCATTCAAATCTGTATTTCATCTCAGTGGTATTAGGGCTACTGAAAAGATTTTTATCGCCCTCGTTTTGTTACAGTGTCTTTCACTTATCTGTGGAATCCCTAGGCGTATTAAGGTATGCAGATGTTCCAAACTCAACACTGAAGCAACAGCTCTGGCCTTTGCTTAGCAATGCACACCTGCCTGAGAGACAACAGGGGCAGCGATCCCACAGTCAACTCCCCCTGAGCAAGTTTAGGATCAGCTCTTACTTAGACTGCATGTCCTGACCTTCACCTATGTCTTTTATCTATAAATTAAAAATATATATTTGTAAATATAATATATATAAATACAGCAGAAAGGGCTAGCTGCAGTGCCAGTAACTGAATGCAAAGTATTTATATCTTTTACTAAAAATAGCACAAGCAGTTTGAAAGCTGTTCCACATGTTTTCTAGTATGATTACCCAGTATATAATTAGCATATACCAACGGCAGTAATAATCCATGGATTGACTGCATATACTTTACTGTCAGTTTGAGTTTTCTTTCAGATGCAAATAGGCTGAAGGGCGATTCACCAATACTGATAGGAGAGATGATAGGACATGCAGTCACTCCAGGGCATTTAAAGCTGAGTGTAGCTAACCCTGAGCACTCACACAGCCAGCCATATCTGTTGTGTTGCAGAGAGGAGACTGTATTCCAGGCATTGTGAAAACATCACTTCTACCTTGCAAAACACAGGTTTGTAACTTCAGGTAATCAGAGAGAAGGAATGCCTTGTTAAGGTCAGTTCCTTTAGAAGAGTAATCAGAAGTTCCTCTTCATTTAGGACCCAAACCCAGAGGAAGTGCTGGCAGAAATCAAGGCCTTCTCATTCTCTCATTGTAGCTAGTAATTCCTTACTAGATTCCACAGCATTACGTGTGCTATCTGCTTCCCTCTGCTTGTTTCCAGACTTCTCTCCCTCTCCCTGCCATCTCTCCAAGCCTAACTCAAAATACCACTGTATGTTTTGAATACAACACATGCTCCACTGTAGTGAACTAGGTGAGGATGGAGATCTTTTCCAAATGGTCCCCCCACTTTATCTTTTTTCCCCTCTTGGCTTAATTAACAAGAATAATACTCAGGAACAAGCCACGCTACTGTAGTGACTAAAGTATTAAAGTATGTGAAAGGCCATTAAAAGCATACTCAGTCCAACATGGAAAACGAAAAGGATTTCTAATGTATTCAAATTCATGCATAGTTTTGCATACGGATTTCTCTAGTAATGAAAGTTAACACTGAACTTTACTCTGCCTACTAAAAAGGGTAATGTTTATCCGTCATTCTCAACACATAAAAAGCATTGCTGTTTGCAGAGATTCTCGAAGAAACAATATTTTACAATAACCTTTGTTACCAAAAACACCTGCTACATGTAAAAGAGAACAGAAGGAAAAAAATTAACTAGACTTTAAGATAAAGAAGCAATAAAAATAGGACACTTGTTTTTCAAAAACATGAATTTTTTTTAGAAAAGACTGATCTGCTAGAGAAGTCAAGCTATACAAGCCCTCCGAGCTGTTTCTGCAAACTTAAGAGTGAAGATTTTATTTGTTTATTATTAAGTCTATTATCTTTATCTTTACACACTTATCTGTTCCTTACTGTCATTGTTGTGACATCTGCTGGTAAGAGCTGGAAGAGTGTTTGTAGGCTGTGCTTGCTCCCATTACAGGGCCGTCCCTCCAAAAAAAAGTCCTTTCATGACATTTGTGATTTGACACTTAATTCACAAAAATACCCCGCTAAGTGTTGGTGCAATTGATGTATATCACAGGGAAATGCATACAGTTGTAGATACAAGAAAACTTCAATAGCTCATGCCTAAGCCAGCCAAACAGAAGTCACATCAAGCTACCTGTGCATAGCTTCTGTGCACATTTAATAATTTAGTCCTGGCCTCTTAATACACTGCAGAACGAGTTAAACCTTCCATAACGAAATACTTGGAACATCTCTCAGAAACCAAATCACATATGTATGGTGATAATGAAATGCAAACATTTAAGAGGACAATAATAAAACTAGATGGGCAAATAAGCAAAGAACAAACTCTCAGAGAGTCACTGTTTGGTTTTTTTCAGCAAGGCCATATTTTGGTGCAACGTCATTAATTACACAACCCAATCTTGTTAAAAGTAGTTTTTATGACATCTAGAAAACACACACATATATCTTTCTCAGATCAGCAATTTGATGCCTGATGGCCTCAGCCATTGCCTATTTACTTCAAAAGACAATCTTGCTGTCACGGAAGCATCCCAAATATAAGTTTAGGCAGACCAGCACTCCAAGGACATTAAGATACAGGTTCGGGTATTAGGTTAGGAAATTATTTGGGGTGCAGCGAAATGAGGATCCACAGTGTGCATACACGCACTCACAAGAAAACAAACCAGAGCCCTCTCTGCCCCATTTTGCCCATAAGAGATAAACACTAGCCTCCTGCGGCCAGGACTTTACACTCGTCTGTCCCAGGCGAGGACTTATTAAAGCATATGTTCAGCAATTTATCACTCACCCACACGCGGAGGTGAGGCGCTCTCCATCCCGGGAGGTTACCTTAGAGGCTTCTCCGTCTAAGGCGAGGGACTCCGGCAGCACGGCAGACCCGCAGCTCCGAGGAGACCACACAAAGGGCGTCGCCGGTGGGAACCCCATTTATAGTCTGATCAGATCTGGCTGTGGGCATTCCAGAAGCTTCTCTGCGCCCCTCCCCCGAGTGTGGGCCTTCGAGAAGCTTCTCGGCTTCTCCGGGCTGCGGGCGCTTTTGGCCTCTGCTCTGCTGACGACCCTGCCCGACGACTCTGGGTCTCACGAAGAGCCGTTAACTGCCCATTGAAGGCCCCAGTTCTGAGAGGGGGATGGGCAGCAACCAGTGCAACCGCCGCACCACTTCTCAGGGCGTGTGGGGGGGAAAGTGCAACTGCCACACTTGCCATTCAACTTTTCCTACAGAAAGATTCACTGTGCCAAAGCAAATTTAAAAAGACAAATACACTGATGATAAATGCTTCTGCATGTAGGAGCTGTGTTATCCATAAAGGTAGAAGGGAACCAATGAGCACAGTAAAAGTTGGGTCTGGAAGAAATCAAAAAGATACACAGCACAGAAAATTCCTGAAGGTTGGAAAGACTGATTCTCTAAGAGGGTGGGGAGCATGGGCTAAAGGGCCTGAAAAGTCTGGAAATAATAAAGAGTTCTGATCAGAGAGGCCCTGCCCCTTGCATCAAGAAGTTCAATACCAACAGTAACTCTCTGATAGTTCATATTGCAAATAATTGACAGGGAGTATTTGAACCAGTATTTACCCCAGGTTCCAGTACAGGTTGGGGAATGACCTATTAGAGAGCAGTGTAGGGGAAAGGGACCTGGGGGTCCTGGTGGACAGCAGGATGACCATGAGCCAGCACTGTGCCCTTGTGGCCAAGAAGGCCAATGGCATCCTGGGGTGTATTAGAAGGGGGGTGGTTAGTAGGTCCAGAGAGGTTCTCCTTCCCCTCTACTCTGCCCTGGTGAGACCTCATCTGGAATATTGTGTCCAGTTCTGGGCCCCTCAGTTCAAGAAGGACAGGGAACTGCTGGAGAGAGTCCAGCGCAGGGCCACGAAGATGATTAAGGGAGTGGAGCATCTCCCTTATGAGGAAAGGCTGAGGGAGCTGGGTCTCTTTAGCTTGGAGAAGAGGAGACTGAGGGGTGACCTCATTAATGTTTATAAATATATAAAGGGTGGGTGTCACGAGGATGGAGCTAGGCTCTTCTCGGTGACAACCAACAGTAAGACAAGGGGTAATGGGTTCAAGCTGGAACACAAGAGGTTCCACTTAAATGTGAGAAGAAACTTCTTCTCAGTGAGGGTGACAGAGCACTGGAACGGGCTGCCCAGGGGGGTTGTGGATTCTCCTTCTCTGGAGACATTCAAAACCCGCCTGGACGCCTTCCTGTGTAACCTCACCTAAGTTTTCCTGCTCTGGCAGGGGGATTGGACTAGATGATCTTTTGAGGTCCCTTCCAATCCCTAACATTCTGTGATTCTGTGATTCTGTGAACCCCAGATGCTGTTTGTTGGGTGTTTGATTTCCCCCCCCCCATCAGTCTTAATCAGACACTACTTCTGTTTCTAGTACCAATGCAATCCCATGCACTCATACTCTTTCCTTCCCACCTGACCTCTAGTATATGAGAAAACCTACTGTCTGTTTGTTGTTTTCTGTAATTTTTGATCAATGTATCATAATTTTCAAAGAAAAGCGATGCACCTAAGGAGGACTCAGACATTCATTAAAATCTTGCTTGGGAATACAGGGTTGTATAATGAGTGGTATCACAGGAAATAAGTTGGAGGGAAAAGGGAAAAATTACTTTTAGAAGTTCTTGTGTCAGTAGAATGAGAAATGACCAATGATTTGGAAAGGTCCTGCTTTTAATAAAAAGCAGAGAAGACAAGGAAGAAGACTGTTGAAAATCCTGACAGTTGGGAAGGCAATATTTCTAGAAAACAGGCAGTTTTAAAAAACAATAAGCACCTCTACACCTGAACAATTGTAGCATCCAGTACCAAATGCACAAGTTCCTAAGCCAAGCTTCTTAACATGCTAGATCTTCTGCGTGTAGCAAGAGTAGAGCTGGCATAGTACTGGCTTTAACACTAACAACATCTTTCAGGATTTAATCTGGTATTGGGCATTTTTGAGGACAAGGCATGAAGGCTCAGGGCTGCCTTCCTAAATTTAATATAGCTTGGTATGAAAGGTGCAATGGATTCTTTCTGCCAAGGTGGCAACAACACTGCAAGAAACCTACACAACACAGAATAGCTGAGCATTCTCCTGGTTCTCTTACATGCATTGTAAATTTTTCCTCACTGCAATAAAAGGATCTGTTTGTAAATATTCCATTAACTCCTTGGTGTATCCACCAGCCAAGTCTTTCTTACAATGTGTTGGAAAAGGACAAGACAAACTTTTAGAAGTTAGAATATCACTGTTTTCAAGTAGGAAACTCTGTGAGTATGATGTATTATAAAAACAGATTTTTCCAGTCTTCTCTCATTTGAGCAAGTGCCTCCAAAGCTGCTGCACAGCCTGCTCCAAAGCACTGATTTTCTCTGATTTAATGAATTATGGTTTAGTTTTAATGTCTGGCCTTGTAAGAAATGCATCATATTAAAGGTGCAACCATTCACAAATCCAAAACAGTTTCAGTTACAGTAAAGTGCAGATTTCCATCTTAACTGCCGTTAATTCAACATGTACACTGGGTGCTTTTTACACAGTGTCTCTTGTGCGTACTGGTTGCTCATCCTTACAACTGCCTGTTACTTAAAACAGTTCCTGTTCAGGTCTGTGCTGTGTGATCATCTGAAGTTCTTGTAGTAATTGTTTCTGTCTCTGGCTGCACTCATTGGCACGCTTACTGTTTTGCGATACATGCATTTGTGCAATTCCATCTTCCCACCACTTCTTCCCTTACCAGGAATAAAAATTTGCTTGTAAAAGTCTTCAACGGAAAGCAAATATGAGAGGTCAAGGATAACTTTATTCAAGTAACAGCAAATACCACCCTGTGACATTTGCCTGGCTGTAGTCACAGTAGCTAGATGAGAAGTACAAGTCATCAAGCCAGTAGGACAAATAAGGCAATACTGAAACTGAATTAAGTGCTACTATGGGATTATTTTTTCTAAGGATATGAAAAAAAAGAAGCTATGCCAAGAATGTCATCGTTGCCATCTGACCTCACCACTGACAGAAGTCATAATGGAAAAGTTGCACAAACAATGAAGGAAACAAGCAATCCAACACTGGCCAAATATCGTGCTGAGTGACATCGTGGTTTGGACAGACAGAGAGAGACGTACATTTTGTGGTTGTCAGCAGAGTTTCTTTGAGAGTCTAAAATGCTGATTGTCTGAGCCTAAACCCTTTGGAACTAATCCAGCTGCTTAAATGACACTGAAGACCAATACGGTTTCCTTAGCTAGAAAGAAGAATATAAAACACGCAAAAGAAAAAAAAAAAAAAGAAGAAGAAATTTTGTTTACTGAGAAGGTCTGTCTCCAGTTGCAGTCTTCCACTACTACAAAAGGTTAACCCCAACTCCTACGTCATAGCAGAGAGCAGAAAAATCCCCCACAAAGTTCTTAGCAACACTTTTTAGATAGCAGTTAAGCTGCATAAAACACCCTTAGATAAGCAAGAGTTACACCTATCACTGGCTACACCGAGCATGTTCTACTGTGTATTGTTCAGTTTTTCTGTGCCATTTTTGCCCTCCTTCCTGGATCCCCCCTAGAGGGTCTGTGCCTTCATTGTTGTACGTCACTTGCATATATATTACACTATGCTCAAGATTTTTTCCAATAGTACACAAACTCTTAGTAGTTCAAACAACATTTGGACTAGCTGAGTAAAATGGAATTCTATCAATTGTAACAAAAAATCCCATTTGGTTGGAAGGACACTGCCTAATTACAGTACAATACTAAGTGACATTAAGTATTTACAGTGACTCTTTCATAAATGAAGTCGTGAAAATGAAAAAGGCAATTAAATTCTATCTTTCCATTCAGCTTGTAAGATAGTTTTTAAGCCACGTTGTGTTTCTTTCATCCAAAATACACATGGGTAGCTTATGCATCACTGAAGGCCACTTTGCAGACAGTAGAGATCTGCTGCCAATGGGCCCAAGCAAGCAGAATCGGAACTGGATATCATGCAACATAGAAATGCTCAGTGGTGATGTTAAAAAAAAAAAAAAAAAAAAGAAAAAAGAAATCACATTATTGAGATATGTGGAGGGTGCTTGTTGACCTTGTTAAGCTCTTTGGGACAGATACCATCAGGTTTTCTACTCAACAGTATACAGACTTGTATTTTTTTTTTAAAGAAGGCATACTGCAGCTCAGGGAGTGGGGGCGGTGTTGCTACAATATTTAATCAACTTCAAGATACCATCTTTATGCCTGCTGTTCTAATTCCCCCAAGATAAGTCACGGGTAAGAAAAAAATTCACCAACAATTAGACACAACGCATATTTTCACGGATTTTTTTGGACACTTCTCTGAAGTCTCCTTTGTGTAGCAAATGAGGTGCAAGTGCTCACAAAACACATACCTGAATCCAGCTTATGGTCTTCCCAAAGACATTGGGCATAAAATGAGAAGTGAATGGCACACCAGCTTTAGCTTTCTCTTTGCAACTGGGAGGGAGGTTTAGGATCACATACAGCTTGAATTATTTCTGCCCATTTGTATATTTTGAGTCCTTTTACTCTCAGTGTGACTCCCACAAAAGAAACATAAGCAAGCAGGAATAGGAGATGAAATCTCACACACAGAAAAGTCAGTGAGGAAAAGAGCTTTGGCCCACCTGCACTGAACCAAACAGAGCCAATAAGGAGGTTCACAACTGCTATAGTGTCCCTCTGTACCAAGCTCCAGTGAAACCACTGCTGCTTCTACTTCTCGTTAGCTAAAGGACCAGACTATCTTCTAGAACACCATTTACTGACTATAAACAGCGACAGAAAATAGTCTTTCCCAGAAGACACTAATGGAATGACTGCTAACCCAGGATACATCTCCAACTGAAAGTCCAAATTTCTGGTACCACTGTTATTATGACAGTCACATATACTTAATCACAGGGCTGAGGAGAACAGAGCAGAAGAGTTAAGTAGAGACTTGATTTTAAAACGAGAAAATGCTAGGAAGCCTACAAAGAGGAAAATGTTGGAAATCTGCTGCTCCTCAGTGGTGGGTAGCACCTAGTCCCTAGGCCAGTAATAAGCTACATATAACTACAGCCTCCTGCTTGCAGCGTACAGACTGAGAGAGAATACACGACCCAGTGAAACTGTGTTCTGCAGCAAGGGGCAGTATCCATCAAAGGGAGAACAGAGAATTTAACACCTCAGTGAGGCAAAAACTAAGCAGTTTGGTAAAAGAATTGATGCTTAATATGTGAAAACATTTACATAGATATGGAAGGGAAACAGCTTTGTTCTAACTAAGAGCATGGCCCAACTGTCTCCAGCTCCAGAATAGAATCTGGAAGAGAGGGGGCAGCAAGAGAGATTAAACTGGTGCAAATCCTCTAGAAGACTTGAAAGGGAATAATGGCTGTAAAAGCTGAAGATGCCCCACCAAAAAGGTGGAAGACACAAAGGCTAAACCCTTAAGTACCTCTTATCAGAAGTGGAGGGAGCAAAGCTGTTTAGTGCACAAAACCAGAGCTTTCTCAACACAGCACTAATGCAGCTAGACTAAACATGGGGTTGGTTGTTTATTTATTTCTACTCCTATGTCTTTTAATAAAAACAAAACCACCCAAACAACAAACCTGATTGCCCTGAGCATGATGATTAAACACAGCATGCTAGTTAAAGTAATCTGGGTAACAGGAAGGCATTTCTTATCCTGACAGGTGATGAAAATATAAACTGAAACTTCAGGACACTCCAGCAAGTGACCCAGCTACCCAGTGCTGTACTTCACCCCCTCGGTTGAAATAGTAACAGAAGGGTTCCCAGTTCAAAAGGCACAGCTCAGGGCAGAGCTGGCAGCACGTGCCAGAGAGGCAAAAATAACCACTAGTGACTGCTGGCCATACTGGAGGCTCTGCTGGGCCATCAGTTATTGGGTACTTACTTGAACCCAAGGTTCACAGGAGGCAGAACATCACAGCATTGAATAAGCTTTGGTAAAATGGACAAAGATGTTTTAGGAAGTAATAATTTTTCAGTATTACTGTATCATAGTCTATTTGTGGTATAATTTTGGTTTTAACCTACTTTCCATTATGAGATATTTCAAATAAATGCAAAAAATTCATGTCGGTCACCAAGGAGACAACCTCCACTTAGCTGGAATGCAGCAAGTGTTTAATATTAATCACAGGAAGTCAAGAAAATGAGAAATATCATAGCTAGCTGAAATACAGATGAATTTCAAGTAGGTATTACATAATTATCTGAGTTTGTGCAGACCACTAAGGTAAATGTTTTCTTAAGCAATCATCATTTGAATTCCATCAAATTACTTTCCACTATGTCCCACAGAGATAACATCAAATCTCTGTTAAGTACTGTGATCTCCAGTTCCCAGAACTCAATATATGCTTTGGTTGACATTTCAGGTCACATATATAAAGCATTTTCGAGTCTTCTCGGTTATGATGTTCACCTTTTAGTCTCAGTATTTGTCAACATCCCACGTATTGATCATGAGTTGTTCCATCACCCATCTTTTCCGTAACCAAAACTTTCAACGATTCAGCGCTTTACCAGTGTTTTCCCTACCCCCAGATAGATTCACCATTTAAAGTCAGTCTCAAACCAGAGGAAATTTAATGTGCTAATAGAAGGATAATTTCTTCTTTCTCTCTCCATGCCACTTAATGAATCCATATCAGATCCTGCATGGGAGAAGGACCAGTGATAGAGATCCTGCCGGCCCGCACCCCTGACTCAAAAGCCAGGGTTAGCCAGGTTCAGCTGATGCACTGACAGCAGGTCCTCAGCTTGCACTGTACTCCAGAAGGCAGCAAGCTGCCGAGAAGCAGGTGTGTGGGGAGGGAGCAGGACAACGCTGCTCAAGTGCTTATATTATCTGCAACATACATCTGCAATGGTGGCAATGCCTCCTGTCAGCTCTTTGGTTAGAGAACATTATCTCATTCCATTCTGTTGCTATTATTTCATATTTACGATCTCCCTTTTCAGCTCCAAAATTCTCCTGTCACTGAACTATATTCAGGTTCGCCTAATGCCTTATTTATGCCCCAACATCAAATTCACCTAAGTAACAGATGGTGGTTGATGAACTCTAGAAATTTTTAACCCGTGCTTCTCTTCTCAGTTTCATTAATTTAAAAGTAATCAATAATTTATACATAAACGATTAATTCAATGTCCCTCTCTTGTTCCTATAGCAGTACAGAACCATCCCAACCACATGAAACAATTGCTGCAAACACCAGCCATGCTAAACAACTGCTCAGAAAGTCTTCAGTCTCCCCTTGCCACAAAAGGTTCTACCTGGAAGGTAGTATTACACAACCGGCTGTTTCCACGAAACAAATGCACAACTAAAGAATAGGACACATGAAAGTATATTCATGAAAGGCGGCACTAAATCTTACAGAGCAGATTCCTGGTATCCTAAAATTTACCACAGTGTATATGTCTCAAAAAAAAGTAAGAATAAAAAAAAAGAAACAAAAAAAGAAGACAAACAAACAAACAAAACCTCCACAGGCCTATTTGTCTAAAAAGTAGTGTGGAATTGTGCATGGAAAAATCTCCCTTTGTAAGAAGGAAGATACTTGAAAAAAGGGCTGGATCCAGAGGCACAGACAGGTAGTACTGATGACTCAGTGAGGGCTTTCAGTAAGAGAGGCCATTCTGAAATGAAAAAAACCCTGTTCTTCAGGAAAACGGCTTCCTGCTATAGTAGAGTTAGAGGGAATCTTTGTTTGCTCAACATTGGGAACATTTAAATTATTTCCTCCAAAAAGTCTGCATAATGAAGACTGGTCTGGGTTGGCCTTCCAGCAACTACTGCAGCCGCTCCACTGGCTTCACACAGCTGGAGCCATGCTCACAGCAGCTGAAGAGCTGAGCTCTTCTCAGAACACGCTGGGTAGGCTGGGAACAGCAGGCACAGTGTACTCACACCGCACAGCGGCAAACGGTATATTTGCCAACATTGACACCCGCCTCTCTGCGCCCAGCTCTGACTTAAAAGCCAAACCATGCACCTCAGTTTGTCAGACACCCCTCGATACTTCCTATAAATATCTTCCCATCAGCACGTCCTCCCAGAACGTCCATTAAATTACTCTTACAGCAGTGCATAAAGGATTATTTATAAAGCTCCACATTAGTGATCTTTTAGGGAACGCTGCAGTGGATAGATGCAAAGGCACTTTTTGAAAGGGAGGAATGCTTTCCCATCATGAAGCATTATCAAGAGAACATTAAATTCAATCCTTTAATACATTCCAGTCAAAAGGTTATATGTGTGGTATGACCATTGGTTGGAAATGGACTGCATTTACTGTATTCACCTAGAAAAATAACTTTTTTAAAAAAAGTTATTACTTTGTGCTTCTAAATGAAAGTCTGAACAATTGATTTTGGGGGGAAGGAGATTAAAAATAAAAATCACAAGTTACTGATCTTACTCAGTGTTGAGATAAGATGTGAAACTAGAGCATGTAAACAAAGATAATTTTAAACTAAATGTTAACATCATGCTTCGAATATACCCAAATGTAGCCAAAACTAGATGAGCTCCTTCCACAAAGCAAGTCTTGACTTAAGGAGTACCAGAAGAAACCCGGGCAGTGATGGCTGTTGCTTTGGGCAGATTGCTGGCCTAGGGTTCAAGAAAATCACACAATAGATAACTTGATATAAAATCTTTGCAATGCAGAAGTTACAAAGTGTCTGCCGTACAGAAGCAGGGTATATTCTGAAGAGGGAACACACAAAGAACAGGCCAGAAAAATGTGAGACCTTTAGGTCTGAAACCTGTGCCACAAAGGTGTTCTGGAAACACAATTTGAGGAGCTACTCATCATGAGCATCAAAAGGTAGGACAAAAGCTTTCCTTTCACACTAATTTTATTGTATCATCCCTGGTACAAACAGCCACTTCCATTTTCATTAAAAACAAACAAACAAACACACACACACACAAAACCCAAACAATCAAAAACCCCCAAACAAACAAAAAAACCACCTAACATGCTTTACACTTTTTAGCACTGCAAAGCCACCACAGTGACAGGGAGTATTTTGGATTATTTTCCATATTATTAATGGTCATTTATTTGAAAGCCTTGTAATTGGTGAAGAAGCAGCGAGGTTGTTTCAGATCTTAGATTTTACTTGTCATTCATTAAAAACATCTAGTTGTTAATCTATCAAATTGGAGTGATTGAAGGGCAGCAAGCATGAAACTTCATATAATTTCTAAAGCACACCAGCAGAATCCATTTAAGAGAGAAGAGGTGGTAACTGGTATTGTCTCTAACACTGTATTTTCCTGTGAAGCAGATCATCACGCTGGTCACCATTCTGCACAGCACAGCTACTCACTGGCAGTACTGCCTGAACAACGTGGATCTGCAAAGCACTGTGTGTTACTTCCATCAAGAAAGGCACTGGAAAACTAATCTCTCAGGTATCAGTGTTCCACTGTTGATTTGGTGGACTAAGGGTGGAGTGGTTTTAATAAGAGAATTCAAAAAACACTCTATAGTTTATGTGGGTAAAAAAATAAAAATGAATGATAAACCACAGAGTCTTATTTTTCCCGGGTACATTGAACAATAGAGAAAAACATTCAAGTGGGGGCGGGGAAGGCAGTGGTTTTGAGCATTCAGGAAAAAATGCGAGTCCTCTTACACAAGGAGTTTGTAGAGTTCAATTTTTAGTGGCATAATCTGTTAAACAGCAATCATATTTTTCCAGTATGCTTCACAAATTTTAGATCTATAGCTAATATGAAACTGAATATTTCTGAAGTCAGTAACAATATATAGGAATGAGAAGAATTTCTGAAGAGATTTCTGAAGAGGTGTGCTGTGCTTACTAAATAGAATTCAAAAGTTACTCATTAATTCAGTAATAGCTTTTCTGATGAATTTCTGACTCAAATGCCAGAACTACAAATTCAAGGATTCCAAGATCCAGGGGTGTCTGCTTCATTATCAGCTCCATAATTATACCTTACACAAAGTTATGTTATTTTTACAGCGAAATCAATACAAATATTACATGTTCCCATTTACATGGATAAAAACTGGGGTGCTGTCATAAGAAAAGCTATTCTTTGGATTTCAAATCCAATTTCCTACTCTACATCTAGAGGCTAAACCTTCATTTACACTCAATGACAGACGTGCAACAAGCAAACTGCATTTGTATCCAGAAACCTTTCCCCCACTTTGGTTTATCTCAATTGTCTCAACAAATCTAGAGCCCATCATTCTATAATCGGTTGTGACTGCAGCTCCTGAGACCAGCAACACGAGCAGAATGACCTCTGGGCTGTTACCTGTGTCCCTACTTGTCCAGCTTTTTGCCATAGCTACCTGCAGTGCTGCTGAGGCTGGCAGTTCCACAGCTACACAGCACAAAGCTGGTTTAGTTAAATCTGCAAGGCGCTTTGACTGCTTTTTCTCCTCACCTTCGCTGCTTCATTTCTGGCTTATCCAGAATTACCTCAAGAATGGTCTGCCAGCAGTAATGTCCTTTGTCTCCAACGCATCCCATCCCACCCACAGCATTGGCTAATACCACAGACTGCCTCCTCAGCAGATTTCCAACCTGCTTTTCCTGTTCGAAACAAGTCAGAAAATCATACCACCTTCTAAATCCTTAGAAGCACAATGTTAATCTCTATGCCACTAGCCAAAATATTAGTCATTACAAACCCGCTAAAAGCCACAATGTCCAAAACTGAATGTGCCCTGTATTTGGAAGGTCTTCAGGCTCACTTTGGTTGTGAGTTACTGCACTGTATCAGCACGGTGCTGTTTCCTCAGAGTGGCCATATTTTGAAAAGAACAATTGGATGATCTCCTGGTGCCAGTGAACAGGAGAACAAACGAAACCACAAACGCACAAACCAAACACCCACCAAGGCTCAATATTGCCTTCACTGCATTCACAATTTGCCCTGTTGTTAGCACACTGGCTCTCTATGATGCCATCATCAGTGTTTAAGCCCATGGCATTATAATTTCTTTCTTTTAGAAACCAACTGTCCCCGCAACCTGAAAATCCAGAATTCTTTGTTTTCTGGGAGTTTGCCTCTTACAAAGTAAGATCAGGTTATTCTAATAAAAACACTGACATGCTGTTATTTCTCAGATGCCAATATCTTTTAGCTGAGCAAAAAGATTAAATTTTGAGATAAGTAGAAGTCACATTCCATTGAAAACATGGAAGCTGCCAGCCTTATAAGCCTTTTCCTCCTCAAAGAGAAATGGTCTATTTTTCACAGCAACACTAACAGGTATAATTCCAACTTTTTACTGCTTGTTTAGGATATATCTACTTATGGCCTGCAGAGCATCATCTAACCTGTGCTCCAGATCCCATCAGGAATACGATGTACTTGATGTCCAATTAGTCATTTTAAGAGTTAAGAGGTAAATACCACACACAAAACATACAACATTGTAAGCGATCTTATATTCATCAGGCACAACTTACCTCAGTGTCAGTTAAAAATAAGCAAAATTGATTGTGTTTTTATGTTTCTGCATTGCTTTTCAAAAAAGGTAGTCCTGACCTTTCAAGCACCTTTTAAATTAATGCTATTACTACAATTAATATTCAGTGTAGTTTGCGGTACTAGGAAGACAGATCCCTAACAGCAAAATAGTACAGAAAGTATCAGGGAAAGATCTTACTCTTCCTGACAAGCCCCAAATCACCAGCTCTCAGTGCAGCAAAGAAAGCTGAATTCTACTGCTACTCCATTGCACACATCAGAGAGATTCTTCCAACAAACCCATCAACAATTTTTCAGAGCTTCTGGAAAAAATTTCCTGTAAGTTTATCCCCTCACAAAATACCATCATACATTTCACTCTTCCTCTCCTCAGTTATTCTGATGTTCTTTCCTTGCACCTCTAGTCCTGTTCCTGTGGATAGTGGTAAGAAGAAACGTAACAATGTTTCCTTTGTTTCACTCTTGCATACTTTTTAATATTATGCTTCTAAAAGCACCCAGAGTGAAGACTTTGAAGCCTTTTGCACATAAATACATATTTTAAAGGCTACATTGGCATGAATTTCAAGTATCCTAAGTTACTTTAAAAGGGAATATACACAAACAAGTGACCCATGGCAGTAGCACATTAGCTTTTCCCTCACCCAGAGCAAGCAGAAAATTAAGTGCTAATAACAGGTGATGATTCAAACAAACAGCAACAACAAAACAACTTTCAAAAGTTACAATGCTGTAACAGTTAAGGCAGAAGGTAGGGACCCATACAATAAATTGATACAAACCAGACAATTGCATATTCATCAGGTCTATTATAAAAGCTGTCCTCCCAAAACAAAAGCAACACAACATGTTGTTCACATTTTTGCTTATTGCTCAACATGGGAAGAATGTCCTTGAAGATCTACGAGCAGTAAAAGGCATTCAACATTCCCAGGCTTTTCACACAAGGTGGGCTGCCTTCTCGTAAGTCTAGATTTTTTTATTCTATTGGTATTGGCTCAATCTTGCTAACTTTTCTCTAAACTCTCCCTTGTTTCTAACCATTCCTTTGTACTTTCTGCTACTTCAACATTCCTAGTGCAGAAGTCTGAGTAAAATAAATCCTCATTACACTCACAGGAAGAAGGGAAAGAAAAAAAGGAAAAAAACCCAACATATTAAAACTAGAATTTCTAATATCAAAAAATAGGGTTGTATGTGCTTTCACTTAAAAACATAACCTGCAAATGAGCTTATTGCATTTGTTTAATGAAACACAAGTTTCTTTTAGAAACTTCTCACTTCAGGAGTTAATGATTTTTTCCTTAGAGTTCTATTGCTACATTCACTTGAACTGTGTGGGAAATACCATGACACTTAATACAGGGAATGCTACTATTGATATGTAACTCCTCTTCCCCCACCTCCATCATCCCTAATTTCACAGAATTCTCTCTTGAACAAACGAGGTAGTCCCAAAACGTGGCAAGTGCAGAACAACACAAGAAGATGTAATAGTGAACATTTAAAAAACCCTTCCCATTTTTATGGTACCTCTTTCTATAGTATAGAAATCTATATATAGAATCTATACTATGAACACACCATAGTCTGAATGATTAACATGCACGAGATCCTCTACAAAGAATTTCTGAATACTGTCAGTTCATAGTGCTCAACACAACCTAAGGATATGACCTGGGAGATGAAAATGAAAACCAGCCTACATCATCGATCTGGCTTTTTCTTTACTAGGGGAAATTAACACAGACAGGGTGATTCAGAACATCAAACATAGGCATTAAGATGGAGAGGCAAAGTAAATGTCAAGTCTGGTTCTTCTCACATGGAGCTCCAGCTCCCTTTGAGCCAAATGCATGGCCTGCTCTGCAAAGGCAGTATCAGGAGGAGGGCAAGGACTGGTGTCCCTGCATATGTGGCAACTGTGCCAGGACATCCAACAGCTGTGGATCTGGAGGAGGCTGGAAACAGGATTCAAAATAACAAGAACAGCAAATTTGCTCTCTGCCAACAGTAGTCTACAGCCCCCAGCAATGAGAAGCTGAACAAGCAGCTTCAGAAAGTCACCACCTCTCTGAGAGAAACCCTGCCACTATTGAGGCCATCATACCGCACAAGGAAACGGAAAACCAAGCACAAGGCCAAGAGCAAGAAAAATCGATCAGCAAAACACAAACACCACACTCAGATCTACCAGCTGGGAGCAGAGAGACGTCGCAATCAAATGCATGTCCAACGTCGGCTGCAATCATGGCTTTTGCCACCAAATTTAATTGGTCATAAACCCTTAACTTTATGCTCTTCAGGCTTAAGAGTCATTTTGCTTTCATTTCTTGGTCCCTTAGTTTCTTATGCTATAACACAGTATGTTCACATTTGGGTCACACTTAAAGCACTCCTTTTGTCCAACCTGTTCCACTGGATTTCTATTACTTTCATTATTTCTTTTTGCAGAGCAATTTTTAAATGTTTCTTTTCCTAACTAGAGTCAGATACTGCTGTAATTTTCCCAATTTAAAATAAATTTGTATATTTTAAAGTAACACTATCAAATATCAATGAACACACCATTCTACATGGAAAACTTTTAAAACAGTAAAACAAGAAAAAAAAAAAAAACAAACAAGAAAGAAACAAAAAGCCCACAATTGTTTCATGGGAAACATAATGCCTCTGAGTTTAAGACTAATGGACACCAGATTATTTACTGACATTTGCATGCAGAAGCTTCTACTGCAGTTGCTAACAACTAAACCCACAGGCCCTCAAGCATTTGCATCTCAAGCACACTACTTGCAAATCCTGATCGGAAGGGGACATCTACTGGTATCAAAGATTAGTGTAGGCACTAAACACCAAACCAACAGTTTAACAAAATTACAATACCAAATGAAAAATCCACTGCTGCGCAAGACACATCTAAAAACTCCTACTCCTGCCACTAAATAAATGAAAAAACAAACAAACAAAAACCCAACAAAAATAACCACACAAAAAACCCCAAACCAAAACAAAATAGAACCCCACACCACAGCAAAATTCTATGATTCTGTGATTCCAAATATATTCTTTCAAAGACACAGTTAACATTAAATAGACAAAATCATAACGATACTTTAGTAATATTTACAGAAGAGAAGGCATTTTGTTTAAACTTGACTTTTTATTATCAGCAGGTACACAGAAAGCAACATCAAATTACTAGATTTTTCAAAAAATCATCAAGTATATAAAGTAAAACGAAAAAAGAATAAAACGCCAATATAAGAAACAGCAATTGGCACGTCTAGATCAACATGCCATCACCTTTATTTGAATATTTACACTTCCAACTGCATATCCAGCTAAATAATGTAGTGGCCCTCACCCATTTATATAAAAAGAAAAAAAAGCCACAAAACAACAACAAAACAACAACAACCAAAAAAAACACCACCACAACAACAAAAAACCAAAAACAGGCCTCTGGTTTATTTTGGGTTTGCTTTTTAAAAATCCACATAACAAGTAGATCTAGAAAGGCAAAATTTTAAATTGACTACAGGCAAATCTTGGCACATAGCAGGAGAGTTTTCTGCTTCAGTGTATTTTGAGCTATCTTTAGATACAATCAGCTTTTAGAGGATACCGTAAGTGGTAGACTCAAAATTCATTAGCACAGACTTTGTCAAATACAGAACTCTACAAAACAGAATGCAACTGGTTAAACAGCAAGCCTTGTGATTCATTTTAACTGACTGAAATGAAACAAATCCCATTTAAAAAATGAAGGTGTTGAAAGGCTTTATTTCTTTTAAAAAAATCAGGAATTGAGTTTCACTAATAAAAGTTTGTTCACATAAACAAGCAAAAGTTTAAATCCATCTAGTGCAAGCCTGCTCTGCAGTTGAAGAAATTCCAACATGAAACACCTGATCTAGAGGCACAGCTGAAACTATTAAAATAGAGAATGGCCATTTCAAACTCAAACAAAAGATATAAGAATAAGCTATCTTCTCTCTAAATTGAGGAGGAACACAACATGGGATGGACCAACATATAAATAGTTTATAGCTAAACTAACAGTATCAAGAGAATGGGAGCAGAAATACATAAGTACAGGTAACATCTGCAAACCAGCACCATCAGAAGCACAAAACTAAGAGAAAAATGCAAGCAATGCTAATTCTGTTCTTCAATTACATAATATTGCAATACAAGCTCAGGTAAGGTATTTTGCTGATTGTGAGCACAGAATAAGTTCCTTTTTGTTTTGAAAAACAAGTTTTGTGGCTGACAACAAAGTGTGAGGACTCTTTAACAACAGTAACAATAAAATCAGAATTCTTTCCCAAACTTTAGATCTTCTTTGGCGAAACAGAGCGTAACACTTTCTGCATTCATTTTTCTTATTCCATTAAACTCCATGCACATAAAGACAGCAATCTCTTTGGTAAGGCTTTCACAACACAGCATGGCCTAAAAGATTGAACCGCAAGAAATAAATGCACCCATTAAAGAGAATAAAAAATATTCAGGCCTTATCCCAAATTCCCAGCCTTCTCCAGTGATGTAGGCCGTCATTCAAAGATGCATGATGCACGTGTTCATGTTCTATTTGTAGAGAACTCTTGGATTTGAAAGCCAGCTCATGAGATATAGATCCTCTACTACCAAACTGCAGGTAAGCAGCTCCGAACCGACACCACATCTGGTGCACGCTGCTTCCAGAAGTGCAGCTCAGGTTTGAAGATAAGCATACCTTAACTTCCAGAAGTTACCTGCTACGCCAGAGGTCTCCAGTGTTCCAGGTATTTCTGCCTCGACACGACCCCGGCTCCGGCCCCCCCCAGCTGAGCCCCGTCCCCCTGGGGCGGCCCCACCTGCGCACGGCCCGGCCGGGGAGCTCGGGCACCTGGGACTGCAGCAAAACTGCAACCGCCGACTGCAGTCGCAGTCTGGTTGGGCAAATGGCTGAGGAAAGAAGCGTTTGCAATCAGGTGTCACGTCCCGAGACACGGTGGAGGGAGGCGACGTGCCCTCTGACACGGCGGGGACACGGCCCTCCGGGGCCACAGCCGCCCGCGGAGCCGCCCCCGGGCTCCGAGCCCGTCCCAGCCCCGGAGCCGAGCCCTCAGGGACACCGCTCCGGCGCAGGCCCGTCTGGTTTTCACCGCGGGAAAGCGTAAAACACCAGGCGGCAGATACAGCCTCCCTTCGCTCTTCACCGCGGGGAAGCCGCGGCCGCCGGGAGGAGCCGGTTAGCCCGGGCCGCCCGGCCTGAGGGACCAACGGCCGCGCGCGAGGGACCAACGGCCGGCGCGAGGGACCAACGGCCGCGCGCGAGGGACCAACGGCCGCGCGCGAGGGACCAACGGCCGGCATGAGGGAACAACGGCCGGCGCGAGGGACCAACGGCCGCGCGCGGAAGGGGCAGCGGCGGCATTTGGTTTGTTTTAAGTACCGGAGCAATACACATGTAAGCGAGCAATGCCACTGTTTATTGGTTTACTGTTATTTTCTTTCATGCTTCTTTTAGGCAAGACCACCGAGTATTCAAAATAAGCAAGAAAGGTCAGGGTGTTTCTGAGCCTGCCCTGTTGTCACACCTGCACCCGGGGGGCTCTGGTCTAACCAAAATGCTGCCACTGCTCTTGCCCTCATTTTGCACAGGTAACTTAAACGAACGAAAAAAGCATGCTACTCAAAAGTCCCACGTGTTAGGTTTTATACACACAAACACACAGCCCCAAACAGCCCAAGTTCAGTTTCTACAACTGGTTTCCACCATCTCATAGTGCACAGGGATTAGAAGAGCAGTTGGTGATTGCTATGTCTCTTTGTTAATAGATACAGACTTTGCACATGGCAGTCTGTGACTGATTTCAGTTCACATTAGCATAGGACTGAAAAGTTAAACTGCAATCATTGTTGGCCACGCCATGAAGGTGTTTAAAGAGCAAGGGGAATGTGCACATTTCAACGTGGCTGGCGTGTTGAGGGGCTCCATTCCAGCCCCGGATCAGCTTGCCCAGCCTGCCAAAGAAGGAGCAGAGCACATATAAACAACAACAGAGGAGCTGTAAAAAGACTAGATGCTTTTAACAGATTAAGTATCATTTTAGCTAACAAAACCACAAGTTCCAGTACAGACTTTTAAGAGAAAAATAAGGTTATTTCAAATGATTGCAAAGCCATAACCAAGAAGTGACAAGCTGGACCATGGCAGAATGTACCAGTGTAATAAATGGACTGGTAGCTACATGGCATAGGTACTGTATTGCTCAGGATAGAGACTCCCCAAGTTTTTAAAAGGGAGAAGCATTCTCCTCAAAGGCACAATGAAAACATTAATATAATGGTGCAGGTCCTCTCTGGTATTCCAATTACTTTAAAAGTAAGATTTTTGGTAGACTTCACCACAACAAATCTTGGACAGATTAATGCAAAGGGTCCCACCTTAAAAGAATTAAAGAGCTTTCCCTCCAGTCGCTCCAGATTGTTACAAAACTTCAGCTGGGAGGCTTTCATGATGAAATGGCACCTGGCATGGGATGCTTCTGACTAGAGAAACAAACATTATTATCGTAATATGATGCTCCCCACCCCCATTTTTACTACAGAAAGGTTGTCTAGCTCCATGACATAAATGTAGCATCTTGTGTTGCACAGAAAAGCAAGTGACCACTTAGATCAATTAAATCCAAACATGACCACAATTTCAAGTTCAATACTTCCCCTGGCACCAGAATGAGAAAATTAAGGATGTAAACAGTTACATCACACTGCCTAAAAAGTGTTCCAGTACAAGAGAAATATGTATCACGCATATTTCTGGCTTACCAGCACATGCAAAAAGGAAAAAAAATATACCACAAACACACACACACACTCTCACAAGATACATATGCTTACCTAAATCTAGGAGAAAAATGCATAAAAGATTATTTATCAGAGAATGATGCCTCATGAAAATACATTAAAGCAGAAGCTACTTTCAAAAGCCAATACACATCGTAAGATTCTCTTTTATTTGTTGTATATAAAGAAGCATACATCATTCAGTTCTTTTAAGTACAACTCAAATCGTACACTAACAAAAAAGATCAATTCAGACATCCATGAACATGTCACAACAGGATTTATTACATTTTGCTCTGCTGGTATTGCACTTGGAATGGTTTTTAAGTAAGGCACAGTAAAAACAAAGTCATTTAGTGCTTCTACAGCAGATGTCTTTTTTAAAACACATGCTACATGACGTGAAAGTAATTCTAGCTTATGTATATACACACAGAGGGAAAAAGAAAAAAGCATGCACTAGAGGATTTAGATTTCAACATCTTGTTGTTTCATAATATACAAATAAAGTAGTTCAAAGATGTAAACAAACTGCATGCACATAAACTAGAGCAAAATCTTTAATACAGTATCTGAAAGCTATTATGCTTAAATAAAAAAATATAACTTATTAGTACTCAGGTTTATGTGCCATTTTTGTCCTGTAGAGATTAAAAGTTTGGGGCTGGGGGTAAAGGAGGATTTTTCTGGTTTTGCCATTGTTTCTGTTTTTTTGCTTTACACGTTGGCAGCAGTACATTGGAAAAAAAAAAAAAAAGAGACAAATATGGCTTTTGCAAAACAATGTATAATGAAAACATGAGCAAGCTCAATTGCATTTGGGGTCCAGCATCCTGCTATTTTCCAGTCAAGAACAATACAAACAAACAAAAATCAATATGATCTACGCTTTGAACTGGGAAAGCTATGCATTCCAAAAGACCTTTCTAAAGACATTTAAACTCTACAAAAAACAGACACTTTGTCAAGTGTAAACTCTTAAAAACTAAAGACAAAAGAATCTGAATGACTCAAGCTTCGCTTTCCACTTCAAATGCTACTGAACAGGTTTCTCCCCTGGCTGTGATAGGTGAAGTGCTATTAGATTGTCTCCAGAATTAACTAGGTGCTAGGAGGGGGGTTGCTTATTTTCAAACTATTAGAAATTATGTAAATTAACTGCATAACTTTTGGTTTCACTTTATCTTTGGCATAGGATACGCCATATTTCAAATTAAATACAGGACCACTCTACGTTCCAACATATTATGCTGCAAAGGCACATTTGTTGTTGCCTGGGTGGCAAGGGAAGACGTATTATTTTGCAAAGGCACGGTGTTTAGTGCGACGTTCTTTCCCCGTCCCCCAAAGAGTGTTTAGTCAGACCAGGTACAGTTGTACGTAGCGGCTTCCCAGGAGCTGTCCATTTTTCTCAGCCACTGCTTTCTTAGCTAGATCCAGGCTTGGAAAAGTCACCAAGGCCTCTCCACTGGGCTGGCCACTAAAGTTGTAAAGCACGAGGATGGATTCTGCGTGGAGCTGCAATGGTACAAGAAGACAAAAGAAAAAACCTAAGATCAGACACCACACCTGGAAATGCAGTTTTTAATGCTGTGCATCTGGTTCACTCCACTCCTGTATCTTTGGCAAAAAGATTCTGGATGTGAGACTGGGAAGGAAGAGAAGGACCGCAGATTAAAAAAATAATTCAACTTTTAGGTTGGCTTGGAGCAGCAGCTCTTATTCTGCTGGTGTGCGGAACAGAACGATGTAGACATAATTCCATGCAAAGATTTTTTTTAGAGAAGTAACTCAGGTTAAAGGTTGAAAGAGTTAGATGTTAATAATGGGCAAATGAAGCATGAAAGTCCAGGCATTCAGCGAATAAAAATCCTTGTACTATGTGGACTACTGTCCAAGTGACAAAGACTATAAGCCATATGAATACTCTCACGCAAAGTTTTTTTTTTTAAAAAAAAAGATAGAGCTGTATGAGACTTCTGTTTTGGGAGGATGAGCTGAACTTAACACAGGTATACAGTGCAAGAAAGATTGTTTGGTAAAACAAAGTAAAACTTGGTGCAGTCCAAATATATTAAAGAAACCTTTATTATAATTTTAACAAAGCTAAGAAAAAAGCAGGACAGCAAATGAGATTTAGTCATTGGAGTTGATTTACTTGGGAGAGCATTTGCCCTTGTGAATTCTTGAAGGGCAGTTTCAAAATGCTGTGTTTAAAGCAGATGTCTCTCTCTGCTGTATGGTACCCCAGCCACTTATAACATGCTGGAAGTCCTTCTAAGCTACCTTTGAAAGCCCTGTTTATCAGATAGAGATGAATCTCAGTGAAGTTTCAAAACCAAAGTTGAACGATCAAAAACTCAGCATACAAGACAACTTTGTGGGAGAAATCAGTGCCAGAAAAAACATATGGTCTATGCTGGAAAACCAGCCAGTTTTATGAGTATTAACCCAATTCAAGTTAAGTTCATGTCACATATGTCCTCGTGAGTTTATAAAAGGTTAAAATATTTAAGAGTTTTACTTTTTGTAGAATTTGTGTGTGCTTGGTATCCTGCAAGAAACAGACGTCTCAGTTACTACCAGTAGAAGTTTCTGATCAGCTTTATACTCAAACATATGAAAATAAAACAAGTACAGAGCTTCATTCACCCAAACACTTAGCAGGCAGTAAAAGATACAAGCATCAGTACACTTCAGAAACTAAAACCATGTATAAGACAGTTAGTACAGACTTCATATAATTTCTTCTCATAGAGATAAAGTTAGTCAAGAAATAGCATGCAGAAAAAAAATCAAAGACAATAAAACATGTCTGAAGCCCAGTTTATGTTTGGAAACGATCTTGGTTTATTACATAATAACACTGTGCTCAAAGAGAAAGTTGTGCACAGTTTAGGTTGAGCTGCAGATCCAAGCTAAAAGGTGGTCTGCTTTAAACCAGCTCTTTGCTGTTAATCCATATGGGATCAAGTCATTTAGCATCAGTCCTGAATGTAAGTTTAATATTGCTCTTCAGAGTCAGCTGAAAACACACGTAAAGCACAGTTAGACCTCTGGGCACAGAGGAGAGGTTTAAAAAGTAGTTTAAATAGCAGCATTAATGTAATACCAGTGTAAGGATCTGGAAATTCACATTATGAGAGTTGCATGGAAAGCAGAGAAGTCTACACATTCTGCAAACAACATAATGAAAAGGGTTAAATTAAACCCTTGTGTTTCATTTTAAGACACACTATGTTTAGGTTCTTATTTATATACATTTATAGATAGAAATAGATTTTCTTTATGTATATATATATATATATGTTTTAAAATATAGATTCAAATCCATACAAATCCTGTTTTCTGGATGCTTTGTTCTAAAAAGAGTGGTATCTCTATGATACTGCTTTGGCCTGCTTAGAATTCAGGATGAGCTGCTCCATTAGTTATTTTCTAGTCAAAGACTGTTCCCATCTCATCCACAGTAGAACACTGTTACTGATCTAGTTTTCCAATTCATCTCAGTAAAACAAGGCAGCCAAACAGATTGTCTGAGGTCACATAAATATGGAAATGCTCGGAGTAGTGATGGGTGTTCTGTACAGCAGCAGACCATGCAGCCTCTAAACTGTCTTCTCCTCAGCAGGCCTAACGATATCCTGAGAAACCAACTGATTTGAAAACAGAGTTGATGGTGATTATGCAAAAGCAGCTTTATCTATGAAGGTACTTCTATGAAAGCACAGAATTGGATTGCCATCTTTTTGTACTGAAAGTTTTGTGGTGTTTTTTTATTTGTTTGTTTTGGGTTGTTGTTTTTGGTTTTTTTTTTGAGAAAAAACCATAGCAACTGATCAGTAGTGTTTTGAATGGAATACAATACTACTGGGAAGTCATGAACTCCACGTAGGTCACAACAAAATTTCTTTAAGAATTATACATTAGTGCCAAAAATGCAGGAAGTTTACCATTAGCAAATTTAGTTAGTTGCATTAGAAAGCCACTATACCAAAGAAACCTCTCCTAAAAAAAGTAAATGTAATAGTTCATATTGCATTAGGGAGATGAAGAAACAGACAAATTAGTCTCTAGACAGCTATATGATACAGGAAAGAGAAAGCCAGAGGTTTGGGAGCTTTGCGCACACATTTATATGTGCTTTGTAGCCGTTAAAAAAAAAAAAAAAATCTTCTGCTATGCTAAAAACAAAAAATGGGACTGAAAGCTTCAGATGAGAAACAAACACTAATAAACCCTTCCAGAAGTTTAACACAGCATCTGAGCAGAACCAGGCGATCACACTACCTCCACCACTGCTATCCCATCACCTACAGATCACAATCAGCCTACTTCCTTAGGTTAGTTCATTTCTTAATAGGAAAAAAGCAGAAAGATTAAAGCAAGAATCCCAACACAAGCTAAGAAGGGGAAAAAGCCATAAGCAAAAAATCCTGTATCAACAAGCCCTTCTTGCCCTTCCCATTCACCACTGCAGACCCACTTTCTGCTGGTTGCATCTTACCTTCTTCAGAAGTTACAAAGAGTTACAAACAGACCCACTCTTTCGGTGCTTGTAACACACTCCTTGCTTGATCGCTCAGCTGAATAAGGCCATTGTAGTCATCAGGTGCATACTACAGTACAAGTGTGATATATGATAATCAGCATGAGAGGGAACAGTTCTGGTACAGCAAGCCACACAGACCACCATTTGCAACCATAATTAAGAGTATCAGCTATAACAACTGGCAGGAGACAGTGAATTTGACAGATACTATTTTTTATGCAAGATAAAAAAAAATACATCAACTGAACTACTGGCTGTAGAAATAGATTTAAAGTACATGCATATGGGGAATATTCTAAACTGTGTATTTGAACCGTTCCTTATCAAGGAAGGGAAGTAGTTCAGACCATGAAGTGCTCCTTTTTTCCTTCTGCTCATGAGACTGCAGCATCAGGTAACAACACACTTAAGTTCATATAATCACGCTTCCAGTAAAGACTGAGTGGGACAGACGAGCATCTTCCAGAATGCATACTGAACGGGGGATTAAAAGAAGTGTACAGAGCTCATTCAGATATTTTATGCAGTCATGGAAATAAACTGCAGCTTCACTAGGGTACTGATAAATACTTTAGCTGCATATAATACTTGCATTGTATAGACTACACCAGTGTAGTTAAAGAGAATCAATGTCCCAGCATGAATGCACTTAAAAGATATAATAGCATTTATACTAGCATAGTATATTTCCATATAGGAAAAGGAAAAACTACACAGTGCAACTGCATCATGATAGATTTGTACCAGAAGAATATTTAAATGAAAAGTGACTGTACAATACAGTCACACCAATAAATTAAAACAAAAACCCCCACATGTGGATCAGATCTAAAAAAAATATTTGAGATCCTGACTCTGAACAGTAATCATGCACGTTATTGGAGGGCCCGGTACAAATATGAAATCTATAGTGAGAAAATAGATCTTGGGCAATATGAACATTGTTTTGTATCTATCTTATAATCTTTCCAAATGACACATCCTGGAAAGGGACTGAGCATTCTCGCAGATGCTACAAAGACCACTGGAGTGGCTCCTGTAATCTAGAAGACAAAATGTTTAGCATAACCCAAGTTACAGAATATCTTTTCAGTGGCAAGAAGAGTTTCCCCATCTCCCCCAAAATGGATGTTTTGCACTAACATTTTGGAGAATTGCCAAATGCACACAATGCAGACATACTACACTGACTTATTCCTATAATACGAAAAGTCTCCTGCCAGCTTAGGGAGAATAAAGTATGATATTTGGGCATATGGGACATATTGTATCCATCCAAGGTGAAGATGAAAAGAAAGAAAAAACAAAAATCCATCACAGTATAGACCTTCCACAGAGAACAATAACCAAGAGCCCAGAGAATGTAAAAGAAAAGAACTTCCCAGAATTTTTACTACTGAATTCTAGCCACCTTCACATCTAGACCCATGCCATTAAGTAAAAGACAAATATAAGAAGTATTTTCTAGATAGTCTCTGCCAGGGCAACCAGACCGTGCAAATATTAGATTTATAATTTCCCAGACCTGCTCTTGAAACAAATCTACAAAATGTAAGTTTACTCTTTGGAAGGAATGTCTCAAGATAGTACATACTTTAAATTATCAGTAGATGTACAGTAGGCAAAGATCCATATCCTCTTGTGAGGGACAGTGTTTGAAAGGTTACACTTGAAATGCATAAAACAATGCGGAAAACATAAAAGTGTGAAAACTACCCTGCACAGAAATGTCAAAGTTGCCAGAGCTTAGGCCTAGGCTTAAAGAAAGAAGAAAAAAACAAATCAAAATACCTAGCAATAGAAGCAACTTCTAATCACAAGGAAGATAGGTAAGAGACTGCAGTTAATTAAAACAGAAGTTGTGGAACAGTAAATTCTCCAAACCTAGAGATTTCGAAAAGTAGTACTGAAAATCAAGCTAGGAAATAAAGTGGGGGAATTCTTATTCCCTGTGAATGAAATGGAAGCTACCCTAATTTGGCTGAGGAAGTATAGGATCATTAATACTTCTGATTCTGTCTGCATTTCAGAAACCCATAAGAACAAAAACATCCAGCCATGCAGGACAAACAGTGTAAAGCCAAGGCCCAACCTATAAACTCATTGCTGAACATGGAAACGCTGTTTTGCTAGCTTCACTGACAATGCAGTAGGCCAAATTCTACTTCCACTTAGATTTGAAAAATACCACCTAGTGATTCAACCCCCCAGTATAATCAGTTGCAAGTTCACTGAGCTAGACTGTAGCGGTTTGTTTCCTCTATAAATGTTATTGACACCTGAGGCAGTATGACAATACTGAGACAATATGAAATTTCACATTGGATTTTCAAACACCTAGCCTTAACACACAAGTAACTAGTAAAAAGTTACCAAATACAACAATAGTTCCTCTTAAATTTAAGTGAAATAAGAAGCTGACCTCACTGTTTGTGCCTCCACTACCCTCCTCTTATCCCACTATCATCTCCTTCCCACCTTCCTCGCTTCTCTGAACTAAAACAGCCTCTTTCCTCAGAGCTGCTGCCATGTTCCCTCCTCCCTTTGAGCTCACAACACATGGGGGCTTGGACTTCACTTCCAACATAAAAGATTTTCTGATTCCCACCCAGGGACTTCCACGTACTCTCAGTATGTCAACAGTAGCATTAAAATACAGTGGTCTACTGGAATGATGCAGTAGCAAATCTTGATTTTTAAGCCATTACTGAATCTATGAAATACAATCTCTAACAAAGTTTTCCTTCACCTTATCCTATTAAATTAGATACTCTCACATGCTCATAGACAATGAATGGGGGAGACCTGTTTCCTAGAATGACTGAGAACGCAGAAATAGATTCAGACAAAGCAATTTATCTTTTCCCCTTGAAGCAGCCATCAAGAAGTCTAGCTTTGTCTAATGCAGAAGATCACACAGAATACCACTGTTAAAGGAAGAGATTCACTAGAAAAGTAGTCTCGGATATTAAGGACATGAAGATATGGTTCTCAACACGTGCTCTGCTGCTATACTGATTTCTGCAGTGACCCGGGATGGGAGCTAGGATCAAGAAAAATGGAAACTAAATATGGAAACTAGGTATAGGATAAGGTTTGCATTTATAACCTAACCTAGGAGAAGGAAGGAAAGCAGAACCTTTGGAAGTGGTTAACAAATAAGTTTCTGAGGTCAACAATTAGCTCTATGGCAGGCTGCAAGATGGCAGGAAGACTATGCATACATACTGTGAATAAAAAGGGAGATGATTAGAACAGAGATTATATTGAATAGTGAAGAACAGTGTTTCCTGCCCCCTACATTCTTCTTGTTATCTCCTCTGTGACAGTGGGGACTTTTATAGCTTGAGACATGTCTGTTAATAATGGCAAAATTATGTTTCCTGAAGGACGTGTTTCCCCACAGAATCAGCAGTTTACCTTACAAGCATAAGGTAAATACCTTTCTAGGTATTAACATTTGAAATGACAGAGATACTTCAACTCATGTATATTAAATAACACTGTATTATAATATTAAATAATATATTACAATATACTATAAAATAATAATAAATCATAGATGTATATAAAAGAACACTAACTCCTCTCTCCTAAAGGAGATGATAATTTCTGGCCAACAATTACTTCCAGTATGGTAGCATATCCCAGACAATCTGCTATGCTTAGTGCAGTGCAAAGCTTTCGAAGACAATAGGAATCAGGCAGACTTGTTATAACAATAGAGAGGTAGTATACTACACTCTCTCCTTGTATGTGGTGGCTTTTTTTTTCCCCCAAGCTATTTTATGTCTTTCAGAAATACCTGCTACGTTGAGGGGAATATGGGACTGTTCTTGTCACCTCACAGACTGTGCACAGATTTAACCAGGTCACTAACCAGCAAGACATTGATTTCCACTTCATTTTTGCAGTTCCTTCCCACAGTGGACATTCAAAGATCAGTCTAAAACAGCATACGCAAAGCAATCCAAGGGGAAAAAAAAAAAAACATCCATTGCTAAAAACAAAATTAAAATTGAAAGAATATTTAGACATGCCTTGACCAGGAAAAAACAAGGGGAAATGAAAGAAAGGGAAAACATCATGGACAAAATGACCACTTCAGGATTGCAGCTGCACTTCTCGCCTAAATTACCGATAAACTCTATCACAGAACAGTTCCCAAAGGGAAGAAATCCAGCTCTCAGGCTTTGGAAAAAAGTCAAGATACAGTAAGTCTGGAACATAGAATCAGATTTGATGGCTAGGGAACTGCAACCTTTGGCACAAGGGTCAGGAGAAAACCCCTAATGTATACGAATTGTACCTTAAGAGTGCAGACACAAGCACTAGCAACCACCTGAGTGCCCTGTGGAACAGATACCACCTGAAAGTTTTGTGGAACAGATAGTGAAACATGTGATGCCTGTTCCCAAAAATACAGCATGAGGATGGTGCCACTTCAGTCTCTTGCTCCAAGCATGGGAGGCAAACGAACAGAAACAGTAACCTCTCATTTACTAGGCCCAGTCTCACAGATGCTTTCTCCACACAGCCAACACTTCCAGGTGGAAGATAAATTTAGGAATAAAGAAAAACAAACAGCATACGCTATTCTGAGTGCATGGGAATGAGCCTATAATAGCCCATAATTTTGCCAGATGACTTCAAATATCAGTAAGTAGTAAATTCTTCCTCTACCACACCCTCTTTCCCTTCCCTAGACAGAAAGTAGGCACACAGACACAGGGTATCCCTCTCAGACTACAAAGCATCAGATTTCAAAAGGAACCCATAGGAAAGAGAGAACACTTCTTTGTTTAAGCATGCGTTTCAGAGGAAAAAACCTAATCCCTAAAAAGTCAGTAACAATGAAGCCTGCTGTCCTGATACAAGATAGAAATGTTGTTAATGCCCTTGGAATTTAGCCATCCATCCATTTCCCTTCACTTCTTTATTACTGTTTTAAGCACAAGCCACCCCCCTCCCTCCTACAATGAGCCCTGAATTCTCAGTCTCCAAAGACTTGGAGGATTAATATACTGCAAAATCTCCTTTTAGCTGCAAATAAAAGGCACCTAAGCCCAGCACAGGTTTAAAGAATGGTATTTAACTTAAGCTTCTCTTACAGAAAAACGTGTACCATACTCATACACAGCTTACCTATATAGCAAGTTTGCTTTCCAAAGACTAATCCACGCAGTCTTTTTCAGGCAGACATGAGTTCACTTTATATTCATGCCAAGCTCCAAGAATCTGGGCAACTACTACTAAATGCATCCTGAATTCTAGCTAAGATGACAGTTGTGAACTAGCTTTTGGTCCACTAAGAACACAAGGTGCAGTTAAATCTACTTGTACACAGATCAGAATAGCAATTCTGTCAATGTTAGCAATAACCTTGCATTCTCATAAGAAGGAAAAAAAAAAGTCATTATTTGTAGACTAGAAATATTTCTCATCGATTCATTTAGTGGATAAAGAGTAAAATCCATAAATGATTTAGCCAGTAAATAAAGAAAAATACTTTTCAGTGAAAAATTTCGTTCTGATACGCAAACAACTTCACATACATCTATCACTCAACTACTACACTTGTTCCTTCCTCTTTTACTTGATTGCTCTCACTGCTTCTACAACTGTACAGTGTGATAGCCTAAAGTAACACTGAGAAGTCTGTCGCATGTAATTACTATTTTCGTACCACTTCTTCCTCAAACTCTTCTGCACAGGATCTGAAATAGGAATTATTTTTCTTAATTCTAGAGGGTCTCTTCACAATCACATATTTTTCAAATTATAAGGGAAGTTTCCTGTAAATATCCATATATCCGTTAGTTCAACATAATACCCAAAGACCAGCATCTGCTGAGCAGCTGGTGTTTTACCACTTGTCAGAGCAACTACTGTCATCCCATTGTACTATCTGAATTGTGTGGTGGGGTTTTTTGTTATTGCGGTTTTGGTTAGTTTGGGGTTTTTAACATGAATTACTTACTGAATCAGGAAGTACTAATATTAGCTCTTTTGAAGATTACATTACACTAAGTACAACATTATACAGAAAGGTGATGGGGAAAATGACCATCTCTAGGATTTACTATAAAAATTCTTGACAGGTTTTTCAAGATTGTTTAATGCAAGATATATTAAACACATGCAAGCTGGAAGGAACTCTCAACAATAAAAACAAGAAAGCAGAACTACAAGAAGAAATCAAGCTACTGAACCACTAAACAAGAGGCTAATGTTGATAAAATTAAATGAAAACCCAAATGCTGATCTGCAGATATTTACATTTTTTTATTATTAGAAGCATGTACTGATGTTGAGACCAGCTTGTCGAAGCTCAGGATAAGCAAAGTCTATCTCCTAAGAGGCAGGTCTGGAATGAAAGGTGCTTTCACTTAAGTAGCACCATGTGCATACATGCAACATACAGAGCCCATGAAGATGGAAGGAAGAAAACAGGAGAGAATAAAGCAAGAACTAAACCTTAAAACCTGTTCCTTTCAGACAAGGACATACAAAGATAAAAATCACCCTTCAATCTCGGCATCTCCGATCTGGTTCCCAGAATACCAACATTGAAGCCCACTGAATACCAACATCATTTAGTTATACAGAGATTAAAACCATGCCCAAACCACTAATGATTATTAGGGGCTCACTTTATAAATGAGCAAAAGCATCGTGCAACAAATCCTTGGGCAGCAGCAGAAAGTGAAAAAATAATGTGAGGAGAGAGGAAAGGGGAGGAAAAAAGAAAAAAATTAGTTATTCCTCCAGAGACTTAATATTGTCCCAGCACAGAAAGTCATCACCTCTTTTTTTTTCCCCCTAAAGGAATGAGCGAGTATAAAACCAGCATTACCACATGCGGGATTCCAAGAACAATTCAAAATAATTCCTTGGCTCCTTTATAAGATATTGAACCCGATCTCATTTGGACAACATCTTCTAAAGAAATCAAAGAGGTGACCAATTTAATAACAGTAACTGATGATGACAGGAGGTTGCAGCAGAAGAATATAAATAGTTCTCACCTTGTGGCAAAATTTCTATTCATTTGAAACATTTAATTGCACAATATAAACACTATGAACTACTCTCCAAATGCAGAAACAAGGAAAAGGACAAATTCAGCATCAGACCAAAGCCCAGATTCACTAAACTGAAGATTTAGTGGAACTCAGAGCCACTAAACATTGTCACTGACCTGTTCAATCCACAGATAGGCTCAGGTCACATTTCTCAATAATGCACTTGCAGTTCTAGCTGAATTTCAAATAAGAAAATAGGCTTCCCCACTTAAGGTTTTAACACACCCACCATTAATCCACCAAAAACTTCAGTCAGTTGAAAAACAACAGGTAAAGTATAAATGGCTGAGCAACGGATGAATGACTACTACTGTTCATCTGGAAACCATGAAAGTAACAAGTAATTGAACTTGGTTTCATCTCTGGAAATATCTGTTGAAGAAAATGCCCTAAAATACAATGGCATTTAGTTTGTTTTTAATGTTTGTCAAGATTTATGACACTTTTTATAAGTTGACCTTCAATTTTTTCCACTGAAAAACCAAATATGTGAAACTACTTTCAAAACAGAAATGTAACATTTGAAAAGAAGCCACAAGAGGTAGAGCCACTGTATCTTCCAAATACTCAAAACTTGAAAAGTATATATATAGGCATCTTTTTTCAGTCTATGTTCATTTACATAGCAGACTTCTGGTTCTACAAATTAAAGCCCGTTGTCCTTTAAGAACATTAAAGGAACAACAACAAAAAAGAAAACAGGAAACATCAGGCATGGCATGTTAACTGCTACTATGCAGTAAAAAGAACCCATCTGCATCTTACCCTTTGGCAACACCACTGTTATCCAACTTACAGAATTTTGAAGTGCAAACATGCAAAAATTGTCTTTTCATACACATTACCTGAACAGTGTTTTAAGTCAGGTTTATGTCAGGGCTTCTGAGTAGTACCATAAGAACAGAATTGGTATTTGTGTAAGTGATGTTATCCACACAAGGTAAATACTCACCAGAATATACCATATTCAATTATGTTTCCTTTTAGCAAATATATGATGACAAAAAATTGGATATAGATACAACATCCTCTGAGATGAAAGGCAGGAGACATGAAAAGACCCATTCCATGAATTCAAATAAGTGCTGCTAGGAAAAAAAATGCTTGTACATGGTGCTTTTTTAAAAAATGTCCCTCAAGAAGATAAGTTTGTATGTGTTAGCTCACTGATAGAGCATTGAATCAGTACATACTATAGCACGCAGAACACTTGCTATCTGTACAGAGTGGTTTGGAGAACAAGGTTTTCCCTTAGGTTGCAATGTAATGCAGTTTTAATGTTCCTGCGTGTAACCAAAATAATTAGTCCTTGAGAGACTGTCCGACAGAGGTATCTGCCTCTCCTTTTGTAAGCAAGTCACCGCATCTAGGTCACAGCCTTTTGTACTTGAAATTTGCTCGCTGGTTTTGACATTTAAGCCTTGAAGGTCAAACACTGACCCTACCTAGGGTTCTCACCAAAATGTGGCCAGGACTGAAAGCTTTTGGCAGCCTTCACCTTCCTTTGGCAGCCCCACTTACACTGAGGCTCTCTGCTTTCATGCTCTCCAAACTCAAACCCTAACCCTAGACAACAGATCACTGCTTTCAAGTTAGGATATGTTTGCTGTATAAGAAATAAGGCAAATTGCATGTTAAGCTTTGGTCTGCCAGTTAAATATAGAACATTGAGTTTGCATACTCATTCAGCCATTTCCAAAAGCAACGACTTGCTCAGTTTGATCCCAACTGGTCATTATTCGGAGGTCCAAATATAGTATTCAAGGAGAGGGACTGCATACTAACCTGGTATCCCTGGAAGAAACTGAGTATCTCCTTCATTCCTGTGTTATATGGCAAGCCCTGCATACGGACTAATGCTCCAGGTTGGGGCAGAATTGGACTGTGGGTGGCAGTGGCAGCAGCGGCTACAGCTCCTGGAGGAGCCGCAATATACCCCACCGTGGTAGGGGATACTGGAGGACTGAAAGAGAAAGGGGCAAAATTGTTATGAAAGTCAATGACTGGTTTTAGTACTTGCAATAGGCAAGGATGGAACTGAAAATATAAATTTGAGGATAATCCCAGAAATTACAGAAAAAGAAGCAGGTCTGATGTGGCCTGCTTTGCGGGCTTTCGTCATTTCTCTTCAGCATTTGATAATTTATTTTTTAAAGAAGGGAGGGAAAGGAAAATATTTAACATTTGTAGTTGAAGATACAGAGTGGTACTTGTTATTTCACAGGGGAAGAGAAAAATTGTAGCTACAAATGACTTGTTTGAAGATTGTTAATAAAACCGTAACGAAAAATGCATGGGGGGAATCATAGTATGAAAAGCAGACAAGGGCCCAAATCCGGCACCTCTAAGCCACAAAACAGTGAGTAAAGTATCATCTCTGGTCAGGGCCTGTCCAGCAATTTACCAGATACTCAGACTAGTAAGTGTCAAAGGCATAGGAACTATCAGTGAACACAAACTCAAGCACCAGACTTCAGTGAGCCACGTTGATACCATTTGTGGGAAGAGAAAAGGTGGAGATCATCTGCTTTGCTTACACACAAAGTGTTCTTTGGTCTCACTGATATAAGAAATAAAACCTAGTACACACCTATGATGAGTCTTTCAGTACAGAAACAGTTATCGTAAGTCCAAGAACAAACTAAGCATTGAGGGTAGAGGCATGTAGTGACACAGCTTCTCGTTTGGCCAAGAAATAGAACCGCCTTGATGACATTGCCCCAGTGCCAAAAATACTGTTAAATATTAGACCAACATTATCATGAGATTCAAACAAAACCTACAAAAAAGCCCAACTTCATTGCAAGGCCACAGAGAATCAGTTGAAATGGCTACTGCCTCTGCTGATGAACATCAACTTCCCAGGATTATCTACACCAGGAGTACAAAGCTAAGAGCTGTTCACGGGTGACCACACAGTTGCCTGCTCCACTGACACTAAATGTCAAGAGAAGCATCTAAGCCTAGGAGTTACCTGGGGTAGTAAGCTGTGTAATTCATGTAAAGCTGAGCAGCCTGAGCAGGGTAGTAGGTAACAGCTGGAGGAGCAGCCGTGGAGGCCTGGGGAGACCTGGTGGCTGGCAAGAGGGCTTGTGGCTGGTAAAGCGCTGCTGCTTCTGCTGGGATCACAGCTGCTGTTTGGAAAGCAGCATAAGTTGGTGGAGAAAGACCTAAGAACAAACCAGGACACAGCAACAACAACAAAAAAAAAAATCAGAATTGAGATCTCTGCTGTGGGAAAGGAATTTTTCATCCCAATGTGATTAATGGTCATCTGGGCGTGATGAATGAAGACTTGTGCAAAGACTGCTCTCTAGCCTCTCCCCTGCAGGCCCCTGCTACATCACCGTGAATGACAACTGAGGCATTCAAAATGAGCAACTGCTAAGAATTCACAGCTTCTAAAGCCGAGCAGCCTTGTCCATTTATAAATGGAAAGTAAGGAACTTCAGATTTATTCAGAGAAAGCATAAAGCCATGTGCATAGAGCAAGCAGGCGTGCACACCAACACAGCCTCCGTTCTTTCTAACAGAAGTTGTACTCTGTGGGACACAAGTACCAAAATATTAGTTACACATGGGTGTCCACAACTGCCGAACATGAGTCATGTATAAGCCTCCTGCAACTTCAGAAAGTGTTTTTAGTATATAGCAAATGGAAAAAAAGAAAGTCTTGCTCTGTCACTAATCTGCTGCATCTGGATGAACAAATATCTGATTTGTACAGGAACACAAAGCTTGGCTTGGTGTGCAAACTGTTTTGAATACTATATTTAGCAGCTTTTTACTATTTTGCACATACATATTGCTATCTGCTTAGTGATTTGGTAGTGAGACTGATTAGAATGGTACTGTAAAGTTCCATTATAGTTCCACCATAAGATTCATTGTAATCTTAAATAAAATAAAAATATAAAAATCCATCAAACTTTACCACTCTATGGTCTGTTAGCATATCATCCCAGTGGGTGTTTTCCTTCAAAAAATAAGCCCAAAGAGTACCTTCTCAGCGCTCTAAGGCAAGATAGCAAGAGCACTCATTGGCAGCTAGAATATAGGAATTTTTTCCCCCTTTTAAAAATCCCTCTAATTCCAGGTAGGTTTTGTTACAGGTAAGTCTACTGCAGAGCTCAGAAGAACAGTACACCCGTAAAAAGCAAAGTGTGCAACAATTTCACTCGCAAGGCGTTGCTGCCCTCTAGTCACCACCGAAAACACAATAAAAATGCCTCTGATCAGTCCCATTATTGCCCAAAGGGAACAATTCCAATCTTGACATGTATATAGATAGATGATTATTGATCATGGCAAAACCCAAGTCAAAAGGTGAAAGGCCACAAAGCTTCAGCACCTACCACATATCAGCCTTTAGCAGCAGAGAGCAGAAGAATTGCAGACTTACATGGTAACTTACATGGCGGTGGGGATAAGCCACTACGATTTAAAGTGCCACCCATTAAAACAAAGTTCATCTCCTCTCCTGAACACTGGAATACTTCCACGTAACGGTCCTTCATCATTTTTTTGTGACATTTTTGAGCCACCATAAAGGCTTTATCAGCAGATTTCATTTGGATAAAAGCATCACCTGATGGTCGTCCCTGGGGAAGGGGGGAAAATAATCATAAGTCAATCTGTTATTAAAACACCCAGAGCACAAGTAATGCAGAAGGTACTAAGATTAAATGTCTACTGAAAGTCTGTATTGTTCTTCCTCATCTGGCACCAATGACTAATAACTCAATAATTATTTTTAGACCAGAAAGGTAAGACTCATGTAACCAGTGCCCAGTTAACACAACACAACTTCCATCTTCTGCAGGAAGAAATGAGGAATAATTTAACATGGAAACAAAGTTCAGAGGCCTTTAATCCAAACACTGTTCAAAGCAGGGCTGACTTTCAAGTTACATCAGGCCACTCACGGCCTTTTCCACTTGAATTCCAAGCATCTCCAGGGGCGGAGACTCCATAGCACCACTGCAAACCTGTTTGAGTGCTTAACTAATTTCGCATTGTGATTTTTTTTTTTCCCTTTTCACCTAATTGGAATTTTCCTTGATACAGTTCATTAACACTGTCTCTTATTCTTTTGCTGTGAAGCTATCCCTATGATTATGTCATTACAAAATATCCAAAACACATTTTTAAATTATCAACTTCCTTTTAAAGTCTGAGAAGTCTCTAATCAAGTTGGAAGTTAGGAATTTTTCTGAATTTTTTTTTCCCCACATACCACCCAAACAGCACAGCTACCATGGAGCAGAAACCCTGAAGCTGACAGAGCAGCTATGCCATCTAACATGAGACATTTCTGCCTTGTGTAATTCCAGTGATTGACTGAAACACAAGGAGCTATTGAAGCCAGCCTCCAGGATGAAGCTGTCATTGAAAGAACAAGCTTCTTCCTCCCCAGTCTTATGCATGCATATACAGAAAGAAAAGCATGTGTGTATGTAAAAGGGAGGAGAAATGAGAAGGAAGGAAAAGACAGGCAAAGAGAACAGAGTATAAAACCAAAAGCAGAGCCAAGGACAGGTAAGCTGCCCTGACTTCTAACCCTGTTCAATAACTGGGAAGTGGATCCTCCCACGCAAAATGCTGTTACCTGTTGATTAAGGACCATGTGAACTCCATGGGGCTTAATATCACCTGTGGCATCTCCCATAAATTCCAGGATGTCATCAATGCCAGCAGTGTACGGAAGGCCTCTGAGCCGGACGCAGTCACGTATGCTGCCCGTGGCAATGGTGTAGGGTGGGGGTATGACAGGAATGATGGGAGTTGGGAGAGTGGGAATAAGAGGTGTTGACATATATCGATTAAGTACCTGTTGGCAAAAAAAGCACATTGATAGAGACTTACAAATCATCTGTTTGAGCACAAATCAATTCCCACAATACTATTTCACACATTTAAATAAATCTGCTTCCAACATCAGAGAAAAAAACGTGAAACCAAATTATTGCAGATAGTTTCCTGTTAGGCGTTTCAAACTCAGAATTTGCTAAACTCTGATAACACACCTTTCTAGTCTCAGTATAAAAACGTTAAAAGCAGATTACAGCTCTTTTTAGAATATCCCAAAAAGGAACATCTGAAAACCACATTTGTGCTAATACACCAGTATTGTCACATACAGTTCTTACTTAAATTAGGGTAAATTAAAGACAATCACTTTTTTAAAGAACTGAGACCTGAAATAACTAATAAGTAAAAACACCAGCTCTAGTTCCTTCACAAAAACTGACCAGTTAAATTAGGGTGTTTGTTTTTTAACCTGAGTGATCATCTCCAAGTACAGGAGACCTTGATGTGAATATTGTTGTGTGGTGTGGGATTTATTTTTTTTTTTTAACTCTTGACTCATTCCCAAATGACAAAGGCAACATAACTTGCTGCCGGGGCCTACTGCTGAAAAACATATTTAGCAATGATTATCAGAAGAAATACATTCCTCTGAAAGAGGTATCAAAGGAGAGGTTACAGAGCTTTAGTTTTGTCAATAATGATTCGGCCTAGGGAGTTAGTCTCAACAGAAGCTTTTTTTCAAGAATCTATAATACTTGTAGCACCTTTCAGTTCAAAAAATCTCTCCCTCAGCTGTGTACAGAATATTGCAATTACTTCATATTAACACTAAGTAAATGAGAGTTGGCTTTGCCTCTTGTAATTACTCAAGCAAATAACAACTAACATCTCTTGCTCAAGTAGCAAAAAACCAAGGGTTGTCACCCTACACAGCTGTCATAGGGGAAGTAAGTAATGACACATTGGTAGAAGTTTTATGCAGGTCTCACTAACAAAAATGAGAGCAAAGACTTGGTCACTGTGACAAAGTGGTTTTGTTCCTTAGAGGACTTATTATAGCTTCATTCTCTCTAAGGAGTAGAACTGAGAATGAAGAAAAAAAAAAAAATCTCACCATATCATTTCAATTAGTCTTCACAACACCCATCAGATTCTTGGCTGTTCTAATCTCCATAACACAGTACTAAGGGTAAATGGCAGGTCTACAAGTCTGGATATTCTTTTCCTTGCCTCATTGCTTCTATGGAATAGACTTCTCACATTACATAGGTTGAAACAGTAACTGTATTAAGTTTTCACAGCCCATGGTTATGCAAAGACCAGATCAAATCTCATAATGGCTCCCTTTGACATCATCATTCTAGCAATATTTTATGTCAGGCAGAAAATGCAATATGCAATGTTCTTCACAGGCTTGAGTTTCTGGTGCCAAAATAAAGTGGTTTAAGAATGTGATAAGAGGAACTGGTAAAGGATGAGGAAAAAAAAAAAGAGGAATTTACCATCTTAAGAAAACAAATATTTCACTTCATTTCACCAAAAATTAGATACATCCTGGTAATTATTAGTTTCCAACAAAGCAGTTGTAGGGAAAGCTGTTTTAATGCATGCAGATTTGGATTTAATATTGGAAATTCTGTGCAAGAACATCAGAAGTTAAAGACAATACTGCAGATTTTCAAGATGTATTACTACAATACTATCGATCTAGAATATTTTTTAAATTATTTTTGTGATTTCAGTCAGCCTTTAAGCAGAAGAAAATTATCCAATGATTTTTAGTCTACAATCTGAGGGATGTTAAAAACCAAAAAAAACCAGTGGCAGTAAAAACCAAAAACCTGTGCTGCGCAATTTTCCATACTAATCAGGAAGCACATATGGCCCTTTCTAGAACTTGACATCTTTAATATAATAGACTGACACGGTTGTCTACAACAGACTTGTGTGCAAGTGTTAGAAGAAATGTTTTAACTGTTAAGTTTCGAGTCTCACGGCCAATAGTTACAACCTGCTGGACTTCCGCTGCTGTGCTCCTGAAGAGTTCAATGTAACGTTTTCCAAGTATTTCTTTGTGCTTTTTAAGTGCATTCTGTGCATATTCTTCACAGGAAAATAACACAAATGCATCTCCTGTGGGTCTGCCATCTGGGTACTTGACGAAGAGAAGTCCCTCTTTCCCTCCCGTGACTGGGCACTCTGGCCCCAGGAACCCCAAGACATCCTCCTGAGTCGCAGTGAATGGAAGGCCTCTCATCCGGATGATAACTTGATTCTCCTTAGATAAGAACTGGGCCACTTCATTGGAGGTGCCTGGTAGAAAAAATAACAACATATGGTCATGCTGGTCACTTAATTCTATAGGATGCAGGAACAGCAAAGCACTGTGAGCAATATAGGAGGGTAAGTAGCTAGCAATAAATCCACAGAAAAACTGAGATACTTCTAACTCTCAGTAATCTATTTTGAAGCGAAACTCCCCTACCCTGAAAGTATTTCACATTTTAATGAAATTGGAACAAAGATGAGATTAGTGTGAACAAGGTACACAGATGCTTCCACTGCAAAGGCTCATCTTCCTCTCAGCCAGACTGGTCTGTGAACATCACAGCCCAAATGCTCACAGCTCAAATTCAACCACATGAAACCTTGGTCCTCGACCAAGAAAAAAAAAACCAAAAAAACCCAAAAAAAACCCCAAAACAGAACTAGACCACCACTCCTATGAACTTAAGTATTACACTGAACTCCAGAATCGCTTACCTCCTGCAATTTTTAAGAATTCTTCCCCAGTTGCTTTGTAAACCTTAAAAAGAAAAAAAGAACAAACCATACATGAAAATTGCAACATTCAACTCTAAAACACACACGCTCTTCCACACGTGAGAGAATTGTATTTTGAGCAAAACAGAACTGCATTTTGTTCTCATGTAAAATCGTAGTCTAAAATATGCAGGTTGCTCTCCAAGGATTTGCTTCAAGTCACTACATCTTACCTCAATGTATCTGCTACCCATGTGATGCTTATGTCTTTCCAGTGCAAGATCTCTCTGTTCAGAGTTGACAAACCGAACTAACGCCTCCCCATTTCTTCTTCCTTGAGCATTCAGACAAAGAGCCACACCACCTCTGGAAGGTAAAACCAACAAAAATAAGCTTAGCTTGAAACTTTAATGCACTTACTAAACAGTTGTGTAAGAATAGAGAAATCACACTTCAATATGGAGTTTACAGACTGAAAAATAAATTGTTATTATGCACAATTTAATTTCATTTTCAGTGTAGCAAAATTATACTGCAGAATCCATTTCAGTGAGATCTTGGATCTCATGCTGTTCACCACTTTCTCAATTTCCATCTCAGAGACGCTGATTTGAATTTCCTCATATCACCAAATAAAAAAAAATATATTTTCTCAGTGTTGAGAATCTGGAATATATATTTAGTGACAGGTATGCTAAATTACACTCAATCTATACGTATATACACACGTACATACACAGAGGTATACATTAATCAGTCACGTGATTTTTTTCCAAAGAGCACTTGGAGGTTTTTTAATCTGGCCTGTTTAGGAGATATAGCAGAATACTGACAAGTTGGCACAAAATTAAAGCTTCTGTTATATCTTGGACTCTGCTTTGATTAATGTAGTAGGAGTTTCTTCCTTTAGGTACTATCAATAAATTAATATATGTTGGTTTTCAATTGATAAGTCTCTTCTTCACAGACTTCAGAATTCTTTCTTGCACACCTAAGGCTGGTAAACCTGCTCAGTTATCATGACCATGGGGTGGGAAGGGGCGAGGACTCTAGCAGGGGGTAAGGAGGGGTGTGTATTCAAATATTAAAAGAATATGCTATTAAAAACAAAGCGATAAAGCAAGACCAATTCTTATTATCTTACTTGGCAATGTTGAGTCCTTTGAAAAATCGAGCAATATCTTGGTCTGAAGACTGCCATGGCAAACCTCTGGCACGTATTACCGTCTCACTGTCCACTGTTTCAGACTTACTACTGCACAGAAAGGAAAAGAAAAAAAGAAGCCAAAGTCAGGTTTAACCTACGTTTCCCGTGATCTTACCAAATTTCAGTTTAAAACTAATGTAACTTGTAAATGAGGAGTGTATTTGCTGTTGAGACTTTTCTAATTCCATTACTCATTTCAATTAAAAAAAGATAGCTGGGATAATTATTTTATATAGACAACACCTAGGATGCTCTATGTTGTCACCACAAATTGAAGTAATAAGGAACTGGATTCATTTTATTTGAAAGATTTAACAATCCAACATCGATAGTTACAAGGGAGTCCTCAATATGACTACCTATTACTTATGCTTAAGATGTTTCACTCTCCAGTTACTGCAATGTATTTGAAAACAAAGAACCACGCTGTTCCTTCTCCCCCTAAACCCAATATGCAACACAGCACAGTAAGCCTCTCTTCAGAAGCAGCACGTAGGGTGCATGAGCCATTACCCCTGTTGACTTAGGGAAAGTTCACAAATATTTCTTCACTGCTGGGTAAGATAAGTCAGCCGCACTGCCATGCAAAACAGAAGCTAGAGAACAAAGAGCATTCAACTTGCAGTGATTTTAAAGAGACAGACTAAACTACAGCATTCAACAATACAAGCTACAGCCTGTCTATATCAGACTACTGAATACACCATTACTTTCTCAGGAACCAATCTACTTTTGCTGTGACCGTGTGGAAACATTTACAAGCCTTCCCTACTGCAGACAAGACCCATCTTTGGTTGTAAACAACCGTGACAAGGGCACTTACCAAGCACCTGTTTCATACTTGCATTTCACAGTTTCAGGCTCAGTAAATATGTGATCTGCAACGAAACAGGAAGTTTAAATATAACCAGGGTCAGAGATTAATTCAGAATGACAGTACCACTGCCAATTCTTACAGAAAAGGAAAGATTTCAGCATTTTGTATAAGTGGGACACTTACTACAACTTTCAGAGAGCATGCCAAAAATGATAGCCACCATGGTTTTCACTTGCCACACGCCGAAGTCCTCTTCTGTTTCATCTGTCCCTAAGCTTAGATCTAACCAGGTGATTATAGAAAATAACAGACTTGCACAATCATTTGTAAACAAGTCATAAGGCTTTCCTGATATTAACACAGAACTGATAATCACATTTACTGGTCTTAGCAGGGACACTTGACCATTAGACATTTGTTACTCTGCTCATAAACTAGTTAATATTCACTTTAGTAGTCAAAAGTCTGAAAACTATTGATAGTTTACATCATTTCAGTGTTAACTGTTTTAAAAAAAAGTGGAATAAATTTGTATCACTTACACGATAAGTGAACTTTAGCCACATTTAGCTGTGCCACTAAAATCCTCCTAAAATGTAAAAAATGTAGAATGTTTTTGTTTGGTTTAAAATTTATTTTTCTTTTAAACTCAGTTCAGTCAGGATCATACAAGAGAACTATTACTATTTGAAAACAGTAGAAGTTTGTGGGCCAGACAGTGCTGAAAAGGCCCACTGATAGCTAAGCCTTTTCCTTGAAAATCAAGAATCAATGCAAGCAATGTTTTTCGTTAGTAGATTTACAAAATATGGTTTAGAACCCATTGTTAGACTCAAGTCAAAAAAAAAAAAATTACAAGCAGAGCTGCTCACCCCAACACACAATTAAGCAAACATTCCTTCCATTTTACCTGTAAGTTTTTAAAACCTACATCTTAGTTCAGAAGAATAAAACCTGTAATGATCAGAGAGATAAAATCCAAAGCAGCATAATTGATCCTGATGTAAAAGCTGCAACGAAAGGATACATTCTGCCATGGTCTTGATAGTCTGATCTTTCACGGCGGCTGAATTAGGGTAGCAAGTGTGAAATTCTTTGCGCAGATCATAAAAGGAATAGAAGCAGTCTGACAGCAGAAAGTTCTACAAGGAAGGCAAAAAGTTTGTTTTGTACACACCATCCCTTTAAATTCTAATTAATACTTTTGGACAGAATGAGGCAGTCTCAACAATCACATAGTTGCATGTCATCGGCTTGTCTGGGATAGACCAGTTTAGTTCCTTTATAACACAGTTCAAATTCCATAGCCCTACAGAATTAGATCTGCAGATGAGCAAAGCCAAATAGCTTCTGAGAGGCAGACCTGTGCAAAACAGCTAGGGGAGACACCTAGGGTATTAAAAAACAAACAAACAAACAAAATCTAGGTTTTGCTGTTCTAGAAATACTCCCATTCAGGAGACTTTTTTTTTCTCTTTTGTGGCTACACTGAAAAGCAATATCGTACCAAAACATTATAACAAAGTTTAAATTATTACTGTTACAGTGTACAAAATATCTTTCAACAACTTAAACACATTTATTCATTACTATTGTGTGTTGAATAAGAATTTCAATTATATAACACTATTAAACAAACTTTTAAGCAGCCCTTCACTCAGATGTTAGCTTATTTTTGCAAGGAATACAAATAATTCTGGTCTAATTCACTACTTTCTCAGGCTGTCCAACTGTTTTGCTATATAAAAGTTTTACTTTGGTCTAACCAAACAGCACCCACATTTGTAAATAAAAATTATGAAAAGTCACAAGGTAATGCTTCTTAGACTGGTAGGAATAGTAAGAGCCAAGGTCTGAGGCTTACTAACATTTATTGTGCAGGAAGAAATAAACTTTGGCAAATGAACAAGTATTGAAGGAGGAAAAAAAAAAAAAAAGAAAAATCAGAAAGAAATGCAGTATTAGGAGACTCAACACTTGATCAGATCCATTCCTTGATCTGGTTATGGACAATTATTTCTTCCACAACATGAGTGTATTTGTTTCGTTTTAGTCCATTTGTTTCAATAGGGAAGTAGAAAGATTCACCTGCAATCCATATTGCAGAATGGCATGAAAAAAAAAGTGCTATAATCTTTGAAAGTTAAATATCATTCCTGTTTCCTTAATTGCTTCATCCCTACGTAAACATGTGCTTTTCATAAAAAGTCACACTGTTATGTTTTAAATAACACAAATGCCAAACGAATATTTGCAGAAACTCAGCATGAGCCAATACCCTTATATAGAGCCAAAAACCCCAACTGATCAGTCAGCAGCTCCCATTCCTGGGGGGGCTCCTGCAGACCCCGCCAGCAGATTAACTCAACAGCCACCACCCTGCTCAAAGGCAAGATTCTCGCCCCTGGGCACCACAGCTGGCCCTGAGCCCTTGCAGGAACAGAGGGGAAACTGCTGCATTGTATGGGAACAACAAATAAGCTGCAGCATCAAGTAAATGCAGATGGGGAACCACTGCCATTCTCCAGGGCAAGCCACTGCCTGTGTGTTTATGGGACATTGACACAAGGCTACTACCAGTTTCAGATCTGGCTAGAAACCCATGGCTTCGCACAAAACCTGTGGTTTAACCCAAGCCTAAACAAAGCAATAGTTCTCCATCACCTCTGCTGAGGTTAGGCCTGTACATTTGCTTCCATTTCTTAAGACACAGAATTCAAAGTACTTGTATTGTTCCTGCCTCTATCCTGTCTTTCCTAATTTTCCTCTTCATTACACTCATCTGGGAGTGCTCAAGCACTGTAGTACTGTAGCTGACTTCCAAGAGCAAGTGCCAAGAACTACTTCTCTGCCGCACAGGGTTGAGACAGGGTGGGGATCATCTTAAGGATTCCCAAGGCTGAATTGTGTTGCTCATCTCGAACCCACATGAGCTATTTTCTTTGATGTCCTTAAAGCGCAGTACTGCCCTTCTGCATCAGTTCTGATCTCATACCTTCTTGGATGCTTCTGGGTGGAGGACTTGTCGAATGAGTAACTGGCCATCGCTGCAGAGTGTGTAAGAGCTCCTTCCAAGTACTTTCAAATCACTGGATACAAGCTGACTAAACTGAAAAATAAAGTGATAAATTTAATTGTACTGACTGATACAGATAATTCCATAATACAAGCAGTTACCATTATTAAAACACTTTAAAAAAGGGTTAAATAATTCAGTTTTTTGTAGTAGTTTTTGAAAAAATGTGACGGAGAACAGACATGGGATCCTGATAATGGCAGGCAAAGAAACTATATGCATTTGCAGAACAGAAAATAGGAACACCAGCAGTATGGTAAAAAGAACAATTAGGACAAAGTGGCAAAATTATGAGTTCATATGAAAGGTATTATAATGGTTATATTCAAAGTCTGAAATAATTATAATAAAAGCTATGAAATATTTGAGAAAGGAAAAAACCTTTCAAGATCAATCACAATACTGATTTTGCAGTAGCCTTTACTCGTTTGTGGCACCTTTGACTTCAGTTATGTCCTTAATAATATTTTTTTTTTAAATTTGAACTTCAAAAAGAAAAAGGCTACCCACCAGAATTTACTAATATTTCAGAAGTTATAAGCTAAAAAAACCCCAACAAATCGTGGTCTAATACCTTCAAAAGTAAAATTATACGGAAGTTGGATCCAAGTCACTAAAAGTTCTTGGTAGAGGTACAGTGTCACAAACACTAGATAAAAGAAAATTACTCCCTACCTGTAGGATGGATAACCCTCAACAGGTTGATTCTCAGGAGAAAAGGGCTCCCATCTCTGTCTCGTTCAATGTTATTTTCCATTCTTATACAACAGTTTCTAGCCTTTTATTACTCCACACCAGTGTTAAATTCCTTGCTCATAATAGTCAGCTGATGCATTATAGTAACAACATGTATCAAATCAGTAAATAGTAGCTTGTTAGCTAACTTTCAAGGGGACAACTATAATTATGCTAGGCTTCTCTCTTGCTACTCCCTCCCAGGAAAGCATCACATCACAAACAAAGCAATAATTAACATCACGATGCAGTAGCCACCCACTGCTCTCAGCAATAGCTTACGATTCCAAAACAACCACCCCCAAAAGCAAATTACAAGTTGACTTGAAACTCAGACAATATCTCTACACTGTCTTTTAACCTGTGTATGGGGGGAACAGAGGGCTGGGGTGTTTTATCATCAACAAGTGACACTTTCCATAGTTACAGCCCCTGCTCAGGAAAGACGGAGTCTTAACGATTCGGTTCCACAGCTACACAGTATTCACTGTGTGAACAAATGTTGCAGCGCCTGTGTCCCAAAGGCAAGGCCCCACACGGGAGAAATCTTGCCTTAAGCGCGACTTAGCAGGAACAGAGACATCATTGCCCAGGCTTTATTTCAAAATAACTGCCCAAATCCAGTTCAGGCCCTTTTCTAGGCTTGGACAGCTAACCAGTGCTCCACTACCATTTGCAGTTCAGAAATGCTGTACTAGCGGAGGCACTTACATCAGCATCTTGTGCAAACTGCTTCATTTACATACATATACAGATACCAATACACCTATAAAATGAAGTTATTTAATATCAAACAGAAGATATTTGAAACTTTAAGAAGGGTGAAATATTCCCCTGCCCCGGAAACAATGCAATTCTTTGCACACTACCAAAACACACAAAACCAACAACAAATGGTCCCATGAAAATAAATACATAAATCAATAAATCAAACAACCCAAACTCTTGCAGATTCAGAAATCCAGTTTTCTTCTGATTGCTACTTCAGGTTGTGTTCCTGCCACAAGTTGAAGTCTTGAAGAACCTGAGGCTATAAAGCAAGTCATTGTTTAAGGATGAATAGAGTCAGAAAACTGAGATCTGAGTGTGCTCAAAATACTTCAGCTGATGTGTAAACACCAAAAAGAGAGGAAAATTCCAGAGGACTCAAAAGGAACCACTTCAGAAATGCAGTTCTGGGGAATGCCACAGTCACAGGCCAGAAACAAATATTCTCGCCACAATAACAGATGTGAGAATTGCCTTCTTACCAAACGCAGCACCTTATTACTTTCTGTTTTAGCTTTCGGGCACAGCAAAGAGCAAATATTTGTAAAAAGGGATTGGAAATGGTGATAGGAATTAGCCTCCAGAAGGTATACATGGATTATTGCCAAAAGGAAGCAGAGTCTTACTGATGAACAGTAATAAAACACTCCCCAAACCTTCAACTTTGTACCTTGTGCTTCTGAAGATGCACAAGAGCCCATGTAAAGAGTGCAGTTAGGGAGCTATTTTGATCAGATACAAGAAGAAATCCAACACACACAATCTGAGGGCAGCAGCAAATGTATGCAGCCTCCTGCTTTACAAATAAAACATAAGAACTGTAGTTCAAAAAGCCTTTACCAAGTTAGAAAACATAAGAAGAAAAACATCTGGACAAGGAAGGAAATGCTCAGGCCAAATGGTGTAAGTTAAGTCGGTAAAAATCAAGGCTGTTGCAGTGAAATATTCACATTTTTAAATGGTGTTTCCCACAAAAGGTACAGCTGAAAAATAAATACACAACACAGCTATTTTCAGAAGGCCCTGGTGAGAAGACATAAAGAAGAGTGAATTATTGCGTAAGGACACCAATAAGCCCAATACTCCAAGGGTACTAAAGTTTAAAGGCGGCATAAGAGGCAGCATTTATTTTTAACTGTATTCGCACTGCATATTTATTAAATGTCAGTGATGACATTCAACATTGCAAACTCCTTTCCAATGGGACAATCAACATGTCAAAACAATTCTCTACTTTTCTTACTAGAGGCTAGCAGCTCAAAGTGCCTTAGATAAAATGCCACGAGGTTGGCAGGCCTTGCTGAGTGCTTATTTAGAAACTTCTATTTTAAAACCAGCCTTTTTCAAACTTTGGGGTATACTGCTCCGGAACAGGGCAAAAGGAGTGTGGGAAGAATAGCCAGGAGACAAAAGCAATCCTTCTGATCCAAAACAGCTTAGCTATTGCATGGGTTAACTGAGGAGAGGAATAGGGTAGCAAAGTGTGAATCAGAAGATTCACCTAGGAGAAGAGCATGGGGCAAAATAGCAAGCGTAACACTGCCACAGAGGAATGACAGATATCCAAGATTAGCCTGAACGGGCTTATTTCATCTACATGAGATATCTCCGAACTCTGGAAAGGTTAAGTATGAAAAGCATAGTGGACCAGCTCTTGTTACTACAGATTACACAGGATGTCTTTCAGGCAATAGATACAGCCTTTCACGTGTATCAAAATAAGTTAAAGCAGCCAGTGCAGATGTGCTTATAAAGCCACATTGAAATATTAGCCAAGCAATTCAGGGCTCCTGCAGAAAAAACATCTTCTGCCTCCTTTCTCGCACTATGAATTTCAGGCAGCATCTCAAAAAACAAACTCAAACCGGCATACACCCAAATGTAGCAAGCTAAGGACAAGTTCAGACCAGTGCAAGATTTACATTACATTTTTCTGTCTCACATGTTGAACAACCTGTCCACAACTCTGTCATTTCATAAATTCCATCCACATCTCCTTCACTCCACTAACAAAAACCTTCTCAGCTATTTACCCCAGTCCTTCATGTTCCTGCTGCCTTCTGCAGAACGCCCCCACTTCAGTATGCAAAGCTGCCCCACCCTCAGACTTCCTCCACCAAGATCACACACCCCGTGTCTCCCCTGTTAATCTACTCCATAGCAACAGAGTTATACAGAGCATTAATTACCTCCATTTGCATCTTGCAACCAGCCCTCATTTCGACTGTAAGAACCACAGTGTGTTGGCATCACCCTCCACCCTTTATTGCTTATTCCACCAGGTCAGTCTCTCTAGCAGAGCTCTGATGAATCATTTTGTATTTAAAGGAACACGTTCAATAATTCAAATTTGAGATTAAAAGATGAATGGAGAGAAGAGGAAGAATGAAACAAGCTGCTCCATACATTTACTTCCATGAACCCCACAACAGTTCTTAGAGAAAAGGCGGTGAGAGGGAAGGACAGAGTTTGAGCACCAGTTTGAAAAACTGGCTAAACTGGATTTTGGTCATGTAGCTGAGAGTACAAAGAGAGCAGCGATGTGTTTCGCCAGCAGCAAAGCTGGATGGAAGCCAGCACAAGCTGCTGTGTTTTCTGCAAATTAATCCCAAGCGGCTGAAATGACACAGCCCCCTTCATGTTGCCTTCACTATAACTGAACAAAGCTGTGCATCTTAGAGAAACAAGAATTCCTCATTAAGCTCTTTCTATAGTTATGATGCACAAAGCACTAAAATAAACCTCTGGCTATTTGGATATTCCCATTTCCCCAACTAAAAATAGCTCTCATCCTTGAGAAAGGCCACTGCATCTGCGCTGTATCTGTGCCTAGTGTGGTAATGAAATACTGAGATAATTCAGTTGCAGAATGCATCCAAGCTGTCAGCTGAACCATTGCTGAAACACCAAGGTACTCTGGGGGACTCTCTTTAATTGACCCCTGAGAAATAACAGAAAATTTGGCTGTTTCTTACTCATCAGATCTCCAGCACCTCCTAGTGCCTCTTCAAAACGGGATCCTTTCCTTTAGCAATGCACAAAGTTTCTCTCTTTTGCCTCTTTTAGCCCTACTGAGCCATCACAGCTAATGGCACCAGAAAAGACACAGAATTATTCACAAAGCTTCAGAATTAAGGGCATTCTTGCTATTTAACAAGGTCTGGAATATTGTGCTAAAGCATAACATAAAAATCCAGAAAGCGGCTTAGCTTGTATTCCACACTTAAGCTAGACATGCATCTATTCCCAAGCAGATAGATGAGTTATTAGATTTATCAATATTCTTTGCACAAATTATGGTCCCCATGGCATGGAGACCTGGTTTCAAATCAGTTTGACAGGCATGTTAGTAAATTGCCCAGAGATAACAGTTTAGTGATTACACATGAATACATGATCTAGTTTCTGTCAAATTACCATATCAAAAATGGTTTGTTTTGACTTCCATGCCATCTTTAGACTTAAGTGGAAGGACAAATCACACCTGGTCCAGCAAAAAATTAAGATGCTAGACAGACAGATGATACTTGATTTGGGATAAAGCTTGTCAAAAGAATTTGAATAGGCTTCACATTCTAGATCAGCCTTTTGCAAGAACAAGCACACAAACAAAACCCACAACAACTTATTCAGGAGTGACCTCTTTTGGTCATTATTAAAAGGAAAATTTCCAGAATAACTTAGAATAAATGTTATTTTGGCTGATCTAGGCTCATATATCCCTGTATATTCCCTTAAAGAACTCATATTACTAATATGTAACTGTCCTAGAGAAAGTGAAAATATACTCCACAGATCTGTAAAATAAACTGTTTGAGATGGAAAACTTTTTATGTGAGGCACACAAATGTGAACTGTTTACATCTCTTCTACTCAAACCTGGAAAATTATCTACATGTGGGTTTTTTGTTTTGTTTTGTTTTCCCATATTCATTAAAATACAAACAAACAAGAATAGCTTTCCACTCAGACCAGCACACATCTCCATGCAAAGCAGAAGCCAGAGATCTCTTTTAGATCTCTTTCATAAATTACTTTACTTACATAAGAGACTTCCTCCACTAATGAATTATTATTAAAAAAGGCAGAAGGCAGCACAGAAACCATTACAGGCAGACAACTCTAATATAAAGATATAGGTATCTCTGTGTACACATGCATATGTTTATGTATAGAATTATTTAAAATGTAATTTGTCACTATATATCATCTAATCACATCAGCTGAATTTTCATGTTAGCACATCTAAAAATTCAGACTTTCTAAATCTATAAAATTATTTTTAAAATTCTCTATATTTCACAACATTAAGTCCTGAAGTTTGTTACATTTTATTAGCATAATGAAGTTTGAGAACTACAGCTCATACTCTGTCAGATCAATTATCAAATAGAATTTACCAAAACAAATAAATAATACTATAAGATCTATACAGACTTGCGCACATATAGCAGTGTTTTATGCTGTAGAAACAACCTAAGTAGCAATCACATGAAGCACTTCTTTCTCAATCCAGAAATATCAGAGTTCACTCTTGTGCATACTCTCACATTTTGCCATATGTGAATTCTCAATTGAAAGAGATGTCAAACTTTTCTAATTGCAGCTTTCCTAGCAACGAGACCACATACTTCACATATTAACATCATATATAGTACCATATTGCAATGTACATCACACGTGCTTTGACTAAAGCCATACTGTTTATAACCATGTATGATATCCAGTCTTAACTTGTGTTAAAAAAACCAAATCATTTCTACGTATTAGACATCACTGTAATTCACTACATTAGAGCTTTAGAGTGTGTTTTAGGCTTCTGGGGCAAGTCATTCTTTGCTCGTAGCATAGAGCATATAATGTCTTCTTTCAGCTAAGAGAAGCATGGAAAACAAATTACAAATTACTCCAAAAAGGTGTCTCTGAATATTCTCTACTCCAAGTTCTGCTTCAACAGGAAAAGATATTGCAGTTCTTGCCTCAAAGCATGATTTGACAGAAAGTTCTCTACAATTTATTGCCAGAGAACACCCAAAACCAATTATCTGGTTGCAGGTGCAGTTCCTGAAAGGAGATCTCCAGCAGTTGAACACTGAAACAGGCTGCCCAGAGAGGTTGCAGAGTCTCCATCCTTGGAGACATTCAAGGCCCAACGGAACCTGGTCCTTGGTAGCCTGCTCCAGCTGACCAAGCTTTCAGGGGCTGGACTACAGCTCCCTTCAAATCTCAGCTACTGTGTGATTCGCTGATCTATGTAGACTCTCTCCTCTCCACAGCTACACTAAAGATCATTATATCAATGCCACCAGAGTGTATAGATGTGGGGGTGGCTTGAGTGTTTGGGGAAGATCGTATTGTCTGGGGGAGGAAACCAAGAGGTCAGATGCAGCCAAATTTGATTAACAGAACTTTTCTGTCACAAGAACATAAGCAAGACTGCAGCACCACTGAAAACCAAACATCCAGCAGCCCTGAAATCTCCCTTAGGACTAAGAGGTTTAACACAGCATGAGAAATCTCAAGAGTAAGAAGCCATGGATTTGTCATACAAAGCTTGAAAACACACACACCCCCCCCCATACCATAACATGTCAACTTTGGAAAATATTTTCACTTGGACTTTGTGCCTCAGACCCTACACTCATGAGGGTTTCACATTTATTTACAACTCTCTCCATGGGCAGTTTTCTGCTCCTTCACTCTTCAGACCCTGGTGTTAATGTCAACCTTATCCATGCAATAGAGGAATTTAAAGCATGTCAATACTACTGGGAGGTGCACAGACTGCATTTCAGCCGTATTTACAAGTATGATAACCCTTTATTGTGCTAGGTAACTTTTTAAACAGAGAATCCTATAGTAAGCCCTTGCCTTTGTTCATCTGTTAACTGCAATTCCACATGGCTGATAATGGATACATGGTGACCTTGTACTGAAATTGCTGTATGGGAAAAAAAAAAACAAACGTGTAAGCCACAGTGCAGCCACAAACTGCAGCTAACTTTTTTTTTTCCCCCGTTCTAGCAATACAGGAAAAATTATTGTATTTAGATACTATTCAAACACAAACATGAAAAGAAATTGCCCCTTGGCTTTATTTCTTTGCAGGGGAAACTTGCAGAAGAAGATGGAGGCAGCCGAGGTCCACTCACTAGAAATGTTCAAAACCAATATTGCCAGTTTGATTTCTCCTAAGAGGAAAGCAATTTTTTGCTTTACTGAACACTAATGTCCAAGATTATCTAGTGACTGAAGACTAGCCCGGACAAAAGCACGGTTTTCATTTCCAGCATGCCACAGACAATATAACTGGTCTCAATATGACCAGTCAAGTTACCTATACCTTATGCCTCTTGAGGTACTATAAACTGTATTAAATAACTGAATGAGTAATCAATCACAACAGCCACCATAAGTGTACTTGAGAAAGAGAGAAATATTCACATGTTACCGAAAACCAGCCAGAGTTTCCATCCAACTCTGGAATTTGCAAGAGTAAGAGCAAGTTTGCTCTCCTCAGTGTCAAGGAGATGCAGGATGTGCCACTGAGCTGCAGGCACTGTAGACTGTCTTCTTCTCAAGTATATTGTGCTGCGTCTTACTACCTACTAATCTTGTCGTAATTATATACTCTTTCCTGAAGAGAGGTCCAACAACAGCAAACTAGGTACCACACATCCTGCTGCTGTTCCAAACCAGTTTCACCTACACTGGGTATCTGCATAGAGATAAACTTGTATTGTTGCCTTTCTCATAGAAGGAAACTAATTCTTTTCCACCCATGACATGAGCTAACAAAGATAACAGGGTTAAGGTCTCAATTATCATACGCCTGGGGTTCTGTCAAAAAATTCCAAACATCACAAATCTTCAATAGAAGAAGTCATTAAAAAATACAGAATCTATTTTTAAAGCTATTTCAAGATATCCACTTCTATCTTTTATTTTGTTGGGAAGTTGAAGTTTCAGGAAGTAATACCAGCCTGTCCTCCTCTTCTTCGTCACTGCACAGGTCAGCACAGAGCTCTCAAGTCAGGAAGGCACATGGCCTACATAGACCTCTTCTAATGACTGTAAGAGTTCAAGGGAGAAACACGGAAGGTACTCTCCTAGTTCCATTCAACAAAACATAGAAAAGTACTTTAAAATTCATCATACTCCTTCAGAATTAAATAAGGAAGCTTTACGCTTAGATGAGACTAGCCTACAGTTAATTTTCTGCATAAAAATAGGTTTGTTTAAGCATGGTTCAGCAACAGGTAGAATATAAAATACAGAAATGGAGCAACAGTTGTCATGCTTTGTCTGTCCAGTTGCAGTTTGTAGAGCATAAAAACAGAACATTGTGACTCAGGACTGTGATAAACCATCTTAAGGGTGAAACTTCCACATTGTTTGTTTCTTTGGCTTATTTTAATTGGGCCTGGGTCTTTCTGCTACAAAGTAAACAATAGCTAACTAAAAGTTTTAATTCTTCCTAGGAAAGAATGCAAAAATCCAACATTCTGCCAAGACAAAGATCTGTCCAAGCCTTTTATGACCATTTTTGATTAATTATTTCTTAGATGGAAGTTTGCAACATGAGATTATTTGCATCCTTTCCAGCTATGGTATCTACAGCATCTAATTCAGGTAATGCATTAAGCATAAAAGGCAAGACCATGAGTTCAGGCCATCTAAATGTCACAGCAATCAGGTCACAGCTTTTATCTTCAAAAGCACAATCTGTTTTAATAAAAGAGTGTTGAAATATGCAGAGTACTCCACAAATAAGCTACTTCAAGTTAGCCTCATGTAAGATAAAGCACCCCAGTCCAGCAACATAAGAATCACAGTTTCTGGACTGACTTTACTACTGCTGAATCAGGAAACACTGAGATAGAGGAAGTTTTCACCTTTAAATTAATCTGTATAAAAGAGGCCACTAGCTATCAAAACCAAAAAACCATGCAAAAAAGGCACATATCTTGCAGAACCTTAGCATTTGTTAGTGTAGATTATTCACGAGTCTCTTTAAGCAAAAGATAAATCTTTCAGGAAACACTGAATATTAGTAACGCAAAAAATCCACACTGTCAACCTTTTACCTATATTTCAAGCAGGATTACAATGGTGCCTCACAGTCCTCCCAGACTTCTTGCTATCAGCTCAACTCAGAGCAAGTCATTACGGCCTGAAAGACAAGGTTGAATATACTTTCCAAACTCCAGGTTTTAATTAACATACTCTGACTGCAACATTTCCTAAAGTCTTGATTTAAGCACAAGCTCTCTCTCAGTGTTCTATACTTCCCCCACTCCCTCTTACCTCTGTTTCAAGGACAAACTTTCATTAGCAATGTGATCTTTAGCACTGGCTCTATTGACTGCAATGCATGGTACTGCTCTATTTACTCAACACTACCTCATTGTTTGTAGTGCAAGCTTAACCAGTTGTAGGAGAACAGCCAATACCTGCAAAATTAAAGCATCTTTTTACTATCGGGCTGTTTTTCAGGTTATTTTTGTAGTAATAACCAGGAAAAGTATAAAGAAGAGACAAACAGAAAGAAGACAGCTATTACAATTCAGTTTCCTTCAATATTCTTTCAAAGTCCTGCCTCTCCTTTAACATAGGCTGTAAGAATATCATAGGCATGGAGTTTCCTGAACAACAGCCTTGAGATCCCTGAAGTATCTTTGCATATATAAGAATCAAGTGATCCTTGCTCAAACCCTTAAAGATATTGGCAATATGTCAAACTTTTATAAACTGGCTCTACTCTGCTTCAGAAATGGGGAGCTTACCCTTTCTTGTTCAACGTCCTTTCACAAAAAACATAAAGGAGAAGTGAAAGTAGATCTCTAAATCAGCTTGCTTTAATCTCCAAAATTTTCGAGTCAAAGATTAGGGCAGCAACCCCGTGCATCAGGGTCTGATTACATTTGAGAAAAGGAAAATGAGAGTAAGAAATTATTATCTCTAAGATTTCGGCAGTTCACAGCTAAGATCAGATTTTATACTGGGCTTTCCAAGGGATTCAGTCCTGCCCAATAGAGAACAATAACATTAGTAGTGACATTATTTAGATGTTGCTTCCTCTTATAGAACTACATCCTCTCTTTCAGGTAGCTTCTTGTTTCCAAAGTGAGTTCATTATGACTGGAAAGACTTGATACGAGTTCTCTGGAATATGAAGCAGGTCACACAGCTTCTTGTGATCAGTTCTCAGCATCTGAGGTTTATAGGAAGAGGAAGCTGATTTATATTTTCTTTTGTTTCTTTAAGCACACAATGAGAGCAGCAGTTTTTGTCTCCTGCACTTCGTATTTACATGGTGCCATTTCACATGCTTTATAATAAACAAATTTCATCCTGTAACAGTGTAATTCTCTGTAAGAAATAACATTGGAGAATACACTCAAGTAATCAATCAAGCAAACCCCAAAACTGTCACAGTCATATTCTTGTGATTGCTATGTATTTTCCAGTTCTCAAAGTTGCATGCATCCCTCTCCAACCCAATAGTTACTTGATTCAAGAGGTTTGATGTGTCATACACTATTTCGTGTCCCTCTTCAGCAACAAAGGATTCCTAAATTAAGTTTCAGACTTTCAGGTACACAACTACAAGATCTGCTTACAAAGCAAAACCTCCACAGTAATTTTTGCACTCTTATTTTCCAAATTGCATATCATAGCTCTACTTTACTCTTAAGTAATTCTGTTGCAGTGAATTGCGCTATCAGTAAAGACATTTAATTTCACAACTGCAAACATCTACACAATTCATTGTAATACTAAAGCACATGCTTAAATTTCTCTAGAATTAGAGCCAGAGAATGGCAACACCACTAACTAGTTTTGATTTCAATTAAGAATGATAATACAGTTCAGAGACTTCCCTAGAGATAATAAAACCTTTTAAGCTAACAGGTGTCCAAAATCATCACGAGCCAAGATTTGCAAAAAGAATACAACTATTTCTTCATCTTAAAATTAAGTTTCTTTCCAATATTTGAGTGCTATCACAATACCCATTTCTCAACACTTTTTGCCCTTCTCTGCCCACTGCAGTTCTACAAAGAAAGGTAGTGGGGCAAAGAAAAACGAAAATATTTTTAAATTGAAGTTCAGGAGAAGTAGTGGAGTTGGGTGTTGTTTTGTTACTCATCACAAGTAGTGATCATTTAAATTTCAATTCCCAATATCTTTTGTGTAATACTTATAGCTCACATCTGCTGTTGCAGCATATGGATTAAATGAATGAGGGACAGATTAGTAAAGCCGCTGTTTATACACAAAGCAGGAACAGGAGCTCTTGTATAGAAGTATATTGGGGTAAGCTGTGAACAGTCTAAAAAACATCACCACAGATTTCTCAGAGTAAAGCACTAAAAAAATTGTTTGTAAAGCAAATATTACTTCTAATTCAGTACCTTAAGACATGCACAATAAGTTGCCTTCCAGAGCATCAATACTTTCTTCCTTTCTGAAATAAGGCTGCAGCTAACACAAATTGATCATGAAGGAAAACAACAATATGACATCTCTGCAGTTTTTATGAAAAGCAGCAATTATTATGAATAAAAATGCTTTTCCAGAGCAGACAGGAGATAGCAAAGACAGGAATGTAAGAAAAAGGGAGAATTACTAATTAAGTTTCTAATAGAGACACATAAAGGTTCCAATTTTAACCATAGAAATTACAAAATAAAACAAGGCTGACCTTATGTAAGTAATGTAAGTTGCTTAAAAAAAGAAAATCTCCAATTAGCATTTTTAGTTTTGTCCACAACACTGCTTTGCTAGGAATATCAATTCCAGCACCTACGCCTCAATCTTAAACCAAACAGTTCAGCAAAGAAGTGCTGCAATACATTGACAGAGTTGTTGCCCCCTTGTTTGGCAGCACTCAGCTACCCAAGACCTTCTGCATATAACTTAAGGATTTAAAAAAAAAAAAAAAAAAAGGAAAAAAATTTTAAGTAAACCAACACACTGATGCAAGAACTGTGCAATGTTTTTAAAGGCTGTGATAAGAACCAGATAAAATGCTACCGAAGGAAGAGGAAAACAGTGGAAGTTTGTCGAAAAATCCAGAGCATCCACAGAAAGTTTTCTATGCCATTTCCATGTTAACATATAAGAACTGGTAGAAGCACTGCATGTATATGTATTGTCAAAATGGTAGAATACAAAACCTTTATTTGTCATTTATTATTTCCCAGCCACTTTTGAAAACCCTGACAATAGTTCTTTAACTCATTTCTGGTGACTTTTTCAGTAGCTACTTACACCAAGTTAGAGGAAAGAAGTTCAAAGTCTTTGAGGATCACATAATCCAGCAATCTTTGTATTAAAAGGCTTCTACCTCACATTTTACTGTCTTACAATTACTTCAAAAAAGCTGCAAGTACAATTTCAAGAGAAATTCAAGTATTCGGGTATAGTATTATAGCTGTGAGAACATCCAAATATGCTAGTGATACAGTTTTCAAACACTGCACAACACGACGCTGTGTGAAGGCAGGCATTTCAAGCTATTCTGGACAGGTCATATTAAAGTTTATTTTTCTATATAGGCTAATCCATCCAGACCTGGTAAGAGATTTAATGTTACTGTTTAACTTCACCAGAACAAGCAGCAGCATTTGTTATCATAAAGTCTACTCAGGCTTATCCTCAAACCACAGGGCCAAATTATTCACTTCTAACAAATGCTGGCACTTCTAATTTTAAGAGAAAACGATAGCCCAGCTAGCCAAGACTACCACATTTTTAGGCTTCCAGATCAAAGAACATGCAGCTTTAGACAAATTCTTTAACTAACTCTCCACTCATTCTGAAGTGAAATACACCTAAATACAGGAACAGAGCAAGGTTTAAGAGAATACTCGAGGAATTCAGATGAAAGTACTGCAGCCTTCAGAGAAGCTAATGTTATTGCTTTTCCACAGAACGTAACAGAACGCAAATGCTGCCAATAACAAATACATTCACATGATCTATACATGTATATTCATGTATACATATATTGTATATGTAGCAGAAGAACTGTTTTGGTATTAACTCTTCTCTGTTTTTAAGAGAACAGATTTGTGTGTTCCAATCACAACACAGTGGGAGCTGGTTTATTTGTGCCATCAACAACAGAATTACAACCAGGGTTCTGAAACAAGAGTTAGCCATCCACTTTCATTGCTAAAGAAAATAAAAATCCCACGCTATGACAGTCTGCAGCTACAGGAAGCATGAGCACATCCTTAATTCCCCACAACAAAGACTGACAATATTTCAATATTAGGTATCAAACATAGATAAGCATTGGTTAAATTATGTTTATCAATGGAACTAGGGAGCTATTATATGCTAATACATAGCAAGAACCTTGCATAAGGCTATATGCACACAGTATACTCAGCCCTCCTATAAGAGCAGGAGTTTATGACTTACCTGCCCTGACAACCTGAAGGACATCTTGTGTCTGCCAGGAAATCCTCAGCGCTCACTGCTGATACCAACCCAAGGCCACAGTTTCACAATACAAACTGCTTGGTGGCCAACCTGTCTTAAAATGTTTCTCTCCTTTCACCCACACTGCTTGTCCACACCTCAGTGCCGTGGCTGCCCCTCAGAAAAACTACCTCACCTGCCACCCTGCACATCAGGCAGAACTGCTCCCGTTTAACCTGCAGCCCCAAAGACTTTTGTACTGGCAGAATGCAGGGGAGGGAGGTCCATGTAGCAGCACCTACCCGAGTGAAAGGTGCCACTAAAAAGTCTGCATACAACTGCAGCTCGAGAACATGACGCGGGGGCAGAAATACCTTAAGCTAGTATCGCCGTCAAACATGTTGGATCATGAAAATAAAATTAAAGGGTGTAGTTTCATGGGACATGAGCTTGGACAGCAAAGCAGGTTAGAAGTTCCCACCCTACCTGCTCAATTCAGTGATCCTGTTTACAGTACAGCTTCACAAAGAGCTTACTGACACAACAAAAATATGGCAAAGTATGGTGCAGGGGCAAGAAAGAAGCTAGCTTCACTGCTGAAGACAAATCTTGTGAAACTGCACCCAAAGTATTTGTTGTGGAGAGAACAGCCTGCTCAGTAACACTTGCAAAGGTTTGCCCAACACCTGCTCCAAAACTTCAGAACTCAGACCCAGCAAATATTCCAAAATACAGACTCTGTTAGGAGTTTTATTGAGATGCAGCCATCAAATAATCTGAAGCTGGAAGACCAATCACAAGACTAAAAAACCAAACAAATACAAACAAAACACACAAATCGGAACACCACCCTGCATTTTCAGACTTTTTTCTGCAGTCTAAAAGTTCAGAGGTGTATTAAAAATATATGTATTAAAAAAAATAATTTATCCAAAATGAAGTTGTGACAGCCGGCAAGCAAGCCAAGAAAACTTTCTGCTAGCACTTTGTGAAGAGGTGGCAGAACAAGTTTCTCTTTAAAAAAAAAAGTTGTAACCGGTTTATCAGGTTAGAGGAATTCACTGGTTCTTCCGCCTCACTCCCCATCCCATTTGTTTCCAAACGCTCATCTAACCAGCTTGTTTCTTGCTGAATTTGCTGATATGTGAGAAAATAAATTGCACCTGCAGCTCAGCTGGATGATCAATAGGCATCCAAACATGCTTAGAGAACTGGTAACTTGCTATCACCAGATGAAGCAGCAACCCCTCTGTATTTTCAATTTGTGCATAGTTTAGGAGCAGGGGAAAGAGGCCCAGCTTTGTCTTTGTATGTTTAAGAATATGAATCTAATCTCTCACTGATGCATTGGATTTAATGTACAATGCAATGAAAGATCAGCAAGACTAAGACAGCCTTAGACTGAAGTTGGATGTTTTCACCATGTCCAAAACCAGACCCAGCTCTCATGAGATCTTTTAATGTATATCATTCAAAGTAAGATGGTAATTACAGCTAAATACTGTAGACAGCTCTCCAAAATTATTAGCTTTTCTTAGACTTATCCTTTGTCAGCGAGACATGCAAATATTGCCTTGCAAAAGGAAAGCAACATGTCTTAAGGCAAGTCATGTTGATTCAGCCTGGTTTTCTGTATGGGAAGGATTGAGAAATCCACACCACTTTCAACTTCGTATTTGATTTTTAACTTGGAATCCCCATGGCTAGAGTCAGAGAAGCACATGAAGATGTCAGCTTTTTGATGACAGAGTAATGGGACTGAAAGAAAGGCAAAGTTCATTTCGGTTTTGCTCTTTAAAAGCAAGCTTCCATTGCTGCAAGGTTTCAGAGAGCAACCTGAAAACAATTTTCTCGCTTAAAAGCTTGGAAACCATGAGACCACAAAGCTCCAGCAGTTATTTAGGAAAATATAAACAACATGCTAAATAAGCCAGTCCTGTGATTTGAAGATCTGAACAATGAAACCTAGCAAGAATGTCCCAGTAATGCAGGAAGAAACACAGGACACTATTCCCTTTAGTAAGTAGCAGGTAATGCATGTTTAAAGGCTTACATCACAGGCTCAGGACGTTCCAAACAAACACTTGAACAAGAGATCTCCTACTTACTTTGTTAAAAGAAGCCCTCACATTTTTCTACTCAGAAGCTCTGCAACTCCACCACCACAGCTCAGCCAGCAGCTGTAACTTCCCCATTATTGGTCCAAGAGAGAGAAGTTACTAATGCCACTTTGAACTAAACACATTAGGCAGACTGCTTGCGAAGGGCACACGTGTTATGACTTCAAGTAAATATTTCCCTTATATTTGTATAGGACCAGGACCTCGTCTCCCCACACAAAACATAACTATCAAAATATTGCACATGACCATCAGAAAATACAGCTGGATCCCACAAATACAGTAGCATCTGTGGAATCAAATGCTTGTTACCCTGGACAAGTACAGTTTTAAAAACTTGCAGCAAAGCATACAGAACATACACTGCAGCAAACAGCTCGGTTGTTTGGGGGCACTGTGCTGCAGAACCTTACTTTGTAAAATGACACGTAAAAAAAATATATTGGTGGGGAATCCTCTTTTAGCATACTTAAGACAAACCCAAGCAGTAAGTCATGTGAAATGTAAAACTGTAGGAATATGAAGTAAAATTGAAATGATGCGTCATTTGTTGAAGTGCCTTGTTACAAGCAGAGTAAAGGCTTAACCACACATTACAGGCTTTTGGTAGATCTATCATTGCTGGAAAGTGAACTAAACAGTAATAGAAGGAGGTTTTCTGTGGTCAGTGGAAAAACTCCACACCCACAGTAGCTGATCTATCGTTTGCCAGTTAAGAATCACAGAATCAGAATCACAGAATGGTTGAGGTTGGGAGAGGCCTCTGAACCGGATAAAAATTACAATGGATTCGTGCTTAGTGATTCTCACTTCCCACTACATGTAGAGACTGGGAACACAAGGCAAAAGCCAGAAGCAAACACCAAAACTTTCATTTACCTGATTGAAATGTGTGCTAAAGTGAACAATTTTCTGCTGCATCATCAAATTTCCTACCACAACCCAAACAGGGTGTGGAAAGCTAATTTCACATACTCCATAACATTATCTCAATCAAGGTACAAGTCTACTTCCTCTTCCTCCTCCTTTTCAAATAACCACTTCACCCACCTGTGCTTCTGCTAATCAAAACACTTAACTGAGGAAAAAAAAAAATCTGTTTGTGTTGACAAACACCTGACTCATCCTTACAACACATGATGCAATTAAGATATTTAATGGACTTATCTTCGAAAATGCAGAAAAGGATCAAATATTAAAGAATATGGAATTTTGCTGTTTGCCACCATCACAAGTGGGAGGATGAATTAATTCCTCTCCGAACTCCGCAGAGTCAGGACACACGGAGGGGAAGGGAGACAAGCTTAGATAAAGCATGTTCCAGATGAGCTATGATGGAACTGGCCACATCACAACTAGCATCCAACAAATAACAGCAAAATAATTATTTAGTTGCATAGATATGCAAAACAAAAAGGAAAAAAATTGTTGTTTTTCAAGAGTCTCTACCCACCTACACACAAAGGTAGTATTTCCTTTTATTTGCTAAAGCAGACCCACCTACAGTGCAATTTACGGCAATAAGATACAATCTCTCATAAAGTATTGAGTATAATTAAAGTGTGTCTGTTATAAAGGTAAACAGAGTGTACTAGGCTAAGCTGTTCCAGATGTCTTTAGTGCAAGATCTGGGACAAGATCAAACCTGCAGCTGCACATTTTCTCAGGGGTTATTTTGAAGCTTTAAAAAAAAAAAAAAAAAAAAATCACCTTTTGGTCTTGGACTTGTGCAAAACTGTTGCAAGTAGAATAAATGCCATCTGCATTTAATCATTTAATGCTGACAGATTTTAAGGCATAGAAAATTTACACATTTCTATTTTCAAAAATACTCCAGAGTGAAGTGTTAACCATTCAGTATCAAAGAGGGTTAGGACCTGGTCTGCCAAGTTAACTGTGTCACCAGGAGTTACAGCAACATGAACCTGTTCTACTGCCTAAGCAAGTTTCTTGCTGAAACACACCTACGAATGATTCAGACAAGGTGTGGAAAGCCAGTTTTATATGTTACACAAAAATGCACTATTGTATTTTTCCATTCAAGCACATTTCATATATAGAAAAGACAGTGAAAGCAAGCAAACTTTCAGGAACTGGATATGTCTATACTAGTTGTGTTAAATCTTTTTTGCTAACTTAGGGCCTCTTGAACCACATAGACCACATAAATTGTCAGATTTACTGTCTTAATGCGATATTAAATGAGCCAAAGAGCAAAATACAGAAATTGTAAAAAACCCAAACAAAACACTTTATAATCCACTGAAGTAATTAAGCTCATCTGGAAAAGTGTGATACACAACATGCACAGCTGATGTTTCATGAAAGTATAGTTTTGAAGATTTCAACTAAATTTAAGAAAAACAAATTAGAAAAGGTCAAGTTTTTAAATATACATTACAGCAGTGAATCTGTAGATTAAAACATACCACCTAAATTTTGAAAGTCTGATAAGCACTGATAAATTAAGTAGTGCTCGTATCAGCCTACTCTTTTAAGGCTTAAGTAAGAGAAATTTGGAATAAAAGTAGACCCATCCAAATAATCAGAAGCCAGATCTTCCAAGGACTAGAGCATCAGCTTAAGTACTCTGGTATTGTATTCAACCATTTCAGAATTATGGGGTTCTCATTTCAAATGGTTCAGGGTATTTTGGGGTTAGCTTTAAAAAATAAGTACAAAAGCTTGCTAGTGATTTCGAAGTGAAAGGCAAAATTAAAGTCTATTTCTTTTATCAGATCAGTTGAATCTTGTCCCCAGGCTTCACTCTGATTAGCCCCTGCTGCCAAGAGCAGCACCTCACCTGCTGAAGAACCTGGTCCAGTGGCTCTGCTTTGCCCAGTCCCTCTGCTGTTAAGCCAGTCACTTCACGACACTGGTCACTTAAGTCCAAATTGTCTGCTTTCACCAGGGATTTGTGTAGTGCCCCTACCTAAAAACATTAAAGAAATTATGGGCAAAAGTTAGGAACAATCGAATTAGCTCTTTTGAACAAAGCGGTCAGACTGCAGTAAAATCAGAAAGATGCAGTATCGCGTTCCCAATAACAATCGCAATGAGAAAAAGCATTTGTGGATTTCACAAATCGAAACCTTTTGCCTCGGTTTCTTTCCCTCCCACCCAGGAGAGCCACGCTCTCTGCTTCAGTAAATCAGAGTCAGTTTTCATGGGACACCTTTTGCAGCTAGCACTGATTTTTGTGAGACTTGTTAACTGCAAAGGGAAGATCACACAATATTAAGGCAGTTTCCTGAATCGATTCATAAAATTGATAGTCATGTTTATTTTATCAAAGCACTTCATCTCTAGAGGGACTCTTGTTTATGACAGGGCTTTTTTGGGGGAAAAAATAGAGCATATTTTCAGATCAGCCTAAAATTTAAAGGAATTCGGTATTCTCTTAAAGTTTACCCAACATTGGTTAAAAAAAAAAAATAAATAAAAGTGCCTCCGGCAGCAGGCCACAGAGGGTCCAACGGTTACCCTGAGACAGCTCCCACGAAAGCATGCACGTTTGGAGCCTACCGAGGGCAGCTTTTTGTTTTAAACCTTCAAAAGCCCGTAGTCGTCTCCGAATTTGAAGCTACAGACTTTTTAAGGGAGACGGGGCAGGGGGGTGGAAGCGGCCGAACTTTCTTTAAAAGTTACTTCTTCCCTTAAAACGGAACAAAAAGGACCCTTCGGAGTGACTAACCCGATGAGTGAATGACCCCCCGGGCACGGGGGCCCCGCTCCCTCCCCTCGGTGCGTTTGTGGAGCGCACAGACGGGCCCGGGGAGGCAGCGAGCGGCCGGGCAGGGCTGCTCGCCCTGCGCCCGGGGAACGCGCCCTCGGCCCGGGTCCCGAAGCCATACCTTCTTGCTGGGTAGATCCACAACTTGCCACACCAAGAGAATTAGTTCCCTCTCATCCGAACCCAGTTTAGCCCCATATGCACCAGCTGTTGCCCCAAACAACACCACCAAAGAGTCACTGTGCGAAGCCGTCATGACCACAGGGGGAAACAACTACAATCAAAAGCAGAGGTCAAAAAAAGAGAGAAAAAAAAAAAAAAAAAGACACACACAAAAAATCCCACAAAGGCTCACCCCCTACCTCCAAGTGATCAAAGGGGAAAGGAGCGAACGAGGAGTCACAATATCAAGAGTAGAGAAAGAGCTATTTAGGAGATAAGGGTGTTTGAGACAAAAAAAAATGGAGAAAGCTTGCATCTCTACCTGTTCCCGGTGATCTCCTTCTCCCGGGGCTGATTAGGAGGTGATACTAGCAAGCTGTGGGTTCCTTTCCCTCTGACATCATGGCAGAAGCCCAGCCTGGGCTTGGGCTTTTTTTTTTTTTTTTTTTTCCTCCTCTCCTTCCCCCTTCCCAAGTTACCTGCCCTTGGTGCGGCTCATGTGACTCTAGTCAATCTCCCAGAGGGAAAAGGCCATTGGGCCTTCGGAAAAGGTGTAGGAGGGACGGAGGGAGAATCAACGCCTGGCTGATCTGGCCTGATTGGTTTTTGAGGGAGATCAGAGGAAAACTCCCTTTCTCTCTAATTCTGCCTGCAGGAAGTGCCTCTACCTGCTTTCAGTTCTGCGGGCTCCCGGCCGGCGCTGGGCAAGGCGGGCAATGTGCGCTCCGGCTGCGCGCCCGCGGCCAGACGCGCCCGCCCGCGGCCCCTCGCCAGGCGGCCGGGGGGGACTTGGAGGACAGTGCAGTCGTACCGAGTCCCCTTTTATTTTGGAAATCCGAAGAATACACACCTACGGTTACTGAAACACAATCTGTGACTTAGCTCTGAAACGCACGAAAGTCGTCACCTGCTCCCAGTGAATTGCCTTTTGTGCACGTTGCTGTCTATGTACTGAGCTACCAACGTTAACGTATAATGAAAGTGTAGTATTATACAGGAATTTTTAAGGGATATTACAAACAGAAAGCAATTTGCATTTTGGGCCCCATTTGGCATATGGTTTGCAAACGTGGGTCCTATTAAAATATTTTTTTTTTTGTGAGAAGGTGCGCATCTATGACGTTTTACAAACTAGAAATATAAACCCTGTATTTTCCATCCTGTAGCTGCTCAATAAAGAACTATCTCCTGGGCATTAACTGCAGTCAAAGACTGGCGGTTTTTCTCTACACGTCTTTTCTGTTTCACAGGTGAGACTCTACAACAGGAAAACACTGCCTAGCTTAGCTACTACAAAAATACTCCTCTAAGCATTTCTGCTCAATGGGACCAGTAGTAATATTTGTAACATCGGGGATTTGGACAATTTTTGCAGACATTGTGAAACTCGAATATATTTTAAAGCAAAAATGAAAATCAAAAAGCCTCTAAACTGTTTTGACCATGTTATTTTTCCTATTGCCATCACTGATGAGTTACTAATGGTTTTTAAAGGCCAAATGCTGCAAGATAGACTAGTCACAATTTTTCTTCTGCTCAATTAAATCCTCAGTTTGTACTTCAACATTAGTTTTGCATTGAAATACAGTTTTCACTGACTGAAAAACAGTGCTGCTATTTAGCTACTGATGGGAAAATACAGAGCTGGACATTTAACTGTGATTATCTGATGGGTTTAAATAGTAACATCACATTTTCTTTTTCTTTTAACATGCTAATTTAATAATTGGTTAATTATAGCAGTTATTATGGACCTCCTTCAGCAAATCCCGATTCCCATGCTAACACCATCAGCAAGACTATTTTCATGTATTTCAATTAAAGCAAACTACAGTTCAAGGATGCTGTCTCATGTGAATTATCTTAGAATTCCTGTATTGCAAGTATTTACCTGGCAGAGGCCAGGCAGAGAAGTGCATCTCACTGGACAGGTGCATCTCACTGGACATTACAAGGTAGTTGTTCAATGCATCTCAGCTGTTGTCTCTGCAGTTCACATGTGCAGCTGCCTGAAGAGCAATCCTGAAGATAGATTGGTGTTACAGAAAGGACAAATTCTCAAACACTCTGAGATGAAAACTTTAATCTGTAACATATATGTATTTACATATTCTAACTGTTTTCAGCAGTATATTTTTTGCCATTGCAGAATTTATGCAACATCTGTCATGTCCTCTGTCAATATATGTCTAGAACTCCTTGGCAGAAAAAAACCCCCAAACATTCCTATTCCTTTTGGTTAGTTATATCCTTTAGATATAGCGGTAATGAAGTAGCATAACATCCTGCTCATAAGTATATGGAATGATTCTTATCCCTTAAGTCTGTAATAAGAATGAGAAATACACACTGACTTCAAGTGTGAGAACTGTTCCTCTCATCTCAACCTATTCCTCCCTCCCAAACACATATATATCATGGGGGTGTTGGGGAGGGTGGTAGTGTCTGTACACATAAGTGTAAGCACAGATTTTACCTGAAGCTATGTTCACGGAATAAAAGTACCGGTCTGATGTAATTTACCTGCCTTCATGAGGGTGTCATTCCATAGCCCTAATATGTAACTACTTCATACAAAATGGGATTATAATTAGCAGATTTCTATAGATCATACACATGATATATTCTTGGCCAGCTTGATATATATGCTCACAGGCTTCACTGAATTGGAACACAGAATGCCAATACCTACATAATTGTCTTTTAGGGTCTAATGTGAAAGAAAAAAGTATTGCAATTTACTTATAGCAACAAGTCAAACTAAAGAAGTCCTACTCATATCAATGCCAAAGGCCCTTGAAAACTTATTTGAAATCTATGCATGGTATCAAAGGCCACTATGCCCAAAAGCTTGTATGCTTTTGACAGTTTTATTAGCTCATCTAATCAAATGTAGTATCTCTTCCTAGAAAACCCATCTGGTTTCTACTGTTAAACTATCTTGACTCATATATTTCTACTGTTACTAGCTTAGCTAAACTATTCTAGCTAAATTGACTTCAAACATATTCTAACATGTTTAAAATAAAAAATTAAATAAACACTGGCCTTCCTTGGATTTCAGACATTTTCAAGTATCAGATTATGCAATTGCTTTCCCATTCACCTTCTATCCACAAGCTTTAATCTCTCTGCATGCAACTCTTAATTATACCAGTCTCTGAATTTATTGATCTAAAAAATTTGAAGAAACGACATCACCTGTCTCCATAGACCAGAAACAGGATCCACTTCCTGAAACATGTGGGACAAGCCCTTGTACATTGAGCGTTAGCAAAGTTAATTTGTAACCAAGATCTTGCTGAAATCAAGAGTTATTGCTCACCTTTAGATTTAATCCTGGCAGGCGTATTTATAGAGGTTCTTGTTTTTAGGCTCCATGGAAGGATAATGTCTCATAAACGTAACTAGGTGGAGCATAAAGGTTCTAAAGATGGACATTCATTGTTACGCAAGTTCAGTATTGTGATTTTTTTTTAATCAAACAAGCTGGAAAATAGAATGCTTTTACAGTTAGATCACATGAGAATACTGAAGAAGCTCATTAAATGCATTGTGCTTGTAATGGACAAACCTGCAGCGACAATTTCATTCTCACTATACACACTATCCAGTTTCACGAATCAAGACAAAGACAAGAACTATAGAAAAGGAAACATCATCTCCCCGTTTTACCTTTACCACATTATTATTAAAACCCCCTGTGGACTGAACGTCCTAATCACTGAAGTTCTCTTATAGCCTTTTTAATAAAAAAGGAGTATGAAACTTGGAGGCATGAGATCTGGAGTAATAATATCTTGGCCACATTCAGATCTAAAGCAACACTTCAACTACCTTTCAGGGAAGCTAAAAATCAGTCTTCTGTTCCAAACCTGTATGATATTGAAAAGTTATTTGTCTTCCTCATGAATACTTTACTCATCAGTTAAAAGGAAGAAAATGATGATGATGATTAACCTTGTAAAACTGTTTGAAATGCCCTGAGAAAAGTTAACTAACTTTTAAGTTGGGTCTAACTTCAAAATTGGGCATGGTGGTAGGGCAGGGATGTTGGACCAAATGACCTCCAGACGTCTCTTTTAGACAAAATTATTTTGTGGTTCTGAGAAGCAGAGACACTAAATTAAATAAGTATGGAGCCTTGGTGTTTATCTGGACAACATGGATAGTGGTAAATTCTCTGTGTGCCTCAGCATCTCCAAACTGAATGGGCACAGGAAGTAAAAGATCTGTGAGTGATGTATAAGTATCTGGGAAAAGACATTCGGATTTCAGCCCCATTCAGTGCTTGGCTCCTGGGTGGGATTATAAGCAACTGCAGTAATATTTTCTGGAGGAGGAGCTTACTGTAGCTCCTGAAACATAAACCAATATGTAAAGAATTGTCTGGCATCCTTTCTTTAAGAGCAAATGAGTGGGAAAGGGCATGGGAACAACTGCTTAACAGTGTTCTTTGATTGCTGTCCAGATGTTTGGAGAGATCTGATTTTTTGTCTGCCAGGTAGGTCTGTCATAATTACAATGCAGTGTAGAAGCCTTGAAATAATTTCCATCGGGATATTCACAAAAGCTCGGCAATATGCAAAAATGTTTCAGAAAGGTGGATTCCAATGGCTTGTTACCCTGCAGATACTAGCCCCACCAAGCCACACTGAAAGCATTCATTTAGAATCCTGTATTGGTTGGAATTTAATCTCCATTGACTCAAAGGTAAATTAAAACATAAAACTGGTGACTAAGCTAGATAAATAAAAACGAAAATACTTCCCCTACTATTTTACATAGCTTCTCTCCTTTATGGGCTGACTATCAATCCAGTGTCTCAATTCTACAAAGGTTTTATACAGGCTCAGCTCCCACTGCAGGACAGGTACATGCTGTTTAGCCACATTTCTCTAGATTACAAGTATCAGGCTTTTGAAGACCTAAGCATTTACTTTTCAGTCAAATTGGTGGACAGGTCAAACATGCATGCATAGTAGTGTCTTTCATTAATATTATAGACTTACATTTAAGTGAAGAGTTTACAACAAATACACAGTGAATTTAGATTTTTCTCTCACTGGAAATAATGCTTTCCTTCAAATAATTCACCAGAGCTTTCTGGAATCAGAATCATTGAAATGTGAGCTGGTGGGGACTTCTGGAAGTCCTCCTGTCCAACACAGTGCCCACAGCTGGGACTGCTGCCAACACCAGACTGAACCAGCCAACGCTTTGTCTCGCTGTGTCTTGAAAACCTCCCAGGGCAGAGATTCCAAACCTGTGGGGGTGACCTGTTCCAAAGCTGCACTACGTTGCTGATGAGAAATTTTTTCCTAGTGGCCAATCTGATCTCACTGCTAAATTTTTAAATAATTCACTGCAACTAGTTGAGGCAGGATCTTTAAGCTGCAGTAAGTCAGACATGCCATGTGATATGATTTCTGTTACCTAATGAGATGAATATGCAAGTACTTCCTGAACCTTTCAATCTACCCTACCTGGGACTGAAAATTCAGTTTGTGTGAAACTACATAGCCCCTAGAATCTGCCTAAATATATTTTCATTGCAATTGATCACTTTTTTACTAGTCTCAGGTATAATATAAAAATGGAAATTCAATGGAAAATATTATTTCTGTGGCAAGTTATTAAGCAAATTGATGTTCAGCCTTAGATTATTTCTATTACTAACCCACCCTCTCTTTGTCCATTAAAAGGATACAACAGTTTATAAGTTTGTCAGTGTAACTGCATGTCCAACAGTAAAAATTTGTTCTTTAATGATGAGGTTTAGTATAATGAGTTGTTTGTTATACCAGCTATAAAGGAAAAGAGACCCCTACCACCACCCTTACTACTACACTTCAGCGAAGAGTAAATACATAAATTGATAACAAAATTAACCGCAATACCTAAAAGACAAAATGCTGGCTTTCATTCACTACTATTTAAATGCAATTAAATAGAATAATCTTATTAATTTACAAACAATAAAATTTAAAATTACTTCGCATGTTTAAAGTTCAACAGGATGAACTTTATATCCTCTTGTGAAACGAACAAGTGGTTAACTCCTCATAGCAAAAAATGAGAATGACCTGATGTCTACATGAAGCATTTAGTTTGGGCCATTTTATACTTTATATTTAACAGATCAACTCAGAGACTTCCAATCATAGGAATAGCAAGACAGGAAATCCAGTAATCCTTTAACTTCTTACAGAAGAATTTTTGTATTCACTCCTTTAATGAATTAATGATATTCAGCCCACCATATTCCCACACATTAATGCATTCATAGAATGTTCTCAGAAGTTCATTGAAATACAAAATCACTGATGTTTCAAAATGAGACAGCCAAAGCCATCTGGAACTTAGGATATCCAACTCCAGTCACCTTGCATGCAAACATAAAAAACAATTAGACAATATAAGTCATGTAAATGTCACTATCTACATCAAAAGACTCTCATGTTATACACTGCTCTCAATTACTGAGAGTTGATAATCGATTCTGCAATATAGCAGTGAAAGAAAGAACTGATCATCAAGTGAATGCAAAAGATTGTACACTGGAAGTCCAAATTGCTCAAAGAAAAACAACTGCACAAATTACAAAGTTAACGATGAATTTATGCGAGCTACATTTTCTCAAGCTTTACTGGCAACTGGCTGATACTGGCCTCATGAGAGTATCTCGGCAGAAATTACTAAGCTCTGTCTTTTTATTCAGATTGTATCACAAGTTCTCAGCTGACTTGAAAACCCTGATAAAAAAGAGGGTGTGTTCCTGTAATATTTCATTCCCATTTGATTTAGCTGCTCTGATATTTAACCTGTTTCTTCATTATAATTTAATTAAACTTATTCCACATACAGACATGCTAATACACATCTTTTTCTCACCACAGTATAAACAGAAGTAAAATATAAATGCAAAACTCAAGCAAAACTTAATCACCTGTTGAAGTACTTAGGCTTTTAAAAACATTTCATCAAAGTATTTTGTACAAGAAACTGATGAATGCAATTCTGTGCATCCAAAATAGACATGATAGGAGACCTATCATTCAATGGTTTCTTGTTCTTTCACCTTGATGGTGTTTATTTTGCTCCACTTCACTTCTACCACCAACTATTAGGATCTGTCAGGGGTACTTCAAATGTGCTCTATTTCCTATTCTATCCAATTACAAGGATGGAACAACTTCCCCAAAGAATCAGGCCTCTGATACAACTTTTATTATCTTTTTCTTGGAAGTACATGGTCTTGTCTGACTCCTTAGTACCAGAGTCTAGAAGAACTAATTCACCAATTTCTAGGAAGATTACATGAGTTTATTTTCTACTCTACCACTTGTAACTTGACAAGACAACTACAGTTTTTGCAAAGATATCTCATTTTTTCTACAGCATCTCTAGATGCAATTGCTTGCATGGAAGACTCTAGTTTACACTGAACTGTATTATATAGTTAGTTCTGTCAGTAATTAGACTCTCATTCAAATAAATTTCCGTGTTTCTATTCAACAAATCCTCTCTTCACTTTAACCTCTGAGCATAATTGAACAAATACACTTCTTCTTTTGGCCTGATGATGGATTTTATATGCTGTGGAATATACAGTGGAAGTAAGATAGAAGTAGTGTCCTTACTGATGCATCTGGCAGATACTAGAGAGTGATATGAATTCCTGAAAATAAGCATTCTTTAAGAAACATATTGCACAGAGGTGAAATGTATTCAAGTAACAAAAAAAATAGAGGGAAGAGAAGACAGCTCTGCTTAGATTCTTCCATTTGGCATACTGCATAAATTTTGAATTTAATACGCCATATGATGCAATTCAGTGCATTTTATCACTTAATAGCTACAGAATTGCTTTATAAACACAGATAATAACTAAGCACATGGCGAGCAGGTGCAATGAGTTCTGCCCTTTTGCTTCCCAATAAGCTGGAGTTGTGATAATGTACCATGACAGAGTTGTTTTGTAAGTGCCAGTACTACCACACCTGCTTTCCACAACCCTCTGCTAATGTGGCACACCCTTGTTTGACAGGAAATGTCACCTCATCATTCCTTGGTTTTCTCAAGTAATTATTTCAATCATACAGTTAACATACATGAAGACTTTGCCCTTTCTACACCGAAATATACGGCGATGAGGAAAAGAGCCCTGGGGCACGCACATGCAAAAGTTACCTGGCACATTCTGAGAGTGGCTACACAGTGACTAGAGCTAATGTACTGATAATGCTCTGGGTGGCTTAGATGTCTAGGGCATAACTTTAACTTTCAACCATTCCCTTACATTCTCTGGTGCTTTGCTTTGTGTGAGCAGGGAGGCAGAGGTGTCCAATCTACTCCATTATTTTTCAGATAGATTAAATCCTAGTATGCGCTATAAGCAAACATACTCCCACTGATGAAATGAGAGTCGTTAGGAGTTGTTTGGCCTGCCACATATGACAAACTGTGCACTTAAACTGTAGTTTTCCTAATAAAATATGTTTGACATCAATATAAATTTCAGGAATACCTCGTTCATCCAGCCTCAGCCACTCATCCTTATACCACCCTCGGCTCACTGTCCCCTCTGATTCTTCAGCAGTACTATTTGTGGGGCTACGCTGTGAATCAGCTTTGAAATATTGATCCAGTTTCGGAAAGCTGGATCTGACTCAGTTAAAAGCAAATAGAACACCACACCACCTCATTTTGGTAGAGTGTTCCTGAAGATCCAGCCATTCCCTCATTTGGTTCACGGGCTGGTCCCACAAACAGCTATCCTGGCAAAAACAAGACAGTGACTCATGGGAAGGGGAAGAGGGGTGCTGCTACCTTACAGCATCACAAAGCCATGGCCTCAGGGCACAGCAAGCTTTTCTGTGGCCGGTCACTACTGAACACTCAGCTGTCACTAGAGGCAGCCAGGCTGGCTATCACTGTCATAGATGAGTCATGTTGGGTAGCATTTTACACCTACTTTGTATAGGTGGAAGTTGTAAGACTGCAGAACAGGTCTTGTCTCTTCAGATCTCTGAATTACTTTCTAGCTACGCAGGAGTCCCTGTCTGAGGGTGTAACTACAGTAGGAAAAAAGGCGTGCTTTCGCTGTGTAGATCCCTGGAGAAGGGAACGCTGTCTATAAATTTAATTCTGCCTAGCCAGATGAAAGTATCAGCAATCTCCTTTGCCTTGTGTAAGAGCTGAACTTGTGCTGGTGAAGAACTGTTAGGAACACATAATTTCCCTTGAGGAAGACAAAGCAAAAGGACTCAATAACAAAGGGTGGAGATTTTTTTCAGTACTATGAGTTCTGCTCTGTACCTCTCAGTGTAAGATAAGCCATTCTGTACAGGGTAATGAGATTTTTAATAAACGATACCGAGCTCTTCCTTTTACTTAATGTTATGTTTGTGATAAAATAACATGTAAATTTAATATCTTTTTCTCACAACACATCTTACAAAAATGACTAAAAACATTCCTCTGCATTGGTATTGAAAGCACAAGACTTAATCTACCCAACCCGTGTGAACCTGTTGGGTGTAGGGGAACAAGGTGGAGCCCACCACCTTCAATCAAAGATTAGCTGCTTTAATCAAAGAGATGTGAACAGCTTGCATTCTCAGCTTTTGATTTCCACAAAGCCTGTTTGTTTTACTTAAGGCTAGTTTACTACGCCCCTGTTACCATGGAATTGCTAGGGAGCTAAGCCACACCTTTATGAACATACTTAGCGCTTCTTGCACAGCAGAGCTATAAGAGCAGCTTCCTGTACTCCAGAGAGGTAACTGGAGGTAAAGAGGCATAAACAGCCAGATCAGAAGATCTTGGCTGGCTGGCTGGCAAAGCCAGTGCACAGCACCTGTCTTTGTGCTTTAGTTAAATAGTTCACACAAGGTTTTGGGGAAGTGTTTATCATGAGATGTATTTTTCAAAAGTATTTGATGCTTAGGATACTGATAATATGTTTCCCACCCTTTCATCAGTTTGAATCCAGCTCTTGCATTGGTGGCTGCTTTGTGACCAGGAGAAAATGAATTGGTAGGTTCCTCTCAAATCCCTCTGGGCTGATAGAAACACTGTATTAGAGCAATGACAGGCTGACTGGTGATTCCAGCAGACAGGATAAGGGTTCATTATATGGAAACAAATCAGTGCTCTGAGGCAGCATCATGGTATAATTGCTAGATCACTTGCGTCCTCCTTTTTCTGGTTTACCTGTAACTGAAATAATTATATAAAAATATTTGTCAGTCCTGTCAATGCTCAGTATTTATAAGAATGTGTGGGGTTTTTTTTAAACACTGTATATTTAAAGAAACAGTTTTTAAACATACATTCAGTACTATAAAACAAACAAAAACCAAAGCGCAGAACTCACTACTGAAACTTAAGCTGTCTGAAAACGCCTAAAGCATACCAAACAACAAACCTCCTTACTGATGAATCATTCCCATAATTTCACAGATTTCCCCCTTTACCCATTCCTCTGATCCAGGATATAAAACCATCTTTTGTTTTATCACCACTGCACACTGAAAATGGGACTTCATGTTACCATTAAGTATTTCTTACAGTTTTTGTGACATGTTACAAATTATAGCAGCTTCTAATGCTTGGGTGGATAGCAATGATGATTAATAAGATACAGTTACTAGCACAGCAGTAAGGTGGACTCACTGTAATTGTATTCTGTGGGAATTTAACTCAGAATCCTCCAGCTCATGAGCATGAAAGTATTTTGTAATCATAGCAATTAAAAGAAAGGACAGAAAAATCAACATCATTTTAATGCAAGTTTCCTTCAGGATTTCTTTAAAGAGAAAAATATTTACAGGCAGACAGCTATAGAAAATTAAATATTGGGAATCAGTTACTGTGTTGTTACTTTTACTTTTCTGAGGATGAAACCTGCAGCACACATTAAGATGATGTAGGCTCAAATGCAGTGGGGAAGGTTTTGTACTTTAAGAATTACAACTTGGTTGCACAGGCCTAAAAGCAGTAGAGAGACAGACACCACATTTGAGGGTGCATCTTCACTGCTCCAGAGGAACAACAGTCTCCATAATAGTCACAATACACTATTGTGGGGCGGGGGAGGAAGGAGGAGGTTGTGAGCTTATATGTGACAAAACAAAACTAGTAGGTGTAAAATAAAAGCCAGCTCCATTTATTTGCACAATTTATCTATAGTAGCGACCAAAGCCCCAGTATGCAAACAGCCTGGGCAACTAGGGTGGAGGAATGTATTCCACAGCTCTGCAAAGATTTCATGTGAAGCAATACCCTTTTACTGGGATTAATTGCCTTTCTCAAGGGTAGGCCAAAGGGATTTACAAAACCACTACATACACGCACTCAGAATCATACAGTAACTTCTTCATTGTTGTATGGAAAATATGCTGCATAAGACAGACTTTTTTTTTTCTTTCATGTAGAAGACAAAACATGCCTTTCTTAAAAGAGTCCTAAGGGACTGGTAATACACAGGTTAAACAGGCAGGATTATACAGTCTCAGCTGAAAAAAAAAAAATCATATGACCACCGACAAAAAAAGTCAAGTCTGTTTCAGGAAAGGGATAAATAAGCCAACAGTTCTGCAAGTCAGGCCAATAGTTCTGGTTCTTGGGCAACAAATATTCATTGTCAAGTGCTGCTGTTTAATACAAAATTTGCTCTTCAGTCTTCATTTGTCTTTCCACAATACAATCAAGGCTGGATGACAAGAAACATTTGTCACATTTCAACAGGGAACTTGACTTGGCATTGGGCATGATGGTTTGCACAATGGTTGCAAAGGATGTGTATTGGAAGCTCTCAAACTTATAAAGCCTCAGCTGCCACCTTCATTTTTAAACATGAAACAAAAACTTCAGCATGTGTCAAGAAAGATTAGTATGGGGGTGAAACAAAGAGTTCATTTGATCCACTGTCCTTGAGTGAGACAAAGACACAGTAATTCGAAGAGCATTGTTTATACACGAAGGAAAATTAGAGCTTGGGAATCTATTTGTTTCATTTATTCAGTCGTTTAGAGGATAAAGATGTATACACTAATTTACATACTGTTTGAACGACTTCAATGACTTCAACATCAGATTTCAAAGAATCAAAATATAATAGTTCAGTTTCCTAATCTATTTCCTAGATCAAAATACATCTTATTTCAACCAAGGTAATGTTAGTGTTTGGATAGCAAGCTCACCAAATACATGATCCCATATGTATGTATATCTACATGCACATATACAAAGATCCTCTGCTGTATATTCACCTTCATTCCTCACCTTTGTATTCTCTCAGTGTTTTCAAGTTTGGGCCAAATGCAGACTCTTGATCTCTTCCCTTTTAGCATTTCAAGCTTCCTACAATCTTCCTTTGGTTTATGTTTTTCTATACTTTCTCTCAAGTATCTGAAAATGTAAAATATTAGCTGAGTATATAGCAACACAGAATGATCAAACATCTGTAGAAATCACAAGTTTCCCACAACATTATCACAGGTATAAATTGAATACATATTATTTAACACATCATTCAGGACATACAGTCATTACTGTCTTCCTCTTCCCCCCAGTGAAAGGAAGTGACACTGCAAAGAAAAAATGCCTTAACACAGTGAAATTCACACCTGCTAGAATGCCATTATACACATAATATTTTTACATTTTATTTGAAAATTATTCTCTCACTTTTCTACCAGGATTACATAGGACCCTTTTTTACAATGACTGCCTAGGAGAGACATGTTCCTTCCACATAAATGCTTCCTTATGATACCTTTCCTCCATCCCTCCCAGCAATGTCTTCATGTTTAAGCAGCTTTGCTCTGAAGTTACTATACCTATGCAACAGTTGCTCCTTGTGTAAACTTCAATAATTGCTTTCTATCTGGATTATGCTGTTGTCATGTACTCTGCATAAGGATGCACCTTAAAAACCCAATACAATTAAGTTCATGCCAGTACAGCAAGGACTGCTTCTGAACTGCTTAACTCAAAGCAATTTTTCTTTCATATGTTGGATATGAACTACAAGTACTACACAAAATGGGTGCATAATCTCTTTTTCTCTCATCATTCCTCCTCTGTGTACACACATGCCAACAGAGGGCCACAGTTGCAGTTCATGCACCTCAACTTGATATCCTTGATACAACAAAAAGCACGACTGGCACAATTCTCTGTGAGGATTGAAAAGCTCAGGATATCTGCTCCTACTTGGAAACAGAGTGAAATTATATTTTAGCCACAATTCAAAAGACATCAGCTTGACAGGACCTTTGGAAGGGAATGAAGATATCATAGAATGGTTTGAGTTGGAAGGGACCTTAAAGATTATCTAGTCCCAACTCCCTGCCATGGCGGGGTGGAGAGCAGAGTAGAGGGGGAGAATCACCTCCCTTGACCTGCTGGTCTCACTTCTTTTGATGCGGCCCAGGATACAGTTGCCTTTCTGGGCTGCAAATATGCATTGCTGGGTCATGTTGAGCTTCTCATCAACCAACACTCCCAAGTCCTTCTCAGGGCTGCTCTCAATCCATTCTCTGCCCAGCCTGTACATGTGCTTGGCATTGTGCTGACCCATGTGCAGGACGTTGCACTTGGCCTTGTTGAACTTCATGAAGCTCGCATGGGCCCACCTCTCAGGCCTGTCAAGGTCCCTCTGGATGGCATCCCTTCCCTCAGGCATGTTGACCACACCACACAGCTCGGTGCTGGCAGCAAACTTGTTGAGGGTGCACTCAGTCCCACTGTCCACATTGCCAAAGATGTTAAACAGCACCAATCCCAATACCGACCCCTGAGAAACACCACTTGCCACTGGTCTCCACTTGGACATCAAGCCATTAACCACAACTCTTCAAGTGTGATAATCCAGCCAATTCTTTATCAACTGAGTGGTCCATCCGTCAAATCCATGTCTCTCCAATTTAGAGACGAGGACATCACGTAGGACAGTGACAATGCTTCTGTTGATTAAGAATGCAGAAAAGAACTTCATCTATTATCAAGCAACTCAAATGGCAGGCTTTAGTCCAAAGCCGGATCCTGACTGAGTTTTTCCTAGGCCATGCAAAGATCCCAAATGCAGTATAAACCACATTCCCGCAAAAGATCTAAGATTTCTTACTATTTGTGCAGTTTCTCAAGAAGTTTCTTTGTGAAATGACAGATGTCATATGTGAAGGCAGCGTTCAGCACAGAGCTAACTTGCTACATTCAAGTTCAACTGTTGCTTTCTGCTAAGCACACTCAACAGAAGTCAGATAAAAGACTCCAGTGGGCCTTATAAAAATTACTTTACTAGTCCTGAAGAGTACATGGGTGAATTCCTGTTGAAAGTTAAAGCAAGAAAGGAAAAGCTTTATTGCCATTATTTTTACAGAAATTAGTTATCCTATGCTTCCCGGACCCTGGATCCATTCTGAATAAAGAATGCATTGCTAATGTCATGCTTGATGTACCCTACTCCTTTGCACTACTTAGATGCATTTTATTTCACCATGGTAATACATTCAGTGAATGCAGGTTTTCAGGTTATTTGTAATGCTTGCCTTCATTTTCTATTTGAAAATTCCAAAATTGTGTCCTTTGCCCATGGCTAAAGGGTAGAATTATATTAATAGAATATAACTGTCATTTAATCTCTGCAAGACCACACACTGGCTTAGGCATGCAGTGAAGCATGCTCTAAAAAGCTGAAATTAGTGTGGGAGGCCTTTAAGTAGACATAATATCATGATGCATTTCTGTTTGGCCATGAAACTATGAACCTCTTGTAAGAAATGCTCTGGAAGATGGCAATGGCACAGTATCCCATACCACTGCTCTGCAGTTACTGTCCTACCTTCAAATCAAACAGAAAGTGCTATCAACTGAACTAACATCTCATTATGGATTTTCTCCTATAGACTCATTCAAGTAATGATCCATACTAATCTGTATATCGTTCAGGAAATAATAAAAAGACATAACATTAACCTGCACCTAGACTACTTCTATGGTTGGACCACTGTGCTGATAAAACACCATTCAGATTTGCAAAGTCAGTTTTGAATTACTAACTGCACATGAAGATATTCTTGGTTTTGTTTTACAAAAGCGTTACAGAAGAAACCTCTGCTCCACATTCGTACATCTTTAGCCTTCTTTCTCTTTGCTTCCTTCAACTTAATTCTAATAATTCTCCTTAATGTCTTGGGAAGATGACCATCAAATTCTACTCAGTGATTAGACTTTTCCCCCAGGTTTGTGTGTTCTCTGGACCAATTTGCATTTTTTACCCTGAAGAGTATCAAAACAAGTACATGTATCTAAAAAAATATAGGAGGCATGTTTAAACAGTAATAAGTCTGACACTTCATATGCACTACAAAGAAAACCACAGGATAATAGACACATCCAATTTTAAATATAAAATATGTATGTTTATACATATAATAATGACATGTGGGAATCGGATACAAGACTTTCATAATATAGAGGTGATAGACAGAAGTCTTGAAGAGTCCATGGATATTTTTTCCCTTTCCCTTTTTAAACAGGTATTTTTCTTCATAGGCCACCCAGAATTAGGTCACCTTTGAAAATATTCTGAGGCAGTGATTACACAGTACACCCAGGGCAAGAGCACAAACATACTGCTGTTGCAGTTGTACCGCTCTACAGTTTGTCTCAATGAGGCAGGACGAGAAAAGGAGTTTTTCAACCTAGAAGAAAATACTTTAAGTCTTTTGTCTTGAATTGTGGCTCTGAAAAAACGAGGAAAATTTACAGTCCACAGGAAGATTCAGCAGTGGCAGTGTTTGTTAACAGAAACACTACATCACATACGTTAAAAGGTAAACATGCATGTATTTGCTCAGTTTAGCTTTCATGATTACTACATTAACCTTTAGAGCTGAATACTATGGCATCCTCTGCTTGAACATTTTCTACCATGTAGATGAGGGTAGTCAAGCTATGATCCAGAAGGCAAACACAATTCACAACTTAATTCAGCATTAATGTAGCCTACAACCAATCATTTTTCATAATTTGTGTGAATTTAAACTAGTTAACACAGAAATATATACTAACAGTTGGCCTGCCAAAAGCATTTCAAAGATCTATTCAGCCTCGGAGTAAGGAAAACACTCCCACACCTGGTAGAGTTAAAGTTTGCTTTGTGAACTGTTTTGTCAGCTGAAAACAATAATACATCCCAGTTATCTGCCAGAGCTTCTACAGCAGAAAGTGCAGCCTTCTTGAGTCTACTGTCAGAAAAGGCAGGTACATGCTATCTAATTTCCTTCAAAGTCATCTGCTTCAGTTTAAATAGCCAACTAAGACATTTTATGACATTTGGGATGGTTTTACTTGCCGCTTAGAACTGCTCCAGATGACAAGAGCAAAAAACAAGGTTATGAATGATACCATAAAAAACAGTCTCAGCAGCACTCCTAAGAGAATGCTGGACTAGAGTTCAAGGAACTGCTAAAATGATAGTAAACTGATAGATTGCTCTGCCACCTTTCATCTTAGTGGTCATGGTAAGACTACCGCAAAATGGGCTGAGGGTATTCAAACCTCTGTATGTTTTGTTTCATTGCATGGTATTACCAAGGGAAATTAAAACAAACAAACATTGATATAGAGATAATACCTAAGTTTAAAACTTCAATAGTTTGGATAGTTATCAGACAACAGGCTCACGTGACCACCTGCAAATTTGAATTGAATTCCAAATTCACACTCTGTTCAGAAAAATCTGCAATTTGCCACTTGCCTTTACAAGCAAAACTTCTGAACACAACTTTTAAAGTTAAATACTACGACTAAGCTGGTTTGACAGCTTGCCACTGCCAGAAGTGAGATGGCCTTCTTGTTTCCCCACTCTTCTCTTTCCCAGCTTCATGTATCCCATCTCTTTGTACCTGCTGTGGTTTGGCCCAGCTGGAGTTTGACCACAGGCAACTTGTTAAATCATCAGTAAAGCACCTTTTAGTCACCAGGCTGACTTTGTTCTACACAGTCTGTTACTGCCAGAGCCTACACAGACAGAGGGACATCCAGTCAGGAGTGAGAGTAAAGAGTCTCCCCCTTTCAGCAAACTGTAAGACTGGCCCAAGCCATGATGCAACATCCCTTTCATTACACACTGCAAAAAGCTGATTTTGTGTTTGTAACCACGAGTTTAAAACTTGTTTTGGCAAGTAAATTTTCCAGGGAATTTTCAGAAGCCTTGATTACCTAACTAGCCTTTAGCTAAATTAAGTTGCAGTTTCACAACCTATTTCTTTTGGGGGTTGGTTGGGGCTAGAAATGCTGTTTTAACTACAAGCTACTTTAGTGAGTACTGCTTCCAAGAATGATCATGATATTATGCACTCATAGGGTCCTTCAAACAAATATAATGTTAGTATAAGAGGTGACATAAGAACAGACATCCTTAAGGTGTCATAACTAAAATGTTACGGCATGCATCCTAATACGTTTAGTACAGACCATATTGATCTAAAGACATAACAGTTATTTACTTCAGATCCATGTACAGAAGGAGACAAAACAACAAAGTGAGATTAAACAGTAGGCAGCCAAACTCTTCATTAGTTAATGGGTCATACACTCATGACCCAGTAGCTGCTTAGCAGTATTTTAAAATACCTACAGCAACTATTTCAGCCTCTGGGCCTTTCAAATGACTTTTGGAATGTTATAGTTTCAAATCTTTGAGTGATAGTTAGAGCACAGATGTAACAGCTGAAGAAAAAGAATAGTACAGCACTACCCTTAAATTTTTTATACCATTGATGTGAGAGACAGAAACTGATCTTGGACAAGAATGTCAGTGTTTATTTCCCAGAATCTCTCAAAAACCTGATGGTATGAAAGACAGATCTTTTCAACATATCAGATGCATGACTATGTGTGTTTTGAGTGATCCTTTTAGGTAGTTCTGAACCCACATCTATAGCAGTATGCACAGACATACCCTTTTGAACAGTTGCTTTTTTAAAGTATAACTTTAGTCTGTTATGAAGTGATTCGGGTTTTCAAGAAGGGTCTCCAATCTGATGGCTGAAATAGTAATTTAGAAACATCCTGCCCCTATTTGTTAGTCAGCTTTGCTCATGAATAAATACTATGCGGCCAGCTTTTTTCCTCCCCCTCCCACCTCTTAATAACAAAAGCAGCCTCAGGCCATCGAGCCTTCCCCATCACCCATTAATCTCCAGGAAGCAGCTTCTTTCTCAATGGTTGCTTAACAAATGCAACATTTAACACCCCAGATGAATCAGCACTGACCTATGATTAAGCTCCTGACAGTCCTCTCAGCTTCACAATACTAAACTTGCTGATGAAAGTGTCGGGACTCAGGTGACCTTCATTTTGGGAGGTCATTCTGGAGTCCATGTTTGGCTCTGATACTTTCTAACCTCTTCTTCCTGTGAATCTGTCTCTAGATTCTGGTAAATGCAATGAATTTCTATGATGTAGTTCATTCTGGTAATCAGAACTCAAGACATCTACATATAGTTTTGTTCATCCTTGCTTGAAAGGTCTTAAATAATGTTTTTGAAGTTTAGGGATTCAGGGTTCAGTACAGAACCTACAGTGATTCGCTGTATGACCTTATTAAACATCAAAATAAAGTATTTTGTTGGTAGAGCTACTGAAGAGACAGCAGGTCCAGTGAATAGAAAACAATTCCTCTTTCTCATCTGAGTTTAATAAGAAACTGCAGCAGATGATGGAAACAGAGGACAGAAGGATGAATGGATTTGTTAGGAACCCTTTCCTCAACAACATGCATATATAAATATATGTACAGATATATATTTAAAATATTTAAGTATATATACATATACCTTTTTCCTTAAGCAGTTATTCAGGATGCCCAAAGATGAAATCCCTTGATGTTTTTCATGAGTTCTAACTTGTTCTTTTGCATACATTTTTTTTGTTTTCACCTCAGTTTCATCGAGCAGAATGGCCTATCTGTAATAGAAATAGCATCGATCAGCGAGATATTGTTTTCAACTGTTTCTGCTTATAACCAGCAAATAAAATGATCTAGAAATCAGAAAAGCAAATCTCCTCTTTTTTTTTTTCTTTTACCTATATTTTTGTAACTCCTCACTATCCCAGCCAGGAAAAATGTGTTGCCTTTTAGGCAACTGCTCTAGTAATGTTTCTCTTCAGTCGGACACATGAACTCACCCTCCTCAAGGGGTGAGGCTGTGGGATGCGTTTATCGAGCAGCCTCTAGTGGTTCAGCATAGGAGCTACCCTGGGTTATCGCTTCACATTCTGCAGTTGCAGCTGGATCCTGCTGGACCTGCACAGTGCTGGCCAGGATGCTCCTGACCACATGCTGGCCTTTGAACAAGGATAAAGAAAAGATAGTAGAAAGATAATCAGCTACTAACACTGACCTCTGTGCCATAAAAGTTGATTTGATCTTGAAACATTTACATTCCGGCAATGGCTTACAGGAAACGCATAAAAAACAAATCAAAGAAGAAATAGCCACAGAGTGTTTGATTTGTCCCAAATACAGTGTGTGAAGAGAAGAAAAAAACAAAATTTTAAGTGATATTTTATCTTAGACCCTGTATCTTTGCTCTTCAAAGATGATACAAATTTCCCATACTAAACAGATGTAAGATTTCCAATGTATTTCATACCCTAATGTAAAGTTTTCTAGGAATTTCTATTCACAACATCAACAATCTACAATTTATGAACCTACAAAAACACTATCAAATATAGCAATTGCTCACAGGAAAAGTAGATCACTACGAAAGTCTTTTTAGCTGTTCTTTTACTTTAGTCAGAAGAGCGAAGTATTGGAGATGCATGAGTCACAAGACTAGCTAGACTACCTTTTGAAATCTCTGGGAGACAGTAAGTGAAAAGATGGAAGCTTAAGGTATGCCTTGAAGATCAAAATTGAGCTTGTTGCTAGGAGTTATAAACCCCAGCTGCCTACCTTCTAATTGCACACTATTAGGAGTTAATTTGTGATACTTTGTCAGAATTAGTGAAACAGTATCTGACCCACGTAAAGTGGGCAACAGTGTTGAAGAACATCTTCTAGAGAATTAAATTGCCAGGGCAGTAACTGGCATCTCAGCCATCCACATTGAGACTAGGTAGTAAAATTGGTCCTGCTGCTATGGTGTTGCATACCCATCTGTGCTACAGTAGCTGATGCTTCTCTGAAGGAAGAATATTGCATGCACGAACAGGATGAGGCAGCACACAAGAAAGCAGCCAGCAAAAGAAATCTTATTTCAGATCAGAACATTTATTACTGCTTCTTCATGCAAAAACTGCAGCACTCAGCTTTTCACACAGTAAACCTTCATTATTTAATAGATGGCCCATAGAGAACATTGTACCAGAAAAAAAAACCAAACCCAAGTACACAGATTTCACAGATAATCCCAGCCTGGTTCTTACCATGTAGACTCCACTTTTGTCAGAACAGTTTGATTTATTTATTTTACCCCTACAGAAGATTAGCTGTGGAAAGGCACTTCAGAAAGGCTTTTTTACTTTCTGCCTATACTACACTCACTGTCAGTACCTCAAGTACAGTAGTAGGCCTTGGGCAACCAGACTCACCTCGAGCTTCCATCCACACAACATGCCTACAGGCCCAAGGGCCCATTTCAGCTCAGCGCTGAGCCCTTTCCTTAGCCAAGCTGCACAGGTACCTGTGTCACAAGGAGCTTGTCTCTCTCCAGTGTGATCTCTGGCTTCATCTCCTCCTGTTGACTGGGACTCCCAGAACAGACCCTGGCTTGTTCACCTGCCTTATCTGGGCCTGCTGAAGGATCACAACCTCCGCACACCCCAGTCAGGTACTGCAGGACCAGACCTTGCCCAGCACAGGGGCAGCCTGTGTAACAGTCATTGACACCTCCAGGGCTGCTGCCTCCCAAATAACATGGAGCACCCCCACTCCTGCTACTTAGCAGGGAGCTCAGGCCAGAACAGCTTCCCAGGCCTGAGCTGAAATGGGGCTCCTGCACCAATGGGCAAGGGGTGTGGGTGGAGGTCCAAGGCGATGCTGGTCAGAGCAATCAAGGCCAATTAGTGCAGCTGGTACCCTGACACTCTGGAGACAGGCTCCATGTATAACTTATCTTCATTCTGCACAGCTGATATCTTTCCCAGTAACATTAAATACTGTATTTCAAAATAAAATTTAAAAATATTAACTGTTTGCAGTTAAAGCCTGGGGGCAATGCTCTCTTTAAAAATAAATATTATAATAACCAAGCTCTTCAGTTTTGGAAATCAAGAAATGATCATCTTATGTTCGACATTACCACTGACTTATTATTGTTGAAAACAGAAAATATTTACAATGTGCATTAATCTTAATGGTTACAGGTAGAATCAGATTATCAGAAATGTACACTCACCATTTGAATGAAACTTGTCTGAGATATTCCTTATCTCAAGCTCTGAGGATGTTGAATTTTTGTAAATAAATTAAACTGTAAAGGGTAAAAAGTATAGAGAAACAGAATCAGACCCTTCGTGGAGGATGAATAAAAGGACAGAGGCACAGTCTGCACAAAAGGACATTCTGATGATATGTTAGCAGATGTATTTTTCACTATGAGGTGGTCAAATGTCCAAACATGGGCCCAGAGAGGCTGTGAAATCTCTATGTTGGAGATAATAATTTCTTCACTGGACAAGTCCTGTGTAACTTGATTGTACCACAGGCCTCCAGTCGTCCCTCTCAACCTATACTATTCGATAATTTTTCTATTAGTAAAAACTGTAGGAATGATTATATGCAGTAACCTCTGAGGAGTGCCACTTAACTAACACTTAATTCAAAGAGAAATTAACATGCGTATCTATTTTCCTGAAATATTTTTTCTTCTAAAATATAACAGAACTGTAATTTATGAGTATAATATTCTGGATTAGGAATGAAACTGAACCTTGTACTTACAAGGTGTAGAAAACAAAAATCTTCAGATGTACAATTGGTGCTGCTCTTTTGTGAGGTAGAAGATTACCAGAATTCATCACCTGGCTCCAGTTGTACCAGTGTCACTGGTTTACTTGGTATTTGTTTCGGTTCGTATGTAGCACGGCTCAGGATCATTTTTAGGAGTTCGCAGAGGTCAAGAGTAACAATTAATCTCATGATTTCCAGCAGGCTCCAATAACTTGATCAAGTTGTCATATGAGAATAAAATTCGTCGAGGAAAGTTAAAGATGACTTCTGCATTTTGTGGTGAAGACATCAGATTACTTTTCCACCTTCTGTGAGGGAGCCAGGCAAATTTCATGACACAGCTTGGAGAACTTCTGTCACAGGCACTCAGATTCTGAAATAATAAGCCATAAAAAAAGTTAAAATGAACGCTTCATAGGGATGAGCTTTCAATGAGGGTAACACATCTTTTAGTTTACTAAAATTTAGGCTCCCTCTTCCAGAGGTGTCATTGAAGCATCAAGATCCAGGGAATCAAAAGCAGTCACTGACCCTGCCTGTAGTTGAGGCCAACGTTAGAAGCACAAAGTCAGTAACTTCTCTACTTTGGGGAACCTTTTCTAAATCTTGGCTTTTGTTTACATGTTTGGAATGTACAAACGAAAGAATAAAACCAGTTTTTTGGACTGGGAAGGTAAAGAGGGGGACATCATTAAATATATCAACTGCTGCAGACCCAAAGTTAGTTCTCATGAGGGGGCCAGAAAAAATCTTATTTTGCTTCTGTATGTCAAACATGTCATGAACCACCAATACTCTTTATGTTATAGAAAGCCATCCTCAGACTCTCTAAACCTCTTGCTGCTATAAAAATCCTGCTACTATGTGTTACTAGTTTGTATTTACACTGTACAATTCTGAGCAAGCTGTACTGGGAATATATTTTATGTGAGAGACTTCACCTAAAGTTTTCCTGCATCTCAGTGAAATTACAGGAGGGATTAATACAAATTCCCCTCATCTGTCTAGGAAAGGAAACAAAACAGACAATCTGTATATACCCTGGGTACCACTACAGGGATCACTCAGCTTGCCTTTGAGCTTTCTAAACCAGAATTTCATCAACTACCATTACCTTTCTTCCTGTCTCACTCCTCTCTTTTCTCACAAAGGCCACAAAGGCCTAGGAAGGCCCCTTCCTTCCCCTTCAGCAGCTATTCCCTGCCCTGGCTGTAGGGCAATGAGCACTCTGGGTCCCCGGGCAGGTGAGGTGCAGCCATCAGACAGAAGTCCATTCAGCAGGCACTGCTGCACTGAGAACAGCTCTGCTCGCCGGCCACTCAGCCGCCTCAGCTCATGTCTAGGTTTGAATCGAGCTGTCCAGGAAAAAGCTTCCAGGTGACGTGAGATTCGTTGGACAACACTGGTAAGTACAGAAGAATAGAGAGATTCACAATCTGAAGTATTCATCTGTATATCTTTGAGTGCAATAAGATTAGTGTAATCAAGTCCCGATATTTGGTCCTTTGTTATGGGTAAGAACTGAGTTACTTTGTAATTACCCCTGTGGCCTTCCTGTTGATGGTTTAGAACCCTAAGCCCTGAGAGAGCAGCTGTGTGTACACACAGATAGCCCTTTTGTTATGTTAATTGGAATTACAGTTATTTATTTAGTCCTGATTTTCTTCTGAGGTTCTTCCATATTACATCTGTGATGTAAAAAGAAACTCTTTTCAGAGTATTATCCAGTGTAACTGAGCGTAATATACATTGCTTTTCAAAATTCTGCATAACCCCGTCTGTATGTTCACCCACACTTCGACGAAGTTGGAAACCACACTGTTTCAGCGTATCTTAAATTTTGCCTTTTTCCTGGTTATTCCCTCAACTAATGGTTCATCCCACCTCAAAAATTCTGTCCTCCAAATTTTGCTTCTGACAGGAATATTTGTTTCCTTTTTTTTTTTTTTTTAAACTTAGTGTCAGAAATACATTGCTCATAGGAAATAATAAAAATGAAAAAGGGACTCTTCCCGCCATTGGAAGTCACCCCAAGTTCTTATATGACCGTTTTTCTCCCTAAAAACTTATGTTGCAGATAATGAGTTCTTGAGTTTTACATTTAAACACATGATAAGGTTGCAAACCTGGAGCACAATGTTCTCTCAACTCTGAGGTCTTTCCTCAGCTGTCTCCCCCTGGTTTGGTGAGTTTTGCAAAGTGACTAAAAGAGTCAGCTGCCACAATACATTCTGGAAAGCTGATAAAGCAACTGAGATTCAACCTCTGTTACTGGTCATGTTCCCTTAAGGATCAGCCAGAAACTAGCAGGAAGATAAAATAAGAAAACAATTCTTTAACCATTGAAATTTAGGAGATATCAAGAAATTCTAGCTCCACTTCCTATGCAACTTAGTTCTTATATGGAACCTTGGGTAGAGCAGTAAACATCTGTACTTCAGTATTCTCCATTTGAAAAACAGGTTTTGTTTTCTTTCACTAGGACCAGTTTTGTGAGCATGAATAGTAGCTCAGAGAAATGCTCCGAAATTGGCACCTTGCCTAGAATACTGAAAAAACAGGAGAGCCTGGACTGAGATTCTTCTTTCATAGTGAATCGAGGATTTCTGATGACAGCAGGCCAACAAAATTTTAGGTTGGCTTTTTTCCCAAAAGCTGCCACTTTCATCAGAAGGCTGATACAATATTGCCAGAAAGTCTTTTTTCCAACAAATTAAAATTTACTTGCAAATAGAAAAACAAAACATATATATTAATCATATAACACTATAATGATAAAATTAATTATAAGGGCCTTTATATAGTTGCCATTGCTTATAATTATCAAATCAATTATGAGGGCCTTTAAATTGTTGCCATTGTTTATGTTTACATATGTAAACTTGGCGCTCTGACTTTTTGTTATATTAACTTGGAAATTTAATATAAAGCACTTCAGGTTTACAGAGAAATTTTGGTTTCTGAAACTTACAAAACCATGATGTCTAATTATTTTGTGATGATAGACTGATACACATGAATATGACTCAACTTTTAGCATCAGTTTTTTCCACCAAAGAACAAGAAAACAAGAGTCAGGCAGCAGGGCCTTGGGCTCAAGGACAGGCTTTACATTCTGTTCTGCATTGCTCAGGGATGTATGGATCCTCATGGATGGCTGGAAGAATAAGAATCTTGTCTTTTAGTGCCATGTGTAAAATGTCATTATTTCCTTAGGAAAAAATATCAGTTATATAAAGGAGCGACAACTTTTATTTGGGAATTTTCTTTGTTTTGAACATCCCACGAACATTGGTGTTACTCCAGTACTGCATCAGTATGACAGCGTGAGAAAGAAATGCAGCACCATCACAGAATCAGATTATCTGTCTAGTTTTCTCTTCTAAATGGAGGTAAAAATAATACCACTCAAATATCTTTATGCCTGCTATTAAATTTATTGGGACTGACATACTTTTCAATGACAGTATGCAGAACTGGTGTTGTTTTCTAATCAAAATACTTTAGGTATGTTTCTTTCCTATGCCCATGACACAGATGAGACACCTGAAGTTAAGTGAATTACCAGAAGGCAACTAAATAGGCAGAGGGATGCGTGAGCTTAGGATGCTGATGAAAATCCTGTTCCTAGGTATGTACTAGGTATTCTGCTGCACAGAGGTTCAGCTGCCTACGGAGCAGCCCCTGACCTACCATGGTTTCAGAACACCTTGCTGCAAACTGCAGTCTAGGGGGTGATCTGAGAGTAGCTTTGCAGTTCTGCCTAACAAAGCTAAGCCTGATGTGCATCCTGCCTCTGTGTTTTTTGTAGAGGTTCAGCACAATTGCTTGTGAAGCAGCTGCAATTTACAGTCCAAGAAGACACTGCAGATAAATATCACAGATTTTGGTATTCTCTAACATGGCAGGCTGTAAACCACAGAAAAATATGTCCAAAAATATGCAAAAATTCAGCAACTGCTGCGTGAATGGCTGCAGCATCCCTGAAGAGCGGCAAGGTGGACAGTACAGGTGTGAACAACTGCAGTCACCCCAAGCCAAGGGTCCCTGCTCCTGAATCCGAGCTGCCAGGCGTCCTCTGAGTAGAGACAGTAGCAGATACACAGGTCTAGAGATCTCACGAGCCAGCTCAAGCTAGACTAGATGAGATCATTAAGCTAAGTCCTGAGGCAAAGCTAAGAACAGAAACAAGTAATTTTCTTCTCATTTTAGGCCTATATGCACTAGTTCACATGTAAAAAATAGTGCTCACGACAGTGAAAAAGGAAAGCTGTATTTCAAATATCTACTTAATAATTCCTCTGGTGACCTGAAACTTCAAACTCTCAAAAGCTCTGACCATTTTGTTCAGTCTGGTTAGGATTCTGACAAAAGATTTTTCAGCTGATTCTCTTAATTTTCATCCTAAATTGACACAAAAGGAAGAGCCAGCTTCATTGCTCACCCGGCTACAACTACTGTTGAAGCAAGCTCTTCCCAGCAGCAATTACTCACTGCAACAGGCATGTTTTTACTTACAACTCAAATTCATCGGCCCTGCCCCAAGGGCAGAATAGCTACCCCACCTGTCAGCATGCAAATATGTTTGGTATGTTCAGTCACATTCACTGGAAAGCTTGTGATCCCACTAGCAAAAAGATGAAGGTTTCATATTACTTTGAGACACATTTTTAAGAGATCAAAACAGTGAACCAAAGAGATACTCTAAAACTGGGAAATCAAATTTGCAAGATTTTACTTTTCTATATAAGATACAGGGAACTCCTGAAAAAAAAGAAAAATAAATTTTTTTTTGGAGCTTCTGAAACCCCAGTGCAGCCTCAGGCTGTTAACTCCCTCTCAGCCAAAATGCAAAATTGCTTTTGAGTGACACAAGCTTAATGTTTTTAGATCACTTCATAATGTTCTGAAATAATCTCACATAAATCCAGAATCATTAGATCATTTTAAAAGTATTATTTGTACTAAGTTAAAGAACATTCCTGTTATCATTGCTTTGTTCTTCTTATTTCTTGATATCCTAGATGGTAGGCTGGGATATTTTCACAAGGTAGGAATTGCTAGGAAAGTCTGTCGCACAAGATCTGGGCAATGAAATGATTAAATCGATTAAATATTTGGACCCTCATGAAATTGTGGGATGCAAATGGGATCATGGGACAGAAAACTGTTCAATATGCTTTTCTAGGAATGGTGTTACCAAGGTTTTGCAGTCTTCTAAGCTGGGCAACACAAGAGCTCACCCAGCAGAACTGTGTGGTTTGGAACAGCAAACAAATGAGCTTGTGTCCTTTTTTATTTTTAAATTTAGCAATGTTAAATTTCCCTTTTAAAATTTTTATTTCTTATTTGCCATTTACCGCCAGTAAAACCGCATGTCATCTCCGTTCTTCTCTCTTTTTTCCCGAAGGGTACAGCAGTGGGGTAAGATAATGCATGCTGTGATTGCAGCCATTAGCCTTGTTCTTGCTATAATACAGTAATCCTGCCTCCCAGCTATGGCAAAGCTTGGTTAGTGTAGCCATGTAACCTTCACTATCAAAAGAATACAACGTAACTCAGCTTTATCATATATATTTTTGATCCTACCCTGGAGACCTAAATAAGAAAGTTATTTTAAAAGGCATGAAATTACATTCTTAAGGGCTGAATCTGTATACGGATGAAATAAAACATAATCTGTAATAGTCCAGGCTAGATTTTATTTCCATATTCTTTAAGCTCCATTTCTCTGCTGATGCTGAAAATCAAAGGGCCAGTCTGGACAAATTTTTTTTTTTCAGCTAAAACACTTACAGATAAGCGATATCTAGAAAAAAAAAATTTATCCACACAAACCAGATTGTAATCTACTTCCTATTTTAAGACTGACCAACAAATTTCCAATTAGAGAAATTTTCTCCTTAGCAATGATTCGTTCTTACACCTCCTACCTTTCAAACTGCTGAACTAGTATTCGTGATTATGAGTAAGCACTTGTTTAAACTTGTGAATGGAGTAGATACTATTTTGAAGGTCACTGAAAAGAAATAACCTGTAGGAATAAACCTGAAAATGTGTAATGTCTACTCACAATTATACCAAGAAAACAAGCAGACTGGATCTGTAAGAAAATTGGGCAAGTAGTGTCCCAGTTCTGCTTCTTTTACTATAATTACTTGACGGATCATCTTGATGCCAATTTACCAGTTACATTTATGACTGACCACTCTTGAAATACTTGCTGCTCCCCAGTGGCTTCCACAGAAACAATAAAGCACATTTCTACACTGAAAAAATGTGAAAACAAAAATGTACTTTTCAAATGCTTGAAGGAGGGGGACTGTCATGATACTCTATGTTTTCTGTAGCAAAGTTTGTTTAAAGAGTTTCCTGCCCCATTCTGGGGTTTGGTGCATAAAACTGCTCATGGGGCTGCATGATGAAACATATCAAGCAACTGATCTGTGTTAAAAATAACTCTTTTTCTTGGGATATTAAGGGTTAAGATAACCCTACGAAAAAGGGTTATTTTAACACAGATAATTTCCCTGATCTGCTTAACCATGTAGGCTCACAAACAGTTGTACTATCACCACGCAGGACCACGCACGAGGATGGAGGTACAAGGTGAGCAAACTTTGTAAATGGTCTTTGTCACTGAGAGAAAAAAATGCATCCGTGGTCCAAATTCCTGATTTCTTAAGCACTTCTGCAGACTGACCATGCACAATCGGGTCTTGCTTTGGCAACAACTAGAATGCTAACAAAACTAACCAGGACATGTGCAAAACAAATTTATACACTTGTCATATACACATTTTAAATTAAATCTTTCACAAATGCTGTTAAAATCAGTCAGAGGTTTGCTAACATCTTTCTTTTTTTGCCCCCACCTCATGCTTACATTTACAGGTCTCAGTCAGGTTGGCCCTCTAGATGCCAGTTTTTACTTTTTGTTTATTTATTTATGCCAAAACCTGCCTTTCACACCATCTCTTAAACTTAGAAAACCCTGCTCAAATTAATTAGTATTCAACTTAAAATCCACCCTCAGGACATGTTTTCACTTTGATTCTTACAGTAAACTGCCAGTTCACAGTGGAGAGGAGGATTGCAGGCACAGAATTTTGATACCGCAAACGCTGTTCACTTCCAGCTTCAGCAAGTCTACGAAGAATGCAAATAACTAGACTTGTTGCAATAATGAATGAAATAAATTTCTGTGCACTGTATTAAGATCATCAGACAGAAAGCTGGCCATTGTTGTATCTTTTCTGCTTGATATTGTGTTTGTATTAAGTAATATCCGTGTGCCAGGAGCAAAGTTGCCCAATTTACATTTATACTCCTGGTAGTGCTGTGCAAAATTTTATTTTATTTATTTTATTTTTAGATCCATACTGATTTTAAGTAAATTTAGAATAAAAGTTGCTCTTTCTTTAAAGTTGTTACCAAGATTTAGCAAATTTTACTTTTATCTGCCTTATCTTGGGAAAGGAGTTGAAGGACCAAAGCCAGCCCTCTTACTTCAATCCTCACTCCGTACCCCAAGGGAAAAATTCAGTCATCTGTAAAACAGGAAAGGAAATGTAATAGACCAAACTCTATCAGATCAACTAAGCTTCACCATAATAAACTAATCTGATTCTGTATTATACTGTACAAGAAAGACAATCACCAATCCGCGAATTTTACAAGCAGAAACTCAGTTTACTTCTGAACTCTAATTTATTTTCTGTGCATACACATACATCCACACCCTGGAAAAGGGCTGCTCCTTATCCTGTGAATGTATGCCATTTTTGCACGTTTTCAGGGGAATCTATAGACCTGCAGAGTGTAGCAAATGAAAACTCTTCTGAATGTTAATAGATCAAAACAATTCTTTCAATACTATGTTAATGGTTAACAATGGAAACATTACCTATACACATTGGCCCAGAAAACACCGGCCCAGAAGAGAAGGTAACTCTTTATGGCTTGCTACGTGAATAATACCTTGATAAACAGCTCGTTAGGAGATTCTTTGGAATTCCTGTCTTAGTATGCCAGGAATGTACAGGGTCAATAGACATGAAAGCTTCCATAACTTTTCCAAATGCACTTAGGGCCTACTCAGCAACAGGTTAAGAGACACAGTTTACAGATAACAAACTTTATCATTGCAGTAGTAGCTCACACAGTGTTAAAGGATGATTCACAGTCACAAAGCAGATTAATTTTGTAGTTAGAAAGACTATTCAATTTGTGCATGATGTTATGCATTTATGAGGATGACAAACAAGAAAATAGACATACTTAATACCAAGCAGAATTAATCACCTCTGTGTCATAGTATAACCTCTGTTTTCAAATACTATGTGAATCTGCTTTCACTTGCAAGTTCGAGTTATGAGAAAAGGAAAATGTATGGGGTAGTTTTCAAGACACAGGCTTGGCAGGACTTACATTAATGCCTCACTGGTACAATAGCTCAAATGGATCTTTTTTATCCATCTTCCAATATTTTATATCGCAAGCTTCCTTCTTTTAGCAGTTGTGTGATACAGGTGCTACAAAACCTCTGACAGGGCAGACCTGACCAACTGAAAGATGTAGCTAAGGAAACAAGGGAGAGAGGAAACAAGACTATGGATGTAGGAGAAGAAAAAAGTTAAAAATCATTATGTATGTTACAACTGTCAGGAAAGATATATAAAGAGAACATGTTGATACAAAAAACAAGTACACCAATACTATCAGCAGAGTAGTATGATGTACACGAGAAAGACAACCTAATGGGAAAAGAGCTGCCGTAGAATCAGAAAGTCTGGGTTCTATTTCCAAATCACCTAATGTGGCTCTAAAAAATCCTAAACAGGTTACTACATTTTCTTTCTATAATATCAGAAAGAATGCTTATCTGATAGGCAACACAGGGATATAAAAAACTGTAAGTAATCTTCAGACCTATTAAGTTTCATGCACGGAAAATGAGATTTACACCATAGCTTCCAAACACATGTTCTCATCCAGCCAGCCCCCCGCACATTTGCTGAGCAGTGCTGCACCTTCCCTTTTCTTCCCTCGTCTCACTGGCAGACACCCCTCCATCACCGTCCCAACCCGAAAACCTCCAGCCTCCAGTCCCAGTATTTCCCACAACATCAGAGCTGAGGCACCTGTGCTATGTGATCTATGGCACGAGGACACGCTGCTGTTCCTTTGAGCAGCTCTCCTGTTCATGGAGCTACAGCTGTAAGGTGCTACAGAATTGGAGAAATTCAAATCCCTAGCTTGATGGAAGCATTTTCTGAACCAAATAGTTGGCTAGATCCGTAACACAAGGAAAAAGCCCAATCTCTGACTCACCCTATTTGTCAGGGGTTAAACAAATAAGTGAACAAGTTTGGCTTGTTGCAAAGTGTTTTCTCTTACTTCTCCTGAGGCTTTTTTCCTACATGCTAGTGATGTCTTGCTCTGTTACAACCTCCTGAAGTTTTTTGCTGGAGAACCAAGACTGAAATAGAAAAAAAAAAAACCAAACAAACGGAAAAAACCACCCCAAATTAAATGTTATACAGAGAGTAAGCAACTGTAGAAAGAACTATGTTGTCAAATAGACAACAGCATGCACAGCAGAAAAATCAAATGGATGTAGCCAAAGCAACTGCAGAGGAACACAAACACTAAGCAATTATATAGCTAGAAGAGGAGTAATAATGAGAATAAAAGACATATTGTTAATACAAATGATGCAGTAGGAAGAATTATAAACAAAGTCCCACACTGAAAGAAACATCAAAATAAGTATTGAGTGAAAAACAAAACACAGGAGAAAAGGGAAAAGTAATCTCATTTTTTATATAGTTGATAAAGGAATAAGATCTTCTTCTAAATTACTTCAGGAGCTACTTACTTCATTCTATGGGTTAAATAGGGAGTCCAGAGGGTGACAAGAGGCCAAGCCAAATTAACAGTTCTTGGAGGGCATCCAGTCCTGTCCCCGCTTTCCAGCTCCTTTTTCTTTTCTCCCACATCTTTCTTGTGTTGCCTCTGGAGTTTATCCGATTTATCTCAAGGTCAGGCAAGTAAACTCACTAACCTAGCAAAAATGTACACTTTTGGAAGGTGGACAAGGATAATTTTTTGCTGTTTTATCAGGTTGAACAACCTGCAGTCAGATAAGTTCCAGAGGTGGCTCAAGGTAAGCAGTGGGATCACACAGCCAAGAGCAGAGAGGGTGACAAGAGAAGGGTGGAGGCAAGAGAGAGGTTCTGTTTTGGCAGCATCAAGCTTTTAATTTAATTTAAGACAACTCCTGAAGTCATAGGAAGCCAGTTTTCTAACTTAACCGCCTTAGTTAAATACCTTAAGTTAGATGGTGAGAACTGTGCCGCTGCCATCATTTATGCATACAGAAGAGAAGTTATTAGTATTCTTAAGCACTTTTCAAAAGTATATCTCCAGATTCTTACGTCTTTTCTATTAATGTTAACCAAATCATGCCCTGCAAGTTTGAGTAAAGTAAAATTAGCAATGTCCTCAACTTCCAAACTCTCCTATTTTGCTCCACAGCACTGCTTTTATATTACAGTACTTGAAGTGTTATATTCTTTCAAGAGGAAGCTACCATTAGATTTGCACGCTTGTGTTTTTTATTGCAAATCTCATTATGCCTGTTGGGTTTTATTTTTAATCTCAAAACCTTCCATTATGCAAACAGATCAGAACCTGCATTTTCAAATTTTCATTTCTCAGGGGTGTTCACCATTTTCATGTTTACAGAGACTTTGATTTTATATTAAAAATTTCCCTGCTTCTTATATATACTTTGACATACCTTAGTCAGGAAGGCTTTGTATGGTACTCAGACTAAATTTAACCAATCTAATACTCAATTTTTCCTATTTCTACTATCCTGACTGCTTGCACCTATTAAATGAAATTTGAGCAAAAGGTGAAACAAGGATTCTACTGCCTATAGGTACAGATGTACAAACAAGCTACTACAGGGCATGCTGGGGTGTGAACATGCAGCACATCACATGCTCTGCAGAAGCCGTCTGCAACCTGTTCTTTCTCTAGTTTATTATGTGCTATTACTACACAAAAGTGGACTTTCTGATACTTTATTAGCCAACAAGAACTTGTGTACGATATATACATCCTCAGGCTAGGTGGGCCCTTTCTTTCTCAATATATAAAATTATTTCCTTGTGGCAGTTACAGCTTTTGAATACCTTTAGATAGTAGATGCACTTTGTATTTCAAACACATACACAAGTGGCAATAGACTACATGTGAAGAAACTGTTGTAGATATCAGAAATAATGTTTGACAGAGTACATACATATTAGGAACATTCTTCCAAAAGACAAAAAAAATCCCTGGAATTAGCTTCCTGCTCAGGAAGTTTTTTGTACTCTGATTCCTCTGAAAAGCTAAATGTTCAGCACATACTTTTAAGATTGGGAGTGGTCATATTAAAGTCAATGGGATTAAATAATGCACACAACAGTTATGCAGGAACAAACTCATTGCACAATTAGGGATTTTCCTTGCTTTTATAACATATGTGTTTTTTGACTTTTAACTTTAGTAAAAACACTTCACTTATCCTGTGAAAAAACATGACACTCTATACATGCAATCTCTCCCTGTATACAACAGTGCATGTCCACACATACAGATGTGCACACACAAACCATTATTGTTTTGATTGTTCCTTGTATTGATTGAGTAAAAGGTAAAATGACGATTCTCTAGCTCATTAAATCTTTTCTAAATATGTATCACCTTCTCCATATTCTAATGAATACGTGAATATTGTAGGTTATAAAAGAAATGTATGCCAGAGGCAATGAGATAGGTGTGTTCCATGAAACCGAAAGCTCGGTGAAGAGCTGTGAGCCATCTGTGGCATCCGCCCAGTTCAATGTTCTCAGCAATGGAGTGAAACATGGAGAGCTGCAAAGGCACGAATAATACCCCAGCAAAACTGGCCTACTATCGGATTGCTTTTCTAATTGCAATGATTCATAATGGGCAGTCTGACATGGAAACATAACTGAAACTCCCGAAGAGAGGTGTCCACGGTAAATACCTGAAACTAAGGTAGTACTTGAGACAAATACCTTGTAGACGGAGAAGGAAATCCTTTTTGAGATGGATGTATGAGACACGTTGCCTTCACCTTTCTTCAGCTTCTCTGAAGTATAAGTTGCTCAAAACTAAACTCATTTACAAAAAATCTGTCCTGTACTATCATGCTCATGATATCTAAAATCCACTCCTTTTGCTCTGTGGAATTCTAAGGCATTTTAAGGCAGACTCTGGGCTCATTTCTAAAAGGAGGGATTATTAATGATGGACATAAACTACTTACGCATAATCTTCTCTGTAAATGTAAGCACTAATAATCTGGGATTCCAGTCTGACCTCTGAGACATGTCAAAATCAAATGCCTGAAGAGGAGGTGTTTGGTCCGAAGACTGTTGGTTTTTAATTTCTGAAAAATGGTTTTTCCGGATAAAAATTACTGTTTGAGATTGCTTTGTGACTATATATTCCTTGCTTTTGTTTAAAACTTCTTTAGAGGCTTTTGCAATCCAAAGCTAAAATTTTTGCTTTCATTAAGATGTGGGAAGCTTTGTAAAATAAATTATTTCCATACTTAATATACAATTCATATACTTAACTCGGTTCATTCTAACTATACCCTGAGAAAATGTTAATTCTTAAATTTTAATGTATTGTTTTAATGTAACTTTCTCTGTTATTATTTCTCCCTTGTTCTCAATCCAGGAAGCCACTTGCAAAACTCTACAAAGTTTAATTCCATACCAGTTTAAGAAATCTATCTTCCTGAAAAATCAATTCTATAAAAAGCCAGAAAAGTATTTTAATAATAAAATTTTTGAAGTATTTTGCCTACCTGTGCAGTATGTTGACAATTTTGTTAGATCTATATTTAACTATGGTAACATATTATTACACTTTTCTTACTCTTAACCTGACATTTGTCGTGTAGCCTTGGGTACCTCCCTTCACCTTCCATTTTCCTGTCTGTAAACTGGGAGCAATAAAGCACAGACTAACATCACAAATAGCACAGAGGGGTTTTCCCTGCACGCAGCTCACCAAGGCAGCATCTGTAATCCCTGTTTATCTTCCACCCGCAGTTTCAAGCAGGATGGAATTTCTACAGAAATGTTTTATATTAAATACAAAACTGAACTCTTTGTCCAGAATCATCGACTTATCTAAAGCTTCTAGGAATGTGAGTTCTACTCAGAAAAAACACAAACAGAAATCTTCTTCTGAGACACATGTAATGTTGGGGCATTAAAAGGAGTGCCCTCCTGACCCCCGGCTTATATCCTGAGGCAGTAGATAGAGTTACTTCTGATCACTGCCTTAGCTTGTATAACTGGTCACAAAATCAAAGCATTTTAAAATTTCTGCAACACTACTTATTTCCACGAACACCTGTAGCCCTGACAGCCACAGGCCAGGTAAATTTATTAGAGAAATATTTCTTTACTTTCATTGCGTTTCTTACTATGACATCCCCCTATTTTCTTGCTTGAATGGAGTCTCCTCAATTCTGTTAACAACTCCAGAGACAATTTTCCATTTCCGAGCCTCTTTTTATGCAGGTTTAAATCCTTCTTCCTTAAAGAAAAAATATTTTCATGCTATTTTGTCTATTTGCTGTCATGTAATCATTAATTACACATTCAGAGCTAGTGTTTAAACAACAGATTTTAGAGATAGATAATTAACTGTTCAAAGGAGTTAATGATGCTATAGAAAACAGATAAATCCTTAGGTTTTCCTGCCATTGGATTTTTCAGTAATTACTATACCTTTAGTAGAGCTCTTTGAAGAATAGAATAAATGATAATATTAATCAAAATATGGGAAGTGGCTAGCTTAAAAGCTTAATCTTTATCTCCTGATTCAGACAAATCAAACTGGGTTTCCCTTCTTTTTTTGCGGTCCATTTTACAGAAAAATAATGATCCGAGGCATGTTTCCACATGACAGTTACAGCTATACCAGGGACCAGAGACACCACCATACTTCTCCTTAGACAGGAATGATGGTGAGATACTTGGCATGTGAAAAGGGGAAGAAGCAGAAAGAAAAGGAAGTGGTTTTGGCTAAAGCAGACAGGGTGAATTAAGCCTATGTTGACACTTAGCCTGAAAATATGACACTTCACTTCCCAAGCTTATCAATGCCACACTCTTTTTCCCAAGCTATCAATGCCACAATTTTGCTTGTAAATGTAAAAAATGAGAAGAGATTTCCTTGGCATAAAAAAGTAATGGTAAAGTGGGACATTTGCGTGCGCGTAACTATTCACCACTGTCCCACTATGCTACTCAGCCATGTTGAAAACGAGCTGTAAATGGCTACACTGAAATCCAGCTCAGTGCTGCAGGGCTGGGAGGTCTGCACAGGCTGAAGCCACATGGGCAGCCCCCTGGCCCAGGGTGCCAGGGCCCCAGCTCCTTCAGAAATGCTGTTTGTAAATATTTAGGAAGTAATCAACTGCAACAGCAGCTGGAGCACAGAAAGGGGTGTTATCTCCTCCAATGTAGAGAGGAATATGTGTAGTAAGGGAAGTGTAAAACAGACCATGCTGTCAGGTCAGCTCAGGCTAAAGGCCTGCTTGCCTCCTGTGGCTCCCTCAACTATTGGTAAAAAAGGCAGGAAAATGCTCTGTGTGTTCTTAAAGTTTAATTCCCTTTGATATAGCTTAATACATGGATAACACCAGTAAGTTATAACATTAAATTAATATCACTATGAAACTATCCATGTGCCTAAAACAATTTATGTGTGTAAAATTACACAGCAAAAACGAAAAATATATTTTTCAGTCAATGCAATATGAATTTGATACTTGGAAAATCATCATGTTTTTAAATACATACCAAGCATTTTTTCTTCTTTGCTATTGTGCTCAGGATGCTAAATATTTAACTTTATTCAACCGATGGCATTCATCTAAATGAAGTGGAAGATCATATCACATGGCCATTTCAATGGTTATGTTGGGCTATTTAATCATCTGGTTGACTCCAGTCAAAGTTCAGTGATCCAAAGCAGGGCAAATCCTCAGTGCAGTTTGCGATAACATCTTTGTGATCAGAACAGTGTACACCTTCCTAGCTCCTTCTCTCACAGAATTTCCATGTATTTCCAATGGTGAAAAGTTAAGACTTAATTTCCTATATCTCAGAGGAAGCAAAATACCTCCCTGTTTCAAACAGAGAAAGTGTGATAAGAATTGAAGACTCAGAAAAGAAAAAAGGTTAGACGTAGGAAAAAGACTCTGAAGATCTTATATTAAAACTCCTCTTCAGATATAATACTAAATTCACAAGGAACGTAAATATTACTGAAAAAGAAACAAGCTTGAAATGTTAAAAAGCAAAAACAACATAGTCTTTTATTTAACACTCTTCCCCTTTATACAAAGTTGCCCAACTTGAGCCAATATATGAAATGGTAATTAAAAATTATGAGCATTATTCAACGAATAATTTGCATTATCCTGTTCTTTTTCTTTGGTGTTTCCATTGCTGCTAAGAATCTATCAGGTTCCTTAATGACCCTGATTAGCTCCACCTGAGGTCTCCCATCCACAGACCCTGCCTATAGGTCCTGGAGAGCACATAAGCTCAGGCCCGGCCCTATAGTCCCTGCCTGGGCTGCGTTGCTGGAGTGTCTGCTTTGAGTTCTGCTACTGATGTGCTTGGCCACCTACCTTGGTGACCCAGGCCCTGTGCTATGGATTGACCTCCTGGCTGCCCGCCATGGTCCTGCCTGGTGATCCCTGGGCTGTGGCTGATGCTGGTTGCTCTCAGTGGACCTGACCCTGACATACAGATTGTCCCCATCACTTGACCCTTGGATCAGCCCTGTCTGCACAACAACAACAGGAGCCCTGAGTGAACCCACAGAGCAAGAAAATCTTCAACCTGCATGTTACTTTAGTCATCGCAGAGCAAAGTAAGGTGTGTAATGTAAAGTGGCTGGTTTTTAGTGTAACGTGCAATGGAAGTCCTAGGGTAGAATGGATATTTAAAGAAAGACATAGGTAGGACCCTTCAATTCATGATCTCTTCTTCTTAGAAGTACTTATAAGAAGTTCTGCAGCAAAATCAATTTCTTCTGATTCTGATATTTTTAAAAGTAGGGTTAATCAATTAGTGTGATGCTATTCAATGTGACAAATGTAAGAGGATTAAGCAAAGCCTTGTTCATGGACAGACTATAAAAGCATTACATACAGAAACTAAACACTGCAATAGAGAAAAAGTGAAGTTAGAATCAAATCTCTCTGATTCTCTTTTCTGCTTTACTCTTAATACTTATCTTTTTTTTTTTCTTAAAGACAAAATGTTTGTGATTTTCTTATTGTGGACATCTTTAAGACTGCAAAAGCTATTCCTGATTTTATAACAATGATGTCAAGACTTTTGGAAACTTTTTTGAGAGCACCCCAAAGCTACCAAGAGCCTAGAAATCAATAGTATCACCTGGGATGAGATGTGAGCTACTCAAGTTCAAGAAAAAGGGTGTAGTTCAACATGCTTATTGATGGTTTTATTGTAAAAAGAAAAAAGTTGTTTTCAGCATAGGCTTTTCACAAAGTGGCATGAGGTAATTGTATTCAGTTAAAAATTCTCAGCCTGCCTCATTTATGCAATGTTTGAAATAATATGGACTTCGGTTCCTGAAGTGTAAAAGAATCAACTGTCATTATGAAATGAATAGGACTTGAATGCTTAATACACTGTGTATTCTTCTCAGTGAGGGTGACGGAACACTGGAACAGGCTGCCCAGGGAGGTTGTGGATTCTCCTTCTCTGGAGACATTCAAAACCCGCCTGGACGCCTTCCTGCGTAACCTCACCTAGGTGTTCCTGCCCTGGCAGGGGGATTGGACTAGATGATCTTTTGAGGTCCCTTCCAATCCCTAACATTCTGTGATTCTGTGAAATAGTGATGCACTTAGTTGTACACATTGTTGGTACTTACACAATTGCAGCCCAATTGTAGTGTAACCAATTACTTTTGCAATCAGAGTGTAGTCCAGGTAGCTGATTTCTATTAAATTATGAATAAGTGGTCTTTGTAGTTGTAGCAGATGTATAATCTTCCTTACTTAAGAGTTGTGACTGTTTAGGCTGTACTGAAGACTTCACAGCATCATTTCCATTAAATCCATTACTTAAATCACTGACTTCACACAATCCATAAAAATAACTTTGTCTAATCTGAACCTTTTATCCAACTTAAATGCATCTAGTTTAAAATGTTGAATCCTTACTAAGAACCAACAGTACGACTCTTAAAATAATTGATTTAGGGGGAAAGAAGACTGGAAAGAATCAAATAGCATATGATTCTATTATCTCCATACCTACTAGTGCAAGAATTTTCTCAGTACTGTAAACAGTGTTGTAAAGTTTCTGAAATCCTAGTGGCTATCATCACAGCCCTGCTCACACCCAACTCATAATGCTAACAGGAGCAGCATCAGGTACTCGCCCTCTCAGAGGACAGGGTTATGTCTCTCTAAACTGTGTTTTACTGGGTTTTCCTCTTTAACCTATTAACGATCAGTGGAGATCTAGCTGAGGAGTCTTCTAATAAAGAAGTCTTTTAGCGATTAACTGATCTGTCAAGAGAGCATTTACAAAAACCTGAAATTGCCTTGCAACACAATAGTTTTCACTTCCCTCTCTGTTATCTTTGTACACTCAGCTTTCAGAGCTGAACTTCTCAATTTCATTCTAAGGCTATATTCTTTTTAATATTCTAAACTGGCTTGTTTGTTACTTGCTTTTCCACTCCAGTCAAATGTAATTTTTTCCTAACTCTTTGCTTTTCCCTATACATGCAGAAAACAGACTAATACAAGAGTTGTAGGATATAAAACCAGAGGGAAAAAAATCACAATTGTTAATATTCATATTTTGATGTCAGCAGACAACAAAAGGTGTAAGGCTAATAGTTTTTCTTCATGCCTTTTTTTTTTTCCTTTTTTGTATATTGGCTATGCATGAACTGAAAATACTCTAAGTTCTTCTTCAATCATGTTAATAGAGCATACATTCACTTCATACAGCATGATCCCACTACAGCAAATGTGAGAAATCCCTGATGTATACCCATGGAATATTCACAGCAAGTTTGAGGCTGGGTAAGACTTCAGTGTTAGAGACTAATGTTAGAAGATTATTTTTACAAACATGAGAAATTCAAATCATTTGGTCACCTCCTAGCACTTGGTGTTCTAAGCAGTGTTGCACTGATTCCACAGAATGTTCCCTGTATTTCAGTGTAATCTGAGGTGATTTGACTCAGGTGACTGAAGCAGCCTTCTCTCTGCTCAGCTTTCCTCCTTGCTGTGTCACGAGAAAAAACTGGATGCTGAAACCACAGAGGCAGACTTCATAAACAAGGATGGACGAGTTAGAAAGTAAGAAAAATAAGAGGAACTCAAATGAGATGAAACTTCACTTTTCTCAGAAGGGTCCCAGTGTCTCAAGAGTTACTACTAACCCTGCTCTCACCTCCAAGCCACTGCTCTGAACTAGTTTGAACAATCAAGGGCAGTCTTTGCTTTCTAGCAGTCTTCCAATATAATCTATAAGACGGATACGTAATGTAGTCAACAAAGCAAGAAGTATCACTATCATAAGATGCAGCATTTTGAATCAAATCTGTGCTAGCTCTCTGGTTTGGCTGGGATTCAGCACTCTAGGAGATGAGAAAATCCACTGTTCATTGGCTGAATAAGCCTATCGGAATCCCTGTACTTTTGTGACAGAGCATGTTAGCACAGGTGAAATGGTAAATCTTGCTACATCAAAAGGCCTGTCAAAGGAAGAAGTCAACCATGTCAGCGGTTTATACTTCTACATTGGCTCTTATGGACCCAGTTACATCACAGTTGTGTTGCCAAAAATATTACATCAGTGGTTTTTTTATCTGTGCATACAAAAGTTTGCAAGAATTAACTATTTGCTCTGCAGAAAGGTGAAATTAGTTAAGGTTGTTATTTTAGCATATTTTACCACTCCTCAAACAGCCTTTAAAAGAAACATAGTTCTTAAAGATGACTGAGTACTGGAGGCAGCTGACCCAGGCCATAAATATCAGCACAAGGGGACAGTTCTAGCTCTGATGGAATGCATGCTTTACAAGTACTTTAGTTGTGAGTAAAAAGCAATGGGGAAAAAAAAGTGAGAACTGAATATTAAGGCAGAAAATTCATGCTACCTACTGTCAAAGCACAGAAATAGAATACAGCTAATGTGCTGCTTTTTGGTCCGTTGGCCACAATAAACATCCTCATCGTTTAGTTAACTTAGTTTAGGTCTCTATTCTACATACTGTAATTTCAGTGGAAGAGCAGCACCTGGTAGTAAATGATTCTGAATCCTCAGAGCAACAGCTTTCAACTAAAAACTGCCTTAACTAATCATTTTATTATTCCCTAGAATGCATTTACTGACCTGTGAATGTTACTAGCTCTCTTTTTAAGACTGCAGCCTGAACAGCAAAGTTCACTTGTCTGTAAGTGACAGGAAAAAGAGAAGAGAAAAAAGGTCTGACTTACTCATTTATATTAAAAAAAACCCCCAAACATACTGCAGTAGGCAATATTGCACAGACTGTATCTGGCCACTGATCCCTTTTCACTCCGTTCGGGGTAGGCATAGCTGAGCATAAGACACTTCACATACAGTTAATGCTTCCCAAGGCTTGTTGAACAGCAATTGGCACCAAAAAAAAAAAAAAAAAAAAAAAATCACTTCATGAGATAGATGATACACACAGATGGCTGGGGGTTTAACCCACTTCCTAATAAGATTGATATAGCTATGTATAGGGCACACACTGATAGAAAGGAAAATTCCTATCAGGCAGCTTGTACTAAAGTTTGGCTGGGTCTTTACCCAACCTGTAAGTTGTGAAATGTTTCACTCCTTCTGCCCTAGAACTCTGGTTCAGCTCCAGTGCTCATGTGCTTATTATCTCTTCATCTGTTCTGTGTTGTTGAATAGTGAGTGACTGCAGTTTCAAGAACATATTGGGAAATACAGCTTCACTTTTTTATGCAGTAGATAACTAAAGTTGGTGCTTTTATTGTGAGATAATTCCACATTGGTATATGCAATAAACTAATAGTAATTAAAGAGCCTTTAGTGGGGTGAAAAAGAGAGTGGTAGATGGGTTCAGTAAAGTCTAAGGAATTTCAGCTGCTGCTTATTCTTTGCTGCAAAAAAGGCCTTGCTAAAGATTTATTTACTTTAATTTCAGTGAAAGAGTCCCATTAATGGAAAGCCCTCTATGGTGTGGAGTTTTCTCCTATTGAGAAGAAAAAATTACTTTTTCATAACAAGCAGGAATAACAAGTGCATATACAAAGTTTAGAGAAACATTCTTCCATTAACATTTAAGGATTTTACTTCCTCGTGTTTATTTCAGTTACAAGCTAAATTAATACAACTCAAATACCCTCAGTTGTTACATAATCAGATTTTGAAAATCAAGTTCTAGTTAGTATTTCTAATTTCTTTGTAAAGATATGTAACACAGCTATTTAGCAGCTGTTCAGGACAATATGTTTCATAGTAATCGGTAGTAATTCTTGATCTTATTACAAACCATTGACTTAAAAATAAGCAAGAGTAAGCATACAAAATGTTAGGCACAAATGAAATTAAAAAAAAAATAAAATCAAAAGCAAATGCTTCATGCCACGCAGCTTCTCCAAAGTGATTTTGCACATATTCACAAAACTAAAGTCCTTGCAAGTGCTAAGTTTATTGGTTTCTTATGGCAAAGTCCATTCTATTCTACAAGAGAATTAAAAATAATGCTTTTACTTGCAAGGTGAAGTTCTTATAATACTAGACACTTTGTACTGCTACCATAAATTTCTTACACATAAACAGTATCAAGGATTTCTCCTTCCCTCCCACCAGAGGCTGATCCAGTTCCTCCACAATTTAACAGGTATCTTGGAAGCTTAGCTGAATCAAACTTTTTGAGGATACTCATATGTTTATTTAATATATCAATAGTTTAATTGCCACTGAACTATGCGATGTATTTGATATCAAATATAGCATGATGTCAGTAAATGAGCTTGACTCTGTAAACAACTCTTCTTACTTTCAAACCTAAATAAAGCAATGAATAAAAATAGGTTTATATTTTCCATCTACCCAGAGAGTTTTATGGGTCATTAATATACTTAAAACATCCTTACCCATATCAAGAATTTAAGTATGCTTTCTTAAAACTTGAGCATCTAACAATTTTTTCTTAAGGAAAACTTAGCTTTAAACTTTCAAAGCTTCTGTTTTCCACATGTAGTTCTCTTCTGTTTACAGAACACAGAATTTCCAGCAATCACAAATAATTTTAATGGAAAGTAAAAATGCTGTATTCCTTACACTTTGAGCTTCCAGCCACATTGCTGAGGTTCTCAGCACCAGTGAAATAGTGCTAGTTTTGTGATGTGGATACTAACTTAGGAGCTGAACTAGGCTGCCAATGCCCAATACTTTTATAGCACACAAACCAAACCCTAATAACTTTTACATGTCTCTAACTTTACCTGAACTGCTTAGTAAACAAAACTAAGTATGAGAAGAAAGGACTACTGAAGGAATGACAGTGAATCACATTATTCACCAAGTCTATGTTCCTCGTTAGAGATTCTCTGTGCTTACTAAAGTATCTTCTTGTTTGGTTACAACCATACTTCTTTTCTTGTCTTCCTCTGTTACAGTCTGACTCATCTGTTCAAACAGCTTTGATATCTTGGCAAATCTCAGGTGATTCTGAAATCTTCGTGCAGCAAAAGCGTAAAGTAGAGGGTTAATACAGCTACTGATGAATACAAGTGCTCCAGAGATGTACACTCCTCTGTCTACAATTTCTTCCAGAGCCAAAGACATTTCCTTGTTAGAGAGTTCTATCTGAATTGAAATAATATCTAGGATGTTAAAGAGATGATGAGGGAACCAGCATAAAATGAATGCCACCACAACGCTGGCAATGAGCCGTTCCGATCGCTGCCTAGATTGGTAAGTCATTCTGCTTATTCTTCTTGCAACACACATGTAACAAGTGCAAATAATTAAAAAAGGGATTACAAAACCTGCAAGAGTCTCCAGCAAAAGATATGACAGTCTCTGTCTTTGAGAAGAGTAGTTGCGACACGTACATAATAGTCCACCGTTCATATTTTCTGTCTCTTGAAATGGAATGACAGAAATGCCGAAAGCAATAGACAGGAACCAAATGAGGAAAACGATTAAAGAAATCTTTTCTTTTGTTTTGTATCTTTGAATTGTGAAAGGGTAAAACACAGCCATTAACCGCTCCAAGCTCAGTGCCGTAATTAGAAATATACTAGCATACATGCTGCAGTAAATAATGAAAACCAGTATTTTGCAGAAGATTACTCCAAAAACCCATGAGTCAGCAAAGGAGTAAATCCAGATCGGTAAAGTAATCAGTACAAGGACATCTGCAATGGCCAGGTTCAAGATCAGCAGGACTGAAGGAGATACTTGCTTCATTTTTGTACAAACAGTCCAGATGACGATGCAATTTCCAGGGGTCCCAATAATAAATGACAAGCTCAGTATTACACAGACTACTGACCTCACAATATTCCACACTGAGTGGATACTGCTGTCCTCAGCTTGACTCATGCTGGGAATTCTTCAGTTCTCGGTTGCCAATATCCCCAGTGCTTTGAAATCTGCTTTTATTCTGAAGGTGTTAGTGAACTACACGAGAGAAAAGTTCTCTAACTGATATTCTGTAGACTAATTCAGCATATGACTTCACATCCTAATGCTTGCTCTTATAAATGTCTGACCACATACGGCAGTTCCTGTTGTTTAGGAAGTCAGTTTGCATTTTTGCATACAAAGCAAAAATAAAAATACAGTGTAGCACCTGACCTTGGTTTTAGTTATCCATCACACTTCAGCAGACTAAGCATGTTGTGGTCTTTCAAAAGTGTCCCTATTTAAAAAAGCTTCCTACTTTGTTAAAGTTACTGATCTAATTAACAGCTATGACGAGAAAGAAACCTTCTTTATGTGATTCTACTCTTGTTTGTATTAATAAATCAACATTTTATTTTATAAAAGGCAAAAAAGGTGGGTGGAAGCTAAATCACAAATGTGCATTGTATGTTTGACATGAAACTTCATTTCAAAGCATAAAAAATTGTGCTTACAGCCCTTGTGTCACCTTTTTCAATTTAGCAGAAAAGTTGATCATGCTTTAGAAATATGCTGGCAGAAGGGAAATCAACAGTTGTCCTCTAGTGAGGCTGTACTGGTACAATAAAATGAGCAGGAGTCATATTCCTAACACTCTGGGAAACTGCAGTTCTTTAGCCAAACGATAACCATCAGAATAGTCTGGATATAGGTTTATAGGAAGAAATGCTCCATGTCAGAGTGAAAATATTTTACGTTGTCCTCCTGCTGTGCCAGCAGTGGGCTAGGACTTTATCTCCTAGGACATTTGGTAGTCAATGCAGTATTCAAATCCTGTGGGAATCCTAAGTTCTTCAGTATCTGGCCAAAGAATATGAAAATATTTTGTTATCCTGATGTCGAAATATTTTATTTTGAAGTCCATTTCTAAAAAGTTAAAGGAGGAACTAAACCAGCAGTACCAACAGAAATGTTCAAGTCATAGAAGTGAAACTGAAAGGGTATTTTCCAAAAAAGAAGGTGCACAGAAAAGAGGACTTATGCATAGCTCACTCTATTAAATTTAAGACTGTGACACAGACTATTTCCCTAAATGCTGAGGTAGAATTTTACAAACCTGGCAAATGTAGTCCATAATATTAATTTGAAAAGGATTGCAACACCACCCCCCCAAATCAGCTTAGTTGGTTTTGATCTCTTAAGAGTATAATGAGATCAAAAGCAAATCCAGAATAACTCTACTGAAGTCAAGTATATATCTTCAAATTATTATTTGTGTAATGAAGATTTTAATTTGGATTTAATCAGATACCTGATTCCAGTTCCTTTTATTTTTAACTACATTTAATACAGATTGGGTAGTGAGAAAACCCAAATCAGTTGTTTGTGTTCTAAAGGGAATTTCTGAAAACCGCTTGTAAAAAAACACTAATGAAGGGAAGTGCTGGGCAATGTCTCTTCTTCTAATGAAGTCACCTTTATACACATAATTATTTCCCCAGAAGTAACTTTGGAAAGCCTTTATTTATTGCCAGTGGCATATCTAGATTGAACTAAGTTGCAGATTTTTGTTTATTAGAAAAAGATATGCCTGGTACCTCTTGTTACCCAATGCTACAGGGACAGGCAGGTTCTTTTAGGTCTGAATCTAGATTATGATTACTGTATCACATGCTGAATATTAAGAACTTGACCTGATCTGCAGAGGGCCCAGGTGCCTAAAAGCCTCTACATAGTAACTAAAGCCTCTACATAGTAAGAAATCTATACCGATTACTAGAACTTCTGCTTCACTGAAAGCTATGATGATTGCTAAAAATTCTGTGTAACAATAGCCGCTAGAAATTGTAGATAACAACAAACTATGCTGATAATTAAAATTCTTATGTTATAACAAAGGTCTAATTGTAACTACAACCTTGTGGCCAGCCCTCATTCTACCAAGGATCCCTAAATGAACTTGCATGTCCCTGGGTAAAAATCTCTGTAAGATTTTCCTCTTTAAAACTTTACTTTTGGTAAATGTGTACAATTATGTGTACAATTATTGCTTGGTATCAGTATTAGTTCTAATCCAGTGGTGTATAGATCTGGTTGAACTTCTGAAGCATCTGTCCTTACATTTTTCACTTACATTTTTCACTTACATTTTTCACTTACATTTTTCAGGACGTTTCTCCACTTCAGCCAAAGTTTGCTTGCCAGATGGCCTCGGCCTCTGGCCGTGTCTTCCATTTAAACAAGAAAACAAATGAATCTCAGAATTGCAGCAACAGCCTGGGATTTCTGTTTCAAAAAAGATCCCAGACAGATGTTGAAATGCTAAGACTTCCTGAGTAAGACTCTGAAGACAGGCTATTAGACTTAATATCATAGTTACTAGTTAACATTAGCTATGGACCACATTTCTGAAAAGCTCCGTGGTACTCTTGGATCACTATGAAAACTTCAGACTGTTTGTAAGATGCCTTTAACGTTCTCTAAAAGTGTCCAACTGTTATTTGCCACTAGTAGTACACAAACTTTATGGAAAACTTAACAAATATTTCCATCAACAAGGGGAGCAGCGTAGTATGTTCAACAACATGCTAAACACAACAGTGGCTGAACAACTCAGTATCTTACTCATTCTAGTGACCAAATGTGAGTAGGACTTCTAATGTATGAATATGCAGTTGGACTTCTGACCTCATGGCAGTGAAATTAAGCTGCATTTCTGTGCTAAAACAAACTCTAAATCTGTGAATTTTTTTATGCGCATGCATATTATACATAGTGCAACAATTCAGTCATAGAATCACAGAATCATTTTGGTTGGAAGAGACCCTTAAGATTATCGAGTCCAACCATTAACAGTCATTAACACAGGAAACTTTCTGTTAAGTCTGTTACCTTTAGATTGGCAAATAACTTCTGAAAATTTTCCAAGCTCAAGAATTCTGTGCTACTGCTAAGAAACATTTTGAATAGAATTTGCTCTGGCTTAAATATCAGGGAAATGTTTCATTCATCCTTCAGATTTTTCTTTGTACACATGCATGAGCTTCCCTCTGGTGGATGGTCTGTAATTTACAATACCACTGAGCATTTTCAGACAGAATTACAGAATGGTTGGGGTTGGAAGGGACCTCTGGAGATCATTTAGTCCAACCCACCTGCTAAAGCAGGTTCACCAGAGCAGATCACACAGGAATGTGTCCAGGTGGGTTTTGAATGTCTCCAGAGAAGGAGACTCCACAGCCTCTCTGGGCAGCCTGTTCCAGGGAAAGCAGAGAAGATTCTCCTTATGCTTAGACAGAACCTCCTGTGCTTCAGCTGTGCCCGTTGCCCCTCATCCTATCACTGGGCACCACTGAAAGGAGTCTGGTCCATCCTCTCGACACCCACCCTTGAGATATTTATCAGCATAAATAAGATCCCCGCTCAGCCTTCTCTTCTCCAGGCTGAACAGAGCCAGCTCTCTCAGTCTTTCCTCATAAGAAAGATGCTCCAGACCCCTGATCGTCTTTGTAGCCCTCCACTGGATCACTAAATGTAAATTATAACTTACATTTCCAGCTTTTGCATGTTTATTCTGAGAATCAGAATTTTGCTACCAGATGTTGAGAGTCTTTGGGCTAACAGCCTCTGCTCAAAGTGCACCAACCCCTCCATGAAGTGAGAGCATGCCTGTAGCAATTTACAGAGCAGCTGATGTATGAAAAATCTGTACTGTGTAACTTGTATGAATAGCTGTACCAAAAAGACTTTTAAAATCCTCTCTATTTTTTGTCTTCAGAAGTATCCCCTGGATGTTTGTCTAGTAAGTGATTGTAGAATAATGATCACCAAGTATCATGTATCTGCTGAGATGCTGGAAACTGCTGTTAGTAACCTTGTTTGCCTGCTAATGCTGAAGGGAGGAAGTTACCAGTCTAAATCTCTTAGCTCTTCAGCCTTGAAACAAGATAGTATTTGCAGGATTGCTCTAGCTGTCCTAAAATAAACTCGATTCAATGGTAATATTAACAACAGCATGAAAATGGCTCACTCTGCCTTGGTCAGAGAATTATGAGCTAGTTCACAGCCGATCTACATGTTTCTTTCTTGAGTACAGGAGGGTCTCCTATACAAATGGGATCTCGTGATGGTGTGCAGCAGCTAATAATGTCTCTGCTCTGCAACTACTGCAAAGGAAAGTGCAGCGTAGGAAAAGACCTGTACCAGATACTTCTAAGCTCTTGCAAATGCTGTTTGTGATGGCAGCCCATGAGGCAGCAAGTACAAATGAGAACACTCTCAGTGCTTCTTTATCACCAGGGAAAATAACTTAGTGAAGAGCTACCCTGGGATCAGTTCCAGAAAGTAATAAAAGATGTGTACTTCACACTGTAAATAGAAAGTTTCAATATTCTCTGCTGTGTGCATTGTTGTTAATCAGTCTTTCGATAATATCACAAAATTATATCCCTTACCCATCTCAGTAGCAAATAACAATAGTTTTATACGACTGGCCAGAGAAAAAACTTCCTGTTTGTTACGTTCAGGGAAAACCTCTTTAAAGCTTTTGACAGGAGGAGTGTTTACAAGGCACTTGCTGTACGTGCATCAATGCATGCTTACAAATTGGTACCTTATTACCCTAACAGAATGATCACAGACTATCAGAGCACATTTCCAGTAGTTGTGAAACTATTCAAGCATATGGCGAAATATTTTCCTTGTACAACCAGACATACCAGGTTTGTAAGAGTAGAGGTGCTAATTAAGATAGTGGAGAACTATATTTATAAATTTGACTATAAACAAGAATATGAATGACAATTATGCAGAGATTATGGAAGAACTTAAAAATATTTTTTCTCAATGTTATTATGAGTGTATATAGTTTTAAGTTCCTATTATTCATAGTACATGCTTTCAAACAGTAAACGTATAGATTTGTTACACTTTAAGGTGAGACTTCGGCCTGATCTGAATCAGCTGTCACTAAGTTGCTATTTGTGTGTACACAAACTGTTGTTAGCCAAAATCCTTATCTACAGAAGCATATCTGGCACCACAATTGCTACTGGGTAAATCAAATACATTGTTTACACACTCTTCCTTCTGAGTAATAAATTACTGATGACAAATACTTCTTGGATGACTTGCTGCCAAAAGTTCCTCAATCTTTTATTTATTGTTTAGCTAAACCTACTGCCATTCCTATCTTGTTTGCTGGGATTGCATGTAAATATTATATTACTACAGGATCAATGTCTCTTTTTGTTATTCAGGAGTGTAATGAAAGAAAGTCTTTAGCAGTGCATCTCTATTAAAAAAACCCAAACGCATGCCTTGCTGTGCATGTGCTGCAGCAACAGATGGTAGCTGTTTTTCTGCATGTAAACCAGGCAGACACTATTTCCTATAGTGAACTCTTACGTGAAAGGATCTGTCCATGTAACTACGTATTTTCAACACAGGGCGGCACTGGGGAACCATCTGTTCTGTTTTTGGGTAAGACTGAGGCCATGAATGTGTAGCCTTTCTCTACCCATGGGGCACAGCATTCAGGCCTGAGACCCATAGAACTGATTCTTCTGCATATGAAGGTTAGATGATTGTCATTTAAATTTCAATATTGTTTCTAATTTATTGATAATTTTATAGATAAAAATCACAATGTCTTTTCTGTCTTGCAGATTATGTTATTTTCTAAATACTCATATTTCTAGTTCTCTTAGTTCTATTTTGATATATGTCAATTTCCAACGTTACATTCTGCTGTAATTAACACAATAAGGGAAGCTCTGCAACAAAAATAACTTGGAATCTGATTTAGTCTTCCCTGCCTTTGAAGCAGCAAAGTTTGACAAGTTTGGCAATGATATCAACAATTTTTTCTTCAGTGTACTATCCATTAGCGTGTTCTTGTAGCCTCTTTGAAAAGTGGATCAAGTTGCCATCTCTCATGTGCCATCTCTCATCTCTCATCTCTCATCTCAGCAGATTTGAGCAGCTTCCAAGTCTTATTTAATTCCTTTAATACACAAGCATTGAGCCACTAGCTTGGGCCCCAGTTTGACATGAAATCTTGGGTTTGTGTCTTACATCAGAAGGCTGGTTAATTGTGCAGAAAGTGGAAAGACTGTACTAATTTTATGAGGAATACAAGGATTTTCTCCTGCTCTGTAGCAGGCACCATAGGTGTGTTAGCTAAAGAAATTCATAGAGGAATGCTCGTTCCTACAGTCACTTAGTAATTAGCATACCTGGTATGTTGTTCTGTGTAGCTAGAGAAGCTAGCATGTTGTACCATGCTGCTCTTCAGAATGATTTTGTCCATGCATTCTTTATCTGAAACAAAAGTAGTCAGGATTGATTCTGAGATGCCATACACAGCTACAGCAACAGCTATTTACTAAACATACATAAAATATATTGTATGGAAAAAGTGTAAGAGATGCAATCTTGAGGCACAGATAATTTTCTATAAGTCTGTAATATGATCATCTGCTTCTGTAGCATTTTCATTTAATATTAGAAATGGCTGTGAATAATTATAACTTCTCCATTAAAAGAAGCAAGTGTTCACTGGCAGAAAGTGCTAGCATCATTTTCTTAGTTAAAAAATCTAATTATTTATGGATTTTAATAAAATGTAAGGCTAATAGACTGTGAAGTCATCTGATCTCATATTATTCTTACATTTGACTTTTGAGCCTAATAACATGATCTAGGTTCAGGTATTCTTGTTTCTTATGGTCTGGTGTTGAGTCAGACCAAAAAGTCCTTTTAGCCCAGTATCTCATCTCTAATGGCACAAAAAGCAAGTGCCTAGGGAAGAATATTAGAACAAGTCACATGTGACTACAATTGCCCCACATGTTCTCTGGCATTTAACCAAGTACAGTTGAGGAGTTTCCTGAGCTAGGTATGGTTTCTGTGTGTTTAATAGAGCTTTGTGGACATTTGCTCTGTAGACTTCAAGTCTATCCTTGAACTCATGTAAACTTCTAGCACTGCAGTTTTGATACATGCTGTGTGAAGAATCCTCTCCTTTTGTTTGTTTGCTGGTCTCCTGTGAGCTTCATCTGGCTCCCCACAGCCCATATGTTGGAAGAAACAGTGTATAGTTGATCCCTGTTCAGCCTTTCCATACTCTGTATTTGATTAAACCCCACGTGTCAGTCCTTTCGTATTTCCAGACTGAAGAGTTCCTGCAGACATGGTCAATCACTGCATAGAAACCACTCCACTCTTTTCATCGCTTCTGTTGCCTTTCTCCCTTCAGTTCTTTTATATTCTCTTTGAGACAGAGGAAGAGACTAGTTCTGAAGTTCAAGAGTTCAATTAAACTGCAGTTTGCTGCAGAGAGAGAATGAAGAAACCAAATTACATGGCAAACTAAGATCCCTCAGCTCGAGTCTGTCTGTTTCACCCTTCTACAGTGTAAAAAGGCAGATAGTTTGGTTGTCTATACTTAAACTGCTGTCAAAAATGTCCTTATTTTTTTAAAAATGAGAGATTAGTTTAGTTTACATTCAAACCACAGAATAATTAGCTGCTTTTTTTTCCTCAATGCCAGTCTGTGCTCTAGCATTTAGAAGACTTTGTTCCAAAGGTCATTGTGTCATTTTTCCTTCACTTATTCCAGATGCTCCACAATCATAGAAATCCTCATGTGATGCAGTTACCTTATTATCCTTAAACCACAGGTTGTCCTCTGTCTGCTAGAGCTTTGTATCCCTGTTTGCTCTGTGTCCTGTTCTGTGCTTAAACCATCAAAAGTCAAGTATCATTTAAATATGCCATTAGTTCTTACTGTACGAAAGGCAGTTTTAATTGTGTGTTATTTTTTCTCGGTAGCTTTGTGTCTTGTTATGCCTATCTGTGTGGGAAGCATTTAGTCCTCAGTAGCACTGAATGGTACCTCTCTAATACCTCTTCTTCCCTTACACACCAAATGTGTGACTATTTTGTTCATGATTACTGTTTTCCTGTCTTCTGAGTTGCTACGTATTAACCATGTTGTGTGGTATCTGACTACAATACTACTGAAACCATTGCTATAGCTCTGCTGCCTTGGTTCCCCACTGCGTTAACTGGATGTACTTCATGTCAGTATAGCAAAATGTTTGCGCAATCTGTATTGCTATGTGCAATATATCCTGATACAGAGTGCTGGGTTTTGGCACATTTTGAGGTCTGTTACTGAGTGAAAAATAGACTGCATGGTAGGGGAAACATGGCCAGAGCTCTTGCTAGACACTGCTGCTGAGCATCAGCTGATCAAATTATTAGGGGGCCCCTTCATAACAAATCACAGATCCAGTCACAAACTATCCAAGTTCTAGTTCTCTGATTCAGGTTTTGAATCTATAGTTTAGGAGGTTCGGTAGATTATTGTTTATCATTATGTAAAACTATCTTCTATACAAGGTTATATGATACCAAGAAGATAACTCCAAAGCATATAAAACCAGAGGTTTAAATAGAGCTTAAATTTTGAAATTTGTGAGCCTTTCTATTTTATGCGAGGATAGTGGTCTTCTGTAAGCACAACAGAAAAAATCAGTACTGTCTAGCAGCTTGCCAAGATAAAGAAATATCCAATAAAACAGAGTAAGATAGAAGCTTTGAGAGAATTGTTTCCTCCAGCTAATCAAGGCATCTTTGCAGCCCACAAACACAGCAAAACTGTTGTCACAAGTTCGGTTTGGGTGAGGTCCAAGCAGAAGAGTTGAAACTGTCTCGTAATGGTATATCTTTTAACAGGAAATCATGAGACCAATTTATTTGCTGCATGAATGCTCATCTATTTCTTGCTTTCAGCAGAAAATTTCTTTTTATGCCACATGATAGCAGTACTGATTTTCCATCATTTTGGCTTGTAATCTGAGCAGCTTCACTTACAGGTGCTGAACACTGATAGACAAATGATTTTTACCATACTATGAGAAAACTCTTAAGAGTGTTATTCTAGCCACATATTGGCTGCGTAGCATGGTAGCAATATTTAAAGCATCTCAAGCTGTTTATAGCATATTAATTTTTTAAAGAGTTCTTCCACTAAATCCATTTTCTCGAAGTACTATGTCCAGGCAGTCTTTGGCAAGCTTCCCCTTTCTAGCAAGTGCACAAATGTCTTTAAAACATCATTTTGCATTTTAAAACATGACAGGTTAGTTCACTGCCCCCTGTTCAACATGCCCTTCACTCAGCATTAGTCCTCGAAATGGGTTCAATGAAATGGTGGAATTTTATTAGAATTGTCATTTTGTATTCTCCTTGTATTATTTGCCCAATAGAATTACCAGAATAACTGTCCTAATCTAAGTTTTATTCTAGCTATGATTTCAACAAAAGAATTAGAATAATGACCTTCAAAAGTCACTTCCAACCTTAATTTTCCTATATTTTTGTACTGACATGTCTGACACGGCCTGACACAATGCTACTCATGATGCTGCTGATTAAACCATTTTCCCATGAATAACCATCCCCAACTGCCTGTGTCCCTCGGCCTAGAAGGGAACTATGTCCTTACAGGAATCACCAAGTAATACTTTTTAATTTAACATGGCCAAAGGATGGGATAGGATGTGTCTGTGCATAATTCAGATACATTTATAGGCTATCTCTTTCTTCGGCAAGTGATACCAGCCAAAGAGCAGATCAGGCACTTATTTTTACACCCACCAACACTCAAAACTCAGATCTGAACAAGTAATTTTGTTAATGTTGTTAATTTTCTTTTTTTGTTTTACTGTTAATTAAGAAACATGGGTAAATTTGGGGTCTTTTTATTGGGTTTCCTACTCAGATCTATTTTTTTGGGACAAATGGTGAAAGAGTCTGGGGCTCAAGTTATCTTCTCTTCCCTCCTTCCATTTTCGGATGATGATGTGGGACGGAATAGAAAAATTGAGTCCGTAAATGATTGGCTTCGGGACTGGTGCTACAGGCAGGGCTTTGGGTTCTTTGATAACGGCTGGTTTTATAAGACACCAGTCCGGTCAGTGATATGTGGGAAAGGTTTATCCCACAGGGGTAAAAAGATGCTGGGACAGGAATTAGCAGGGCTCATTTGCAGGGCTTTAAACTAGATTTGAAGGGGGATGGGGTTGTAGCTGGGCTTGCATCAGTGGGGCAGCACACTGGAATCAATAAAGACCGGGAGGCCCCCCAGGCCCCTAGGGTGAAATCGGTGTACTCGGCTCGCTCCCTGAAATGCCTGTACACCAATGCGCGCAGCATGGGGAATAAGCAGGAGGAGTTAGAAACCTGCGTTCGGTCAGGAGATTATGATCTGGTGGCAATTACAGAGACATGGTGGGACAGCTCACATGACTGGAATGTGGTCATGGATGGCTATGCCCTTTTCAGGAAAGACAGGCCAGCCAGGCGAGGTGGTGGAGTTGCTCTTTATGTGAGAGAGCAACTGCAATGTATAGAGTACTGTCCAGGTGCGGTTGAGGAGCGAGTTGAGAGTCTGTGGGTGAGAATTAAGGGGCAGGCTGGCAGGGGTGACACTGTTGTGGGAGTCTATTACAGGCCACCAGATCAGGGTGAGGAAGTTGATGAGGCCTTCTATGGGCAGCTGAGCGTGGCCTCACAGTCACAGGCTCTGGTTGTTATGGGGGATTTTAACTACCCTGATGTTTGCTGGAAGGACTACTCAGCCAGCCAGCCTCAGTCTAGGAGGTTCCTCCAGTGCATTGACGATAACTTTCTCATGCAAATGGTGGAGGAGCCGACTAGAAGAGGTGCGCTGCTGGATCTCGTCCTCGCTAACAAGGAGGGTCTGGTCGAAGCAGTAAAGGTGGGGGGCTGCCTTGGTTGCAGTGACCATGAGATGGTGGAGTTCAGAATCTCCTGTGGTGGGAGCAGAATACCGAGCAGAATTGCAACCCTGGACTTCAGCAGGGCCGACTTTGGCCTTTTCAAACAGTTGCTGGAGGGAATCCCGTGGGCAAGGCTGCTTGAAGGTAAAGGCGCCCAAGATAGTTGGTTAACTTTCAGGGACTGCTTCTACCAAGCTCAAGATCAGTGCATCCCGACGCGCAGGAAGTCAAGGAAGGGAGCCAGGAGACCTGCGTGGTTAAACAGGGAACTGCTGGGCAAACTCAAGTGGAAGAGGAGGGTTTACAAATCATGGAAGGAGGGGCTGGCCACTTGGGAAGAATATAAGGCTATTGTCAGAGGATGTAGGGAGGCAACTAGGAAAGCTAAGGCCTCCTTAGAGTTAAACCTGGCGAGAGGGGTCAAGGACAACAGGAAGAGGTTCTTCAAATACATGGCAGATAAAACTAACACCAGAGGCAATGTAGGCCCACTGATGAACGGGGTGGGTGCCCTGGTGACAGAAGATACAGAGAAGGCAGAATTACTGAATGCCTTCTTTGTCTCTGTCTACTCTGCCGGAGGCTGTCCTGAGGAGCCCCGTACCCCTGAGGCCCCAGAGGAAGGCAGGGCAATGGAGGAGTCTGCCTCAGTTGATGAGGACTGGGTTAGGGAGCAATTAAGCAATCTGGACATCCATAAATCCATGGGTCCAGATGGGATGCACCCGCGGGTGCTGAGGGAGCTGGCTGAAGTCATTGCTGGACCGCTCTCCATCATCTTTGCCAAGTCTTGGGAAACGGGAGAGGTGCCTGAGGACTGGAGGAAAGCAAATGTCACTCCGGTCTTCAAAAAGGGCAAGAAGGAGGACCCGGGCAACTATAGACCGGTCAGCCTCACCTCCATCCCTGGGAAAGTGATGGAACACCTTATCCTTGGTGCCATCTTAAGACATATCAAGGATAAGAGGGTCATCAGGGACAGTCAACATGGCTTCACCAAGGGGAAGTCGTGTTTGACCAACCTCATAGCCTTTTATGAAGACGTAACAAGGTGGATTGACGATGGCAGAGCAGTGGATGTGGTCTACCTTGACTTCAGCAAAGCATTTGACACCGTCTCCCACAGCATCCTCACGGCAAAACTGAGGAAGTGTGGACTGGATGATCGGGTAGTGAGGTGGACTGCAAACTGGCTGAAGGAGAGAAGCCAGAGAGTTGTGATCAATGGGGCGGAGTCTGGTTGGAGGCCTGTATCTAGTGGAGTGCCTCAAGGGTCAGTTCTGGGACCAATACTGTTCAATATATTCATCAATGACTTGGATGAGGGAATTGAGTGTACTATCAGCAAGTTTGCTGATGACACCAAGCTGGGAGGAGTGGCTGACACGCCAGAAGGCTGTGCTGCCATCCAGCGAGATCTGGACAGGCTAGAGAGTTGGGCAGGGAAAAATTTAATGAAATATAACAAGGGGAAATGTAGAGTCTTGCATCTGGGCAGGAACAACCCCAGGTTCCAGTACAGGTTGGGGAATGACCTATTAGAGAGCAGTGTAGGGGAAAGAGACCTGGGGGTCCTGGTGGACAGCAGGATGACCATGAGCCAGCACTGTGCCCTTGTGGCCAAGAAGGCCAATGGCATCCTGGGGTGTATTAGAAGGGGGGTGGTTAGTAGGTCCAGAGAGGTTCTCCTTCCCCTCTACTCTGCCCTGGTGAGACCTCATCTGGAATATTGTGTCCAGTTCTGGGCCCCTCAGTTCAAGAAGGACAGGGAACTGCTGGAGAGAGTCCAGTGCAGGGCCACAAAGATGATTAAGGGAGTGGAGCATCTCCCTTATGAGGAAAGGCTGAGGGAGCTGGGTCTCTTTAGCTTGCAGAAGAGGAGACTGAGGGGTGACCTCATTAATGTTTATAAATATATAAAGGGTGGGTGTCACGAGGATGGAGCTAGGCTCTTCTCAGTGACAACCAACAGTAAGACAAGGGGTAATGGGTTCAAGCTGGAACACAAGAGGTTCCACTTAAATGTGAGAAGAAACTTCTTCTCAGTGAGGGTGACAGAGCACTGGAACAGGCTGCCCAGGGGGGTTGTGGATTCTCCTTCTCTGGAGACATTCAAAACCCGCCTGGACGCCTTCCTGTGTAACCTCACCTAAGTTTTCCTGCTCTGGCAGGGGGATTGGACTAGATGATCTTTTGAGGTCCCTTCCAATCCCTAACATTCTGTGATTCTGTGATTCTGTGATTTTCATATGATAATTTGGATTTAAAGGATAGAAAATAAGTAGATGGTCTATGTACATTACATCTCCACATGTCAGAAGACTGTTTGCTTTATAGATGCATCTTTTAGTGGGATTGCATACATGTTTCAGATCCAAAGAGCCATAATTACAAAATTAAGAAAAAAAAAAAATACATACCCCTTAAACTCAGTTAAACTCTCATCAGTTCATTTTCTAATACACCCACTAAAGAGGAACTCTCAGGCTGTTTCTTATAGGCTGAAGTGAAGTCTCTCAACAGCTATGATCAGAGTCAGATGTTTTTCCATCATTTGGTGTTTGAAAAATTCAGCACTGAAAATGAGTGAGTGAAACCTTTACGAGACTAGATAATGACCAACATTCCCCTCAATAAATTACTAAATGACTGACATCAGTTTCAGTTCTTCTGGATACACTCGTGTTTCCAGAAATGGATTCGCTTTTGTCAGTAATCAGCTGGATTTAGTAGTAGCAGCGCTCTGCCTTCTCAGAAGTAACTCTGCGCTAGCAGATTTCCTAAGCCCTGTATTTCTCAGCAACTTTGCTGGCACCCTGCCCAGCTGGGATACCACATAAGGTATGGATGAAATTGCTTATATGGATGAAATTGCTGGATGAAATTGCTTATTAAACAGATGAATAGTAGTCTCCCTGCCTTTTCATTATATGTGGGCTAGAATCCTGAAATGCTGCTGTTTTGACTCATGCCAGATGACAAGATTTCTCTTGCTTCCCTTGACAAGTATGTCACTCCGCCTTTGCCACTCTTACAGTCTTGTAAAATGTGTTAGCCTTACAATAACAGCATGCTGAATTCTGTTTTTTCTCTAAAGCTTCTCTTCACCTGAAAATGTATCTTGTCTGCAGATCAAAACCACCTTGTTAGCTTTCTTCCTCAGAGAGTGCAAACAGTTTCTCTGCACTGCAAAAAATGTCAGGTTCTACCACGCACGCAATGTGCTGGGAAGTTGTTGTAATTTATGGGAACTTGTGCAAGACATAAGCTGTCCCTGAGGGTTCAACCTACTCAGTTTTCGTCACAACATACATTATATTTTCAACTGTTTCCCTCATATATTCATCCTACACAAAATTGTATCTCTCCTTTCCGTCTTCCTGTGGTCCCTTTTATTACTTTTTTTTTTTTTTTAATTCTATATTTTCCCTAGCTTCAATTTCAAAATTTTTCACTGGTCCAACCCAGAGCACCAGCTCTGAGTAAATCTTACATAAAACTCACAATACCTTAAGTCCCAGCATTTTTGCTAAGAATTTCTTACTCCCAGATTCTAAGAAAATTATCTTTGACCGAGTAGGAATTCTGCAATTCAGCTTGTTAGTCACTAGATTCTCACAATTTGCTATGAAGGTTTATGGTTTATGGGTGGATGGTTTACAAGGACAAATTGATTTGCTTTAGCAAAACATGAGCCAAAAGGTCATATGATCTCTATTATACAGCTTAAAGGTTTGAAGATAGGAGAGATGACAGGATCTGTTAATTGTGGATATCCCACCTTGGCGAATGGTGAGCTCTGATGTTCTAGGTTGATACTCATGTAAACCTGCATTTCTGTACGCCCACTATCCACCTGCCCACTTCCCTTCTTTCTGGCTCTGTTCTGCACTGTAACCAAATTTAGCCTGAATGAAACTGAGGAACCGATCTCAAGGCTTCTTTACTGTCCTAACGCTAGTGAGCAGCAGCCTGGGGAACAATGTGAAGTGCTGAGGAAATGGGAGAAGGGAAAGGAAGGGAAAGCATCTGTGCAGCCCTGGTTCACGTGCACGTCACATTGTGTTCTGGGACAATGCTGCTGCACTTACATGCAAGCATAGCTAGAGTTTAACAAGTGTTTAACAAGTGCAGTGACTTTCTAAAAAGTCTGCTAACCTGCCCAACAGTGGATTTTAAAAAAAAATCTTTGCTAAAGGTAAGAAATCAATACCCTCTTCAGGCAGTCCAGAAGTGGAACTCTCCTCTGTCTAATTTAACAAAACTGGCCTATAAATGGAACAGAATGCCTGCTATATTTATGTAATCTTCTAAATTTAAAGTTTTACTCTGAAGAAATACTGTTACATAACCCAGTGTTGATATTTACAAAGAAAAAAACAAGTGCCTCCTTCCAATGCACCGTCAACTCTTAGGAAAAACACATGTTTAGGACTGGCCACCTTTCAGGTCAGCTGCAAAGTGTAGGTATTATTACAGGCCACTCACAACTGTGTGAAAACCAAAATACATTGTACAGGTATGACTGGCTTCAGCTGGGCCTCAAACCACTCTTGAGAAGGGATTAAACTTGCTTTTTGCCTCCTGAGTTGAGTTTTAAGGGTTATTTGTTTAAAAAAAAAACATAACAATTATCTTGATCTGTAGACACTGAAGAATGATCATATTGGTGTTGTACAATTTTATTAGTGCTGCTTTTTCAAAATAAATCCATGGCCAGGATTACTGCTGATATAGGAAAACTTAACAGGGTAAATCTGTTTTGTCAAGGAGCACTGGAAATCCTTGTGTTACAGAGAGAAGAATTATTTAGAGGGAAAAAAAAGCCCAGCTGCTTAAAAAAAAATCTGTATTCTCTAATGAAGTTTAAAACTGAACAAGTGTGCTGTTCTGAATGTGAACTTTATGTAATTGGACTGCTTGTGGCAAACTAAACCAAAATGTATCACTCTAGTCTTCCTGAGTTCCTAATGCCTCTGTATCTGTCAGTTTTTACCAATGCAAAGGCTTTTGCAGGTTTCTGGGTAGGCCTGACTTCTCACACGTTGATTCCTTCACAGCCTTGGGCACGAGTTCAAAATTGTGAATATGAACATAACTTATTTAAAGCTGAATACTTGGGCTGGTCTGTGATGTTTGGGGGTCGGAAGTAAAGAAACATCACAGATCTGTATTATAACATTTTCCAAAGACAAGGAGAATTTTGGGGAACTCAAGATATGTCATACTGAAGTCTGCAGGAAAAAATGAAATGGGCAGCAGATGCTGTCTATACACTCTGTAACAAGGAAGACGATTAAAGCAAAGCACTGCAAATTGACACAAATATTATTTTTTGTATACATGACAATAAGTATCTTAAATCTTTTATTGTCTAAGAGGCTTCTGCAAGTGTCTGTATTTCACTGTTCTCATTTTCATCAAGGTTGGATTCAGGGTCTCAGGGATAATTTGTATTGGTGCAAACTCAAAAGCAAAAATTAGGATGGCTGGTAAAATCCTGTGAGGTGGTGAAGTTAAAACAGCATGTTTCTGAATGATATGACTGGTGATGATTCTGTTAACATATTCTGAACTTGGTAAATTCCTTTTCCGATTAACAATGGGGAAAGTGCTGACATGGGCTTCTGCCTATGGTGAAGATCTGTGCCAACATTTTGGTTGTCTTCATATCTTTCTTTGAAACTTGCTGTTTTTCTACCACTGTGTCTAGCTCAGCACAGTTGTGTTTGGGTGTATTTGAGCCAAAACAAACACTACTTAAATGGCAAAGATCGGAAGCAAACAAGAGAATTCTGTTCAATCAAATAAAAGATGTTTAAGTAAATATTAGATTTCTGGAAAGGATTGTTTCTTTTAAATAACCAGTGTGCAAACTCATATCCAATTCATGGTTTTTGTCAAGTAGCCAGTGCAAACTCTCAAGGAGTCTTAAACAAAGATAATGGTATTGATATAGTAGTTTCTGGTGTTTAATATAGTTTATTTCTGGTGAGGTTTTTGGAAATAAGAGTATTTTCTTAGAAGACTGATTATGCAAATTTAAAAAATTCTCTTCAGTGGTAACAAACTGGTCTCTGTGGTACGGATAATGAATTTTTTCACCTCATATATAAGTGAAAAAGGTGCCGTACTGCTTTTAGCAGTAGTTTCAACAAAACAGAAATCTGCTGTGCATACTTAAACAACCTTACAAAGGCAAAGAACTTGATTTTGGTTTTGAATGTGAATACTCCTGATCTCCAAAACGGAGACAACAAAAGAAATAACTCACATATACTACCTGATCCATTGGCTGAAGGACCGTTATCTAAAGAGCCCAGGCTTGCAGAGGAATAGTATTTACGTGCTTAGCAGACTTTCCCTGGAGAAGAATAAGACAGAAAGGTTTTTAGTGAAGTGTGAAGCCACTCCCATCTGCCAGAACAGCACAGAGATCGGTAAAAGAAATATCAAGATTGGTTTGAATTGAATATGGAAATGTGTCTGTGTGATATCTTGAGTTGAATCAATATGGCAATGGTTGCAAAAATTACACATAATGTGATAATCAAGGACACAAGAGCTGGTAAACGCTGGCAAATGTAGTGTTTACATCATGACAAAAAGGCCTGTGCTCTGAGGCCTACCCCAGAAATGCCTTGCCAGCAGAAGTAACAGGAAGATGGCAACATGTTTACAGGAGTCACGGGGGCCATTCTTCTTTCTGTTAGCTCAGCAGGAACAAAGGCAGAGACTTCAAAAGGAGAGAAAAAAAGACAGCAGGCAGTGAGCTTGCCCAGAATTTACAGAGGGTGAAATAAAAGACTGAGGCAAAAAAAATCAGATCATAATAACTCACTCCTAAAAGACAGCAGAAAATCTGTCCAAAAACTGCTTTGCTGCTACTCAAGGGAACCCCAGAGATGCAGCGAGGACTTGACAGCTGGCATTCCTTGAACCTTGTGTCACAGCTCAAGGGATCCTGGCCTGACTATTTGCACATGTGCAATTCAGGGCTCTTGAGTACAGAAGTATGAGAGAATGACTGTGAGTGACTGAAAACAGTTTTCTTTAAATATTGTTTTACCCCTCCATAAGGTGTTTCGCTGCGTTTTGTAACATATAATTCCTACAGCAGTATCAATGTTGCAATAAGTTTTACAGTCAGTCATACTTGCACACGCTGTAGTTTGTTTCAGTAGGAGGTCATCTCAAGGCAACACTTGCACGGTGAGTAAGCACCTGTCTTTAGGACAGGCCTTTGGGTTGGTGGATGTTGACACCCTTCCACTCATTGTAAATATACAAGGTGTGGCAGCTGCCTTGAAAAAGTCAAGTCCAGATTTAGACTCAGCCTTAGCTTTCTGAAGTGATTTGTTGCATTTTCTTCCCCTGTTCTTATTTCAGGAGGAAGATGCGTCCTTCTCGTTCCATGGCAATGCCAAGCCACCCCCATCATTTTTCTAAACTCCCGTCAATAGGTTGTGTATTCGTTTTACCAGATTCTGCCTTCATGCACAGACCTTCTTGACACATCTTTCTGCAGGCATTACAAATGTTGTTGAATACTGAATTCAATGAGGCAAAAACTGCTTCAATTTTACACATTACAGCGTTACCAAGTCAAAGAGCAGTTTTCTACTTCTACTTGTCTCTCACTCCCATGTCTTCATTTGCGATATTGTTCATGCTAGTGTATTAACCATTCCAGCTAGGAATATTTCTGAGAATTAGTGGACACACTGAGGGACGTAGGAAGCTGTGAAGCAGACACTGCAATGCCCTTGTTGCAAAGCAACCCTCTCAGAAATAGCTTTACCCTGAGTATGAATCGATAACATCTTGCTCAGAAAGTGTATGTTCACAACAAGGGTAGATATACGACTGAACCAAGGAAACCTTGTCCTGCCCATCAGCACAATCATGGCTGATCATGAGAGGTGATTACACTGGATCCAAGTACCATTTTTCTCGCTGTTTAGTTTCTGCTTCTGTGGATACCCCTCTTGCTCCCCCTCCACAGCCAGACACCTGCCACACAACGTGTGTAACTCCTACCAACTGGTATTGCTGAAGCACAAAGGCTCATATCTCTTCTGGTCTGAAATTATTGTAATTACAAGCCTACCCACTCTTGTTACAGGAATAAAAGTATCGTGATTTTTTATTTAGTATTGCCAAATACTGACCTCAATGATACTCTGTACCAATTTGCTGTCACATTAGTCAGGCGTTGCCTGAAGTACAGCTATGCCCGGAAACCTTTATATGGGATGCCCAAACCCTTGGCTGAGTAATACTTAAATTCCCAGCTCTGGTAAGCATTTTTGTTTTGCCTTAAATCATCCTGACCACGTCCCTTGCATGCTACCTGTTTTCACGCATAACTTTTGCAGCAAACACCTTTTACTTCACTTTAGAAATCGGGGTCACACAACCGCAGAGGTACCGAGACAAACGCGCTCCTCCCGCAGCACCGCTCCCTCCCTCACCGCACTGCCCGCCGGAGCCCCGGCCGGCTGCGGGCTGCCCTACCTGTCGGCTCTGCCTCACACGGGCCGGGCCGGGGCCTCGGCACTGGGGGGCCTCCGAAAGCCCGGGGAAGCCTCCAGGTTTACAGAGGTTTCTGCGGGCCGGGCAGCGGGCGGGCTGAGGGGAGCGAGGGGTGTGAGGGGAGCGGGTTCCCGCCCACGGCGCCTGAGGAGAAGCGCGCACCGGCTCGTGCTCTCCGCAATCGGCTGGTGACGCCTGAGGGCGGGCCGGCTGCCGGCGGGGCGGGGCGGGCGGGCCCTTTAGAGCAGAGCCGGGCCGGGCCGCAGGGCCGCACTCCGGCGGCGGCGGCCCCGGCAGAGAGGCGCGTCGTGCACGGGCTGGCGGCGGCTCCCGGCCTGGGGTTATGCGCTGGGGTGATGGTCCCGCCGGCCGGCGCCAGGCTGCTCCCGCGCTCGGGAGGGAACCCCTTCCTCAGCCTCGTCCTCCTCCTGCTGCTGTGCGCCGGTGGCGGGTGCCTGCCGCGCCGCCGGCCCGCGGGGCCGCCCGTGGTGCTGGGTAAGAGCCGGGACTTGGGGGGCACGGCTGTGGCGTGTGCGTCTGGCGCTCTGGAAGCCGCTCCAGCCCGCTGTCACTGCGGGTCCCCCGGCAGGGAGGCGGCGGGAGGGCCGGGGCGCTGCCCGGGGTCCCCGGGTGCTCTGCCGAGCGCCCCCGCCCTGGCAGCGCCCGGGCGGGCCGGCGCTGGGCGCGGAGCGGCAGCCGTGACCCGGCCCGGCTGCTGGAACCCGGCCTGGCTGCTGGAACCCGGCCCGGCTGCGAGCGCTAAAAATACAGGCCCGGGGAGCGGGGCGCGAACGTGCTGCGAACAGCAGGTTGTCTCTGCTCGTCAGCGGGCATGGGAAAAACAAGGCTGGCCTAAACGGGGTCTTGGCTCGCTAAGGAAAGCCAGACCCTTGCTTCTCAAGTCTTTATCTGAACCTTTCAGAAAAGAGGTTGGAATGAGATGTGGAGGGAGGAGTGACTGGGTGTTAGGGCAGTCAAGCTACAAGGATTTAACAGGCTTATTTCATCGCACACCATAGAAAATAAGTATTGATTAGTGGTCTGTGGTTTCACCTGTCAAAGTAGCAACATGTATATAGGAAGCATTTATATGATAACTACTAGTATTTGTTAGATGTTTTTTTGTACCATTGATAAGAACTGTAAATAAATTTTACATGTTTTAATAACTTGTCTACTGAAATTGTAATTATTAAGCATTCCAAAACAGTAATTAATTGCATTTGGTGATATTAATGTAAGTGGTCAGTCCTGTGAATGCATTCAGCATTCTTATTATGCAGTTAACCTTTGATGATAAAGGGGGAAGAAAATGTAAGTAAATAGGAAAAATACTGGGAAAGGGATAATCACTGGCATGTCATTCAGTTTAGGGTTCATTTATAGTAATTTAGACTCCGCTGCTAACTTTATTACTGCTGTTACAAACTTCTGATGTAAAAGAGTAAACACTAAATAAGCACCTTTTAAAAGATGCTGCGTATCTCAGGGCCACCATGTACGAATTCACAGTTCTTAATAGATGTTGAACTAACTGAGAGGATGTAGATTCAGAAGTAGAAACTGCAAAAGGCTGTCCGAAGAGGCTGGAGTTAAGATGTGAAGAAAAGTTCTTTGCTTCTAACCTTTGCGGACAGAACTCAATCTCTTATCTGATCTCTCTGCTCTGTAACACTGGGTTTTAGCAATGAGCTTTGGTGCTTATTCCAGTACAAGCTGCTTGATGACAAAGGTGATAGCGTTTTAGTTGCTGATCCAATATTCAACTCTAGCTATGAAGGAATCAGAGAAGATTTTAAAGCAATTGGGATAAAGGGATACTGATTATAGAAGCATGGAGTTACTACTGATGGATCTAATGTAAGTATATATGTACCCTTAGGATGCTTTTAAAAACCATGGCTGACCTACATTTTGTTTCCCTAAGAGACATTCTGGTAAATACTGTGTGGCTGAGCACACACTCATCAGCGAATGGTTTAAAAAACAGATTTTCTTGCTGCTAGATTTTTCATCAAACACCCCAGAACTAGTCAGTGTCTGTGTTTTAAAACTTACTGTTTTCTGCTGCCTAGTCCTGACCTGTCCAGAAAGTGAAGGTTCAATGGCTTTTAACATAAATAATTTTTCTGGGTTGTTTGTATGTTTGAGAAAGTAGGTGTTCTTAGGGAATGATTTGCTCTTACTGTTGTAAAATAACATGGTTTTTTGATGTATAGAAATGACCGTCATTGTAAAAAACACCTGCACTAAGAGCTTAGCTTCAATTAGCCATGACATGGGCAGTGAAGGTCAAAGAAATAAAGGAGACGAAAGAGTAACTGTCGGTCATTTGCTGTTTCTGTATGAAATGTTCTCAACTTGATTCTAGTTAACTTTTCATGACCTCTTCTTCACCCTTCTTGCATATGTGACATGTTAAGATAAGCTTTTTAGGAATTACTTCGATGAGGATGGCAGAAGGGTTTAGGAGAATCATTTAGAGAGGCATTCTAAGTGCTGGCCTAGCACAGATGTTTGGGAGAGGGGAGAAAACAAATCACAAATGCAAAAGCAGAGTGAGAGGTGTTTGCAAGGCTGTGTTACACAGGCCTGTACAAGCCTGTGATGGTTTTGAAGCCCATACAAGAGGGGGATACAGAGTCAATCCTCCTAATTTATCAGGCTGGCATTTAGACCCTTAGTTCCTCATATGTGTTGAGTTTTAAAATATATTTTTATCCTGTAGCAAATGTGGTCTCATGATCTAAGTGTCACTCTTGGTGTCTCTGGAAGTTAAAACCCTTACATAAAAAAGGGAGTTAATGAGTTTGGTCTTACTCTGTGCATGGCAAGTTGGCCTGACAATCTTAAGGAATAAAGAAAGAAGGAATGCTGTTTAAAGGGATCTTGTCAACACAATGATAATTTCATAAGTGCGTTATACCAGTGACGGTCACAAGACCCAGTGTAACTTGCTGTCACATTTTTTTTTTTGTATAATGCCTCCACTTGCAGTTACAACCTGTGCTTACCAGGCAACAGAGGAGGAAGCGGAGCAGTAGTTTGCAAATACAGGATGTTACTTATAAATGGGTAACTTAGTTCTGCTCCCCAGGTACTAACAAAAATACTGCTTCTAGGATCTCAAATCTGAAGACAGATGAGCTGCTTGAATACAACCCTGTAACTATTGACTGTAGTTGTGGTGGCAATGGATCTCGGATTTGTAGAGCCCCCTACCTGGCTCAGGGGCAGTGGTTCTGTGAAGCAGCTAAACCAATCTAATAGCTCATTAGTGCTCCCCCAGCCTTCCTTGTGCCTGCTTATTGGCCACTTCGTGGAGTCATTTGTCTTGTTAAAGCATGAGGAAATCAACCTTTTGAAGAGGAAGTGATTGATTTTGTAGTTGAATTACCTTAATGGAGGAGCTAGCACAAGGAATGTGGAAAGCAGCACTACTCCATTTGGATTAGCTTATTTTGTAAGCTGGTCTGTGCATCATCAAATGGTGCCTTAGTGGCAGGAGCTACTATGCCTGAAGCTCATGTTTGTACATAGCAAGGAAGCGATACCAGGGACCAAACTGACATGGGTAGGAACTGCCAGCAAAATATGGCAATGCAATTGCTTGTTTTCCCCTAAGATTTAAGTAACAAAGCATCAAAGGGTGTTCATGTGATAGTGGCACTAGAGAAGAACTATGAGGTAAAGGTGAAAACCTTACTTCCAGAGTCCTGCCTGAAGGCTTGGTATCAAGGATGCTCATTAAACTGTCAGGTCATTGGCTTGGAGTTCCTCTCTCAAATGTTTTTTTCTGGGAAAGGGGAAAGACACTGAATTGGTTTCAGGCCTTTTAAGAGTTTACTATTCAGCCAGGACAATATATTAATACAATAAAATCTCCTCTAAGAATCAGGACAACCTACTGAATACCTCTGCTCTACTGACAGTATCTACTAAAATATATATATATATTCTGTGCAAGTACTTCTGGATGTCTGCTTCGTGTTTACATGCCATTATAATATTTTTGCACTTCTCTTACCAGTTTGGCTATATATTCAACACTCTTGTCATCTAATGCTCACAATAAGAATTCCTTTATCTTGTGGCTGTTCTTCTATTTTTCTCATATAGTTCATCGATAATCACTGCATACTATCTCATGTCTTATCAATTTTGGGAGCTGATAACCTGTCCTTATAAGATCAGCGCTGGATTCACTGAACTCTACCTCTTAGCGCTGACTCAACGCAATTACTATATCAATGTTCTGATACCTTCTGCAAACAACTTGTTAGGTACTTGGCTAAAGTTTTCTAGAAATACACCTAAATGAAGTTTGTTAATAATTGATTTACATGCAAAAGAGGTTTGTCTGTGAATTCCTGCTGACTGCTAATTGAAGTGTGTTTGTATGGTCAGCTGGCTCCCTGTCAGGAGTGACTTAAATGTTCATGCCTCATGTGATCTGAGGTATCTAGGAGTATCATGTGAGATGTTGTTTGCTTTCTTTTTCCTAATTTCAAACATGAGCCTCTTCTGTGGTGGCCTGTCATGCAGTCTATGAGCTACCTTGAGACATTCTCCTTAGAGAACTGTGGTCAGAATTTAAGATTAATTTTCCAGAACACTTGGTTCATTTTGAAGGAAGGCTAATTCATAGAACCAAAAAGATGAGTTATTTATGGAAATCACACCCGTAAAAGTTACAATTGTAGATATATTTTCAAGGGCATTTGCCTTTCAGATACAAGTAGTAAAAAAGTACCAATTGACCAGTTGATGGCCTCTTTGCCACACAACTTCCATCCCCCTCCCCATTATATAGATACTATCTATCTTAACTTCTTTCCAAATGAAATCTAAAATCTCCCTATTCATGACCTTTGACTGTTCTTTACTCTTTGCTTCTTGAGCAGTATTAAGGCAAGTCACTTCCCAGGGTGCACTTTGCTTACTGTCTTCTGCTGGGAACTATGAATTGGTCCTTAAGACTTTCAGGACAGTGACAGGCAGGAGTATCAGTGTATCCTAAAGCTACTTATTGTAGTTTCCAGACTTGGAAAAGTCTGTAACCTCTTAAACTCTGAAATGAAATCTGTAAGTGTGCTTTCCATAAATGTTAATCAAACAAGAACACATCCCAGAAGGACGTCTACTAGTTTTGTCAGGGCAGTTGTGGCGGGGGGGGGGAAGGCAAAGAATACTGTAATACTGAAAGTGAATTGGGTTCATTGATGTATTAGAATGACTTCTGCTGGGATTCCCATCTTTGTGAAAAATGAGAATATGCTAGAACTGATATCATCAGATGTGATGGAAACACTTTTTTTCTGCTGAATATAAAATGTCATATTTCCAAATGTTGCAGTTCAGGAGTCAATGCATGTATTACACAACTGCAAATTAGGGAAGCAAGAGTACTGCTTAACATCTTTTCTTGGACATCCTGTTTTAACTAGTGCTGATGTATTTTGCAGAACATGCCAGTTATTTTGTACATTTATGGGGTCAGTCTGCAGGCTTTAAAAAGTAAGAAGACTTTATAATGCTTCCAACAAAAAGACTTGGAAACTACAGATATTGGTAGATGAGAGGATGGTGAGAAAAATTACTTATAGATTACTCTGCCCATAGATGCTTTCTGTGTATGGTCTGAAAGCAAATGGAAATGTGTTTTTCTACTGCTTTCAAATTACATTACAGAAAATTGAGAAAGGTATGTCCTTATCCTACAGAATTCATCTCCAATGTGGTTTTTCTTAACCTGTTACTTACCCAAAAGCCACTAAACAGTTCTCCAATCAAAATGTAAATCACTAACACTTAAATTGTGTGGGGTGAGGACTGAAGATCTTACATATTTCTTTCCATAATCTGAAAAATTAAAATTTGCATTTCGTTCCCTATAGCTTCATCATGATCTTCTTCAGCTTGCAGAATATGCTTTAGAAAATGAAACGTGAGTTGTGAATTAGTGATTAGCACTTTCACTGTTAATATAAAAAAAGCTTTTTTTGTTTATCCTTTCTCTATAAACAAACAGGCATTGCACCTGCACATGGGACTTTATTTTTTAACTGCAGTACTGTATCTTGGCACAGGTGGAACTTGCCCCTTATCTTTGTTTAGAATTCAATAAATTACCACCTTTCAACTTGATCCTTGTCATCCCTTGGGTAAGAATCAGTGTCTAATGTTTCTCATCTTCTGCTGTGAATTAGACACAGGTGCACAGCCTCTGTCCTCAAGAAGCTTGAGGATAAAATATCTTAACCAAATTAAACTTGCAGTTAATATAAGATCACCCCATTAAGGCCAAGTGAGACTTTTTACAGTTTCCTGTTTTCAGTAGTCTTGTTGATAAATGTCTTGATTACAATCTTAAACTTCTTCAGTTGTGAGTCTTCCTAGTCTGAGCAGGAGTGCTTATGATATGAGTGCTGTTTGGAAACCTCAGCAAGTTCTAAAAACTCTAATACTCCAGATGTTTGTCTTAAGTTTTTGAAAGGTATTTTTGCTGGAAGAATTTGATTTTTACCGAAGGAAATGAGATTCCAGGTAGAACAGACTGTCACTTTTCTACTTTGTTTTGCATTGAAACTGAAGATAAACTCAACCTGTTCTGTCCTTGGCAGGTCTGCTGCTGAAACTGGCCAGCCATGAACGGTTGATATAAATAGAATTACATTCTGTTCTTTTTCTAATTTAGAGCACTGATACAGCACGGGCACGAGACTGTGGAACAAGCTGTTGCCTTATAGTTCCATGAGCAATAACTAAACAGCATTTTGTGAGGTTACGAGACTGAACTTCAGTAAACTCTTTCTAGGGTGTGATGCAATACTATAATCTCCCTTACTATGCTTTCCAGTATATCAGAGTCCTTGAAACATGACCCAAAATAAACTGTGGTCAGCTACTGGGTCTTTTAACGTTTCACTTAAGACTACAGAAATAAAACCACTAAAAACCTAATGAGAAAGTGGGAGTAGTTAATAAAGAAATCATGAGGTCTATTTTTTGTGGTGGGGTATCACCTGCAGTGGTTGGAGGTTGTAAGAGTGTGGTTTTCCAGGTCTATATTTAGTCTGAAGTTCTGTTATTTTTCAGTTCTGCAATAAGTGTTTCTCTGAAAGCATATCTGGCTTTCCAGTTAAATTTAGTGCACCAAAATATATTATCGCTTTCTTTAAACCATTGCTAAGTATGAGTGTGCTATAGAACTTAAACTGTTTTGATTAAATAATTTGCTGCAGTGGGGGGGGAGGGGAAAGCAACTATATGGGTAGGCTTGCATTAAAAAACTTCAAAATTAAACACTGCAAGTAAATAGACAGTCATGCACTCTCCATAAAGGCGGGGGTGTGTGGAGCTGAAAGATCAGGGGAAAGCTTAAGGAGTGCCGAACTACAACATTTTTCTAATAGAGAAACTTTTCAGTTACTGAAGTATGTTTGCCTTTCTGATTCTTTAGGAAAAAATGGTTAAACATTACAATGTAAGAACTTTCTCTGGAAACTTGCTGCTTAAAATTGTAAGAGCATCTTTTGAGATTAGTTCTAATTTAGAAGTAATATTTGTCTCTGTAGTGTTTAAAAAAAAAATAAAGTAAAATAAAACTTTATCAAAGGAATACTGGCATTTAGCGTATGCCTTAAGAACAGTGCACTTCAGAGAAGGTGCAAATAAAAGACCCTTCCCTCCAAGTGCTATTGATGTAATGTATAAAAAAAAGGAACATCAAAACTGTTGTTGCATCTAAGACTGAATGGAAAAGATGTGAAACTATGTATTTGGATTATTATGCTAGCCAACTAAGTCTTGTGTAGCAAAAGTGTGGTCAGAGGTGAAGAAGTGGAAAATAAAAAACATAAATGGAGCTGCTTTCATTCACTCTTCACATTTTTAATGTCAGATTGATAGTGTGCAATTGTTTAAAGAGAATAGGAATATTTGTACACGCAGTTGTAATACTCTGAAGAAAAAAAATCAGAAATATTCAGTTTGCACTTCAAAGCCCAGATAATTTTGCTAATGTCTGAGACTATCTGTTTCTCATACCCATGGCCTAACATGACCTGTTCCTATGTGGTCTGCTCTTTGAAGTTATGAACTGTTGATCCAGAATTATTCTACATAGTGGTTCCCTGAGTAATGGTTTTTGAAAATCCAAATATTTTCAGTGGAAAAACATGCATGCAGTACTTTATTCTTATGTAATATTTGTTTATTGAGTTATAAAACTTAATGATATCTCTGAATGCAGCAATACTGCGTATGACAGATATGGTATTAAGGTGTGGATATTAGAATGTAAAATGTTATACACTTTATTTTTTAAAGTGTCTCCTTTTCGTATCTTTCAGTTCCAGGGGACTTAGGGAATCAGTTGGAAGCAAAGTTAGATAAGCCATCAGTAGTGCACTATCTCTGCTCTAAGAAGACAGACAGCTATTTTACGCTCTGGCTGAATTTAGAATTGCTTCTGCCGGTCATCATTGACTGCTGGATTGATAATATCAGGTAAGACCAGAAATGTTGCTCTTTGCAGTTATTTCCTTTCCCTAGACCGACATGCTCTGTACAGAATGGCTGCCTTAAACTTTCTTGTCTGATTCAAGACTGATGAGAGAAATGACCTGGAATTCTGCTAGGCAGAGTAACGGGATTGATCAGAAGATGTGGTTCTATGTCTGAGGTAGCTGTTCATTGCTGATGAAAAGTAAAGGTTCTTAGTTTCTTCCATTTTTCTCTCCTGCCAGTTACCCAATGTTGGTTTGAGGACTTATCAGACACTTGGACAGGCTTATCTAAAGGAGACCATTTTCTGCTTTTTTGATGGGTTACTTAAGTTTCGATGAGGCAAGCGGGCAGGAGGTTCATTGGGCAGGAGGAATGTGAGCTTGCACTTCTGCTGGCAGCGTGTCATCAGAGAGCACGCTTCTGGGCAGCTGAGACACAGGGAGTCCTTCAAGGGCACTCTGGAAGTCTCCAGAATTATTTTGGTTAAAAACATAGCCTGGAAGCTTTAAATTAGGCAATTTCATTAATCTGTTTCATTCATGTTCCTGTAAAAGTAATAACTCTGAGTCTTGCTATATGCCTTACAAGTTAGAGATTTTTGGTGTGTGAAGACTTGGGTATCAATTCAGATTCTAAGACTCCATCTAGGGCCAAAAACATGAATTCAGAAATGGCAATTATATTGACATGGTATTAAAAACAAACAAAATGCCAACAACAATAATAATAAACCCCCCTGACCCAGTGCTCCAGATTCTTCATATCTCAAATTGATTTGAAAAATATCTACAAAACACTCAATGTTTTTAAGTCTTTCCTGAGGTACCAATTCTTATTAGTCAAGAAAAGTCAAGTACACCCTTGTGCTGGTATCGGTATTCTAGTTAAACAGAAATGAGTTATTTTTATCTGGGTGAGTGTTTCTGATACCTGATTTTACAGGTATTTTATCTTCTACTGCCACATTCTTATGTTCTTGACAAGTTTTTTCCATTATGTTCCTTGTTGCAAAGTAAAATGGTATAGAACTATATAAAGTAGCTTATATTCTGAAGACTTAGTTTAGCCACAGTTCTGTATACCCAGTTTTATAGAGAAGAAAAGTCCCAGATTCTGCATGTAAAGCATTAAACTAAATACAGTAATTGTTTGCATTTTGTAACCTCTCTTAGATATTAGAGTACTCCTATCATGTCTGCCTGTTTGCTGTTGTTTTTCTTTCTTCTGGGTAATAGCACTTAAAAGTTCTTGTTACTGCACTCAGAACATAAGCCCAATGTAGCTGAGAGTTGTCATGTGGTAATAGAACATGCTTCATGGTTGTTTTTTTTTTTTTTCTCCCCAAGGCTGGTATATAATCGAACAAGTAAGATTACAGAACCACCAGATGGAGTGGATATCAGAGTCCCAGGTTTTGGGCAGACATTTTCTCTGGAATTCCTTGACCCAAGTAAAAGGAGTGTTGGTATGTACAAGCTGTGTCTGAAGTGCTTTGTCACTTGTGGGATTTTTCTAGTGTGTCTTTCTACAACAAGCTACTGAACTGTGATTTCCATTTACAGTTCTGTTTAGAAGTAGAAAAACTTTTTTTTGTAGTAGTACGGTAGTACATGGCTCGCTTTGCTTTTAAGTGTTTTCATTGCACTGTATTGTTTTGTCCGTTTGGCCTGGTAGATTGAGAGAAGAGGATTCTATGTTATTTAGTCTTGTGCTAAATTTAAGTTCTCCGTATGAAACTTGAGTAGGCACTTTGAAAACAGACACTTGGAAAATGAGATGAGTTGAGTAGAAAATTCTGTGACTGAAGCTTGACAAGCAAATCATTTCAGCTTAGTTCTGAGTAAGATGTTTATTGGCCTTAAGAATGAGTTAATGGGCTTGCGAGATATGGTACCACACTCTGTAGTTCCCTGCTTGTTGTCAGTGTAAGAATAATTATATAATTACATTTGTGCTACAAAAGATTTCTGTATTAATGTTTGCAGGTGTTTTTGTTTGGTGCTTTTGTAGAAGTCATCAGATTCAGTGTTTTCTGAAAGATAAGGTTTTGTGAGGAAGAGTTAGCTGTGGTTGAAGGCTTAAGTAATTTAATAGTCAGTAATGCCCTGAGCTTCACGTGCTTCATAGCATCGAATTATTTTTCTGTAGGGATCAATCCCCAAAAGGGCAGTAATGTGGTTAATGATCTTCACTAGATGACTTACAACTAGAACAGGGCCATGTTTAAAATTGCCTGTGTTCATTTCAGGGAAGCATTCAAGGCTAATGAGTGAGGTTCTGCTCAAAACTTAAATGTGACTCATATTGAATAAGATGTTTTGACACAAAATTTTTCAAGCTGTTATAAATGCATTTAATTGTGGTGATACTTACATCCTATGCATCAAAGCTTGTAATATGTAACATCTTTCAATATATAGCCACTCTGCAAATGTTTCCTTTCTTTGCTTGTAAAGCACTACATTCAATCACTTAAGTCTTAGTCCACTACCTGATAGAAAAATAGATTTTGGATAGTTTCCTGCAATAAACTATAAGCATTTGTTTCTAAGAATAAATGCTGGTGAAGTCCAGGCCAACCCTTATGAATGTATTATATACCCTACCCAAAGTTAATTTGCAATCAACAGGAGCTGGACCTCTAATGTAGTAATTCTGAGGTGTATTCTTTACACTTCTGCTGGGGAAAATTGATCTGTTCTGTGTATGCCATGTTTTGCTGCCACAGCTGTTTGATAGATCAGCCAATTTGTAAGAAGTTTTAGTAATGCTATTCTCTCGCTTTTGGGGAACAGTGAGCATAACTCATTCTGTTTAATATGCAGCTTTCTAGATTGTGAAAGACTACGGTTTTAATATCTATATATATGTGGTATAATGCCTCCAGAAATTAGTTAGGTTTGCAATAGTGCCTGATGGTTGCTTCTAATACTAATCTTTTCACTGTTCTGTTTCTTATCTGATGTCTACAGGGAGTTACTTTTATATGCTGGTGCAGAGTTTAGTAGATTGGGGCTACAAACGTGATGAAGATGTAAGAGGAGCACCTTATGACTGGCGAAAGGCACCAAGTAAATAACATATTGTTACTCAAACAAAATTTTGTCTCTCCCTGCCCACAAATAATGTTTCGGGTCTATTCTTCCATCTCCCCTGCACAATTACACTTGAAACCTTAATTTTGACTGGTTCTTGGAGCCTGGGTACACCTGGACCCAGATGAAAGCTCTGTGGTGTGTGTGTTTTTTTTTTTTCTTTAAACAGTTCGCTACTTAAGACTTGCTTAAAAACAAAACAACAACCCCACACCACCAAAACACATCCCGACAAAAACACCCACTCCTCCCACTTAATACTGGAATTTCTAAGCTCTGCACTATGAATTCCACAGACAGTTTCAATAACTAACCTTTTAAAGAATTGTGTTGAAGTTCAGCATTCACACATAATAACTGTGTAACCTGTCTATTTTTATTTAGATGAGAATGGAGACTATTTTGTGGCGCTTCGCAAGATGATAGAGTTAATGTATGAGCAGTATGGAAGTCCTGTTGTCTTAATTGCCCACAGTATGGGTAATATGTACACCCTTTACTTCCTCAACCATCAGACTCAAGATTGGAAAGACAAGTACATAAAGGATTATGTGTCATTAGGTGCTCCATGGGGAGGAGTGGCTAAAACTCTCCGTGTGCTGGCTTCAGGTAGGTAACTTGAGAGTTTGCCATGTCTTCTGTTAGTAGTGCAAGGCACTAACTAGATGAACTTTAAGACTGGAGGATGAGAATTTTAAGGTACTATGAAGTTAAAAATAATTTTTTAATAAGTGATAACGACTTGATGTTTCAAGCCTTTCAACTTGTCATTCTTTAAATTCATGGGAGTGGACTATGATTTTTATATCTCTTAACCAGGAGCTATGTCCCCTCTTGAGCTCTCCTAACCTCTTTTCAGAAGATTGTTGTGTTATCTGCTGTTTGGCTGGGTGTCTTCTAGTTGTGTCACTTCTGCCTCCAGCCTGATTGCGCTCTCCTCAGTATTGCAAAGCTAACAAGGACTTGAGAGCATTCAGTAGTTTCCTTTGACTAAAGATCACACAGCGCTTGAGGTTAGGGGTAACATTAAGGGAAACTTGTAGACATGGTGGTGAAATGGTGCCCACAGCACAAATGCCTGTCGAAAGTTATAATTCTTACAGATAAAGAATGTGAATCTTTGAGATCTTAGGTTTAGCATACTGGATATGTCTGACACTAAAAAAAAAAAAAAGGCAGCATAATGTATTTCACTAAGTAACTGCAAATGACTGGCAAAAGTTCACTTACCCCATCATGTGATACCACAATTACTTCATGTGCTTTGGCATTTAGTTTGTGATGTTTCTGGCTTTTTTTTTTAGCTTATTTCTCACTGTTTAGTTTTGGATATCATGACCCCCTTCCTAAACAAAGCTGACATCAGAAACTGGACTTCATAAAAATATAGGACACACAGCAAGTGCCAGCCATGCACAGACAGATCAAAGAATACTTCGCTTAGTGAAGGCATTTGATTCTGAATAGTAGTGCACAGCTCAGTTACTAAGTAGTTACTGCAATTGCACTGTAAAAATGGATTTCCCTTTTCACACAGGCTTTGTCTGACAAGTATGCATGCTACAGCAATGGTGATGTTAATATCCACTTCATAAAGTTTGACATGATTTCATATGAAATTCCACAGTCCTAGATTTCTGTTGGGTGAAAGTTTTGTGCTTCACATGTTTATAATGCATCTTCTCCAAAGTGGCTAGCTACACAAATGCATAGTTAAATTTCTACTAAAATGTAGCTGTTGTTTAATCTGTGTGTCTGTTGTACTGAACGGAGCAGAACTTAGAGCAGAAATTTAAGAATTGTGTAGGAAAGTTAAATGGGCAGAACATAACATCAGAATACAAGTTTTTAGGCTAATTCTGTGTCAAATATCTGTAGTAAATCGCCACCATCAGGCATTAACACTTGGATTGCATTAGTCCAAATAAGAGGTTTTTAAAATTGACATTATTAGGGTGTTAGGATGCAGAATTGTTGCCTAAGAAAGAAAAATACTGCATTGCTGCTAGAAAGACAAGGCAAGCTATGAATGCATTCTTTCTGCTCCCATTCCTGTTTATAATATGGTAATGGCTAGGAACTTCATGTCAAATTCACAGTTGTGTTATCAAAGTGGTCAACAGTACACAGGTGGAATTATTTTCTCTACATCTTCTGTGATACTTTCTGCTACTTATTCTTGCGCTTTGCAGGATTGATGCTTCTGTCATTACAATTCCAGTGCCAATAAAGTGAGGATGTTATTTCCACTACAGCGAGAAAAGACACAAAGGTCACTGTGGTGGCTTGTTTGTGCGTTTCTTTTTTATCCCAGTCTCAGATGCTAGCAATGTCTTCCTTGAACCTTAAATTTTGTTTGCTATAATGTCAATGGGTAGTGTGCCTGCTGACTTAAGGATGGTCTTGGCCATACAGTGTGTTGGCATTTCAGAGAAAAGTAAAGGATATGATAAGCATTTTGTAACAGTTGTGTAAGAGAAGTCTGGAATAGTCAGGTTCTGTGTTTGATTGTTCTACTGGAAGTAAATCCTGTACACATTCCTTCCATTGTTCAATTCAGAACTCAGGGTTTCTTTGCTGAAAACTCCCAAGTGGTTTTCAGTGTCTTAGTGGTGAATGTGCACAGTTAAGTATTTATATCACACAGTAATATGAAACACACTCTTCAGGACCTTTGTGATTCTTGCTGTGCTCTTTTGAGTTTCCTTCTTATCTGTTTTGGAGCTACATTAGCAATGTCTCCATATAGTCCTCCTAAAGATAGCATTAAAGACTGTGCTTTAGGTCTCCTTGTTGAAGCAATAGCGCCGCTTTATGGAATTGAAAAATACACTTCTGTGCTATTTCAGGAAGAGTGGTTTTGGTTTCAGTATTTCAGTTTTTATGGTGTGGTTGACCTGCATTGCTACATGCTGTAACCACCTGGACCTAATAATGGAAAATTTGATTCAAGGTTCAGTTGATGAATTGAGGTGTGCCAGCCATTGTGATAACACAAAATAGGTCTGATCAGATGGTCAACATGAAAATAAACTCTTATCTGTCTCAGGGCTCTTTTTTAAAAATTTGTTTCTAGTAATCACTATATCTGCCATTTATTAAGCAGCTTTTAATTTTGTGAAGATGCAAGAACACTGGTTAAAATACGAAGATGCACATAATTTATAAATTATTCATATGTTAGGTAGAGCCATCTGTGGAACAAACTGCTGGGAAAAGAATGGACTTGATATCTACAGGAAAATTCTTGAAATGTTTTGGTCAAACACTTGTTCTGTAATAAATCTAAATTTGGTAAAATATAACTATTTTGAGGTGTTTCATGTATTGGATAATTTAAGACCTTTATTCATAATAAGCTCTAGCTCTCTAGATTTATATTACATTATGAAAATATAATACTTTGGAAAAGCTTGGCTAGCTAAAAACATTTCCCAAGTATAGTAGTTATCAACTGGTCTTTCAAGAATTGTTGGTTTTGTCTGTCCCCTCCCCGCCCCAGCAAAGATGGTAGTAGGTTTCACGTGTCCAGAGAGCATTTAAGACAAAACTTGCAAATGGTATAAATAATGCCTAATAAAATGTTCTGATTTTTAAAAAGGAGCACATCTGGAAAGGCAGCAGTGTTCTTGGTTGGTTATGTCATTCATCAACTTGAATTTAAATTTGTAAGTTATCAGAAGTTAGTTTGCAGAAGTTAACTATCAAAATAATCATAAACGAGGAAAAACTTCTCATTGTCACAGTAAGCAAAGGGAATAATCTCTTTACTCATGTTATCACTCTGAATGGTAGCAATGGCTGCTGGTTAAGATTCATGCTTGCTTTGTGTATAATGAAATTCAACCTTTTTTTTTTTAAGGTGACAACAATAGAATACCTGTTATCAGTTCACTCAAGATTAGAGACCAGCAGAGATCAGCGGTTTCCACAAATTGGCTGCTTCCCTACAACTACACGTGGCCTCCGGATAAGGTCTTTGTGAGCACACCCACAGCCAACTACACTCTTCGGGACTACAGGAAATTCTACAAGGACATTGATTTTGAGGATGGCTGGTTCATGAGACAAGACACCGAACCCCTGGTCTACCAGATGACGCCACCTGGTGTGCGCATACACTGTCTTTATGGTACTGGTGTGGAAACACCTGATTCCTTTCATTATGAAAGTTTTCCTGACAAAGAACCCAAGATTCTTTACAGCGATGGGGACGGTACAGTAAACTTACAGAGTGCCTTGCAATGTCAGAAGTGGGTGGACAGGCAAAAACAGGAAGTGGTGATATTTGAGCTTCCAGGAAACGAGCATATTCAAATGCTATCCAATGATACTACTATCTCCTATGTGAAAAAGCTGCTCTTTGATTTGTGATACCTTGTGTTGAGTTATTTTCCTCACCTGTGATGCCTTCCCTTAAATATGGGAAAATGCCTTTTAATCCCTTAATATTTAGATATTTGAATTATTTATTTTGTGTGGGGTTTTTTTAAGGCTGTGTTCAAGAAGTTGTCTGGTGTCCTAAATGACTGTCTCTGATTCGTGCTTAAGATGCATCACAGTATCTTCACATTCTGCAAATTGGGTCAAATATGCATTTTGGTGCCTCTAGTGTTGTGTCCAATATTCATACAGACTTTCATTTGGAGATTGTGCAGCCCCTTGCACGTACTACATAGAATCATAGATACCTGAGTTCCTCTGCATGGTCTGTGCAGGGTTTGGAGTGAGAGGGCTAGAAAGGATTACAATTTCAGATGCCCATAAAACAAGAGAATAGTGTTCATTTGGGAAGCACAGGAAACTTTTTAAAGGGTCTTGCATATTCTGATCCACAGTTCCCAGTACCTCCTTAGTCTGTAAATGTGCATATCTACTAGGTAAGATAGGGAAGAGGTCTGCCTGGTGCTGTACTACCTTTGTCATACCCACCCTTTTCTTACAGCTTTCCTGGGAAAAAAGATAGATGTGTGAATTACTTGAAGCTTATTAGGGACTCTTTTTTTTAAAGGAAGAAATTTTTTGCTCATCAACTTCTAGAACCTGGTTAATTGCAATCTGGAGGCTGAGGAATTCTCACCTTGTGCTTTGTTTATCAGTGAGGGAAAGAGATAAACAGTGATTGGTGCTTACAATAACTGTAGCTGTGTGGAGCAGCACATAAATTAAAGCTAATTGAATTTAATACTGGCAAACAATCCATACCGTGCAGAACTGCATGTCTGGTTCAAAAATTGTCTCCTGTAGTGGAAATTATAATGGATAGTGGGCATTAATTCAAAACCAAAGTGAACTTCCTGAAATGGGGTGGGGATGGAAGCCAGCATAATACAGTATGAAGTATAAACCTTGTTCTCAATCAAATACTTAGGCATTGGATCAACATTGCTTTCAGCTGAAAAGAAACTTTACGTTTTTAAGACTTCCCATAGATAGAAGTCTCATTATTGCTCTTTTCAAGAAGTTGGGATATGCTGTTCCTTAAATGTTTCTATAAATTGTTGAACATGCAACTCTTATTTCCTACAGTATTGTTTTACTCAACATAAAAATAAATCAACTCTGAATGCCACAGAAATGATAGCCTGAAGGCCATCATATTTACAAACTTGATTGCAGAAGTGTTGTTGGAGAAAGTTTCACTTGAAGATTTTCTTTTGCTTGCTTTAAAACCAGTCATCCAGTTAGACTGTACTTAGTTTTCTGAAAACACAATTTTGAATGCTTTCAAAATGCTAGGTCCTCCAAGAAAAATGTTTTAGGGGTTTGAGAAACTCATCAGAACTATTGAGGATTCATTAGTTCAGAAACTGAAGTTGTCTAAAGGGTCAAGTTTTTAACTATTTTGATAGCATGCATGAGATGCTTGCTGCCATTAAATGTATGAATAAGATGTGTGAAACGACAGGTTTGAACACTTGTTACAGTAGAATGCAAACATTTTTGGCACAGGAGATAGGTTTAAGGCTTTAAGTTTTCAATCAGAAATTACTTGTAAATCCAGAAAAACTTGAACTAAGGTCATGGATAAGCTAAATATTTTCCTAGGTTTTAATATCCTTATGAAGCTTCATTTTTTCCCCCTGCATTTTCCCTATTACATTTGTTGAGTGATTGGACACATTACTGATTTTAAAAAATTGAATGTTCATCTTGTCATCAGTTGCCCAGGAACCTACAGTTCAGCAGCAATTTTGCCTAGATTTTTTCCAGAGTAAGTATGGAGTTGCCCCAAGCCATTTGTAATTGGGAATTGTTGAAATGAAAACAAAAGCCAAAACAAATTAAAAAAATCTCCACAAAAAAGTCCTTTAGCCAAGTGTTCTCTTTTATGCAGGGCTGTCAGCTGGATAAGCTTCAGGCATGTGTTCCAAGACTGCTCAAAGATAAAGCTCTTCCTGTGGTCTGACTCAATTTTTGAATAACTTGCTATGTTACTGGTTTACAACAAAAAGAAATTACAGAAGACAGCTTATCACAATCTCTCTTTCTTGCTGAAGTAGAATGCCTGTTATAAGCACTGGAATCAGTGGAGCTAGGGGTTGTATTGCAGGGTACCAACATGGGCATCGAGGGCTGAAAAATGAGAAAAGAACACAGGTAACCAGTTCTTAGCCTGATGTGGAGAATGTTTCTAAGCTTCATCTGTATCTTGGCCCATCAATCAGTTGCATTTTCAGTCTCATACTAAGAGTTTAGCTTCAGGGTTTGTAGTGATTTTGAGTTCTAAAATATATGATTCCAAAAGATGCTCTTTCTTTATTAAGCTTTTCATTTTTTCTTTTTTTTTCCCTCTTTACTACATTTTTAATACTACTTTTTGTGCCTCAAAAGAAATCTTATTTTTTCTAACTTTGGTAACCTAGTACTATGTTTCTGAGATCAGCTGACTATCTTTTAACCTCAAGATTTGTAAATCATCTTTCCATTAGTAGACAAGCCCTAGAGCATGTCTCTTTAAACTTGTGCTAGTTAACATGCTTAAATAAGCTGGAAGTTTTTCAGGGCTGCTTGTTTATGTTGTTTGTCCCTATAAAGCCTTGTTGTGCAAGAATGTGTGTACCTGACTTCTAAGTATATGTTAGAACAAGCACAGTGCTTCTGGAGAGGTTCTGATTGGATGTGATGGGTTCTGAAGACTATAGTTCTGTTTTATCTCCCGTACTTGTGACTTTTCTACCAAATCATCTTCAGCCCTTTCATTTTCAGTTTCTTGCATATTAGGGTGGAGTTCTCATTGCAAAGTGAGTGCACCAAGTAAACTACATTATTCTAGTCATTGAAACTGACCCACTTCACTCAGCATGTTGAGCAGTGCTTACTTGCTACAGCATGTTCCTCTACAAGGCAGGAGTATATATTTAGCATTACTGTTACAGGCCTGTTAGAGCCACGTGCACTTGAGCATTCTAGATCCTTGTGTGGAGAGAGAGGTCTGAAGAAAAATCTTTAAGGAGAGGAGAATGTGGCACTTCCCTAAGAGGAGTAACGTGGGTGTTCTGCCATACTGCACAGTTTAAATGTTTGAATTTACTGACATATCTTTGTTATACATATCTCTCATGTCTGTCTTTCCATAATTTTTGCTTGGTTTTATTCTTCCAGGGTGTTTTCAGAAACCAAGAACAGTCTTGAGGACCAAATGTTTCATATTTTTGACAAAATATATAGAAAATGCTGAAGAAGCTTTCAGCTGTCATTATAATACTTCTGAAGAGGTTCAGAGTCACTATGTGATTCTGTTTAAAAACAGAAGGCTTCAATAACTAGCAATAATTGCAAAGGACTTGCAGACCAAAGGAAGGAATGGTTGGTATTAAGGTAGTTCTTGGAGCACAGTGTGTTCAAGGCCCTCTTAAATTCAGGGAATGTTTGGCAATGACTTTGCTGCTTTACACTTAACAGTATTTTGTACAGAACATATTCTGAGACCTAGCATTTTATATGCTCTTTTTGTGTATGAATGTGTTCAATAGACTTTGAATATTTTATTGTCAAACTTTGATAACGTAATAAAGTTGATCTAACACAGCTTGTCTCCTGTTGTGAATAACATGTCTCTCTGCTCAGATGGAATGCCAGCTTGTTGCTGTTTTTCTTCCCCATGGATTCTTGGTGCCTCATTTTCTCATAGGAACTGCTGCTTAGTTCACTTTCCAAATGCACCTCCTGTCTTTTCATACATTTGGAGCTCTCTGTTAATTCTTGATTTTATGGAGATGTGGGATTGAGACTACTTAATTTCTTTCGTTTTCCTCTTTCTTGCTTATCTCCTGAAAGAAAAGAAATAGTTCTTGGGATGCCTCATGCTTCTGTTCAGGTAATCATTTTGAAATTAGTCCCTCAATCCTGAAGTGTCCTAAATGCTTTATACTGTTGGTTTCCAAACTCATGCCATGCATGTTGACCATACGGTCTCATGGTTGTATGAAAGAATCTTTTTAGAATTAAAAATAATGCATTGTGCCTCTAAGGAAAAAACCTGGGAAATTATCGCCCTTATCAAAGTAATCTAAGAGCCTGTTGGACAAGCATATGTGGTTGGCCTGGATCCTTTACTGACCTATAGTCCAAATGATTACTTGTATCTCTTGAGAAAAGAAAAAATAATGAGGCTGAAACTGGCCTTGTGGGGGCTTTTTTTTTTTTAAAAAAAACATGATGAAGACACAAGATGAGTGGTGGTGACTGCTCCTCTCTGTGCCCTAGATTCCTATTAATCAGACATCTTGTCCCAGTATGATTCTTGTTCATGCCACCCTCAAGGTTCATTGAGCCCACATGATTGCAGGAAAAAGAGGACTGTGGCCTTCCTCCAGCTCCCTGTTAAAATGGGGAAAGTCCTGCGCTAAAGCACTGTGCCAGTTATTGGAAGAAGCTGGAAAGGCTGAAAGCACCAGGAAGTGGGGACAGAATGATAACGGGGCCTGGCTGGAGTGATGCCAAGCTGGGTGACAGACTGGTGCCCCGTGTAATGTTAGAATATCGATTAACACGGGTGCTGGCTCGGGTTGTGCATCTTTTAAATAACAAAGTTATAGTTGCATATTGCGTGATGCTATTTTGCTGTGCTATCTCAAATGCTTACTTTAATCATGGAATTACAGTTTTGAGAAACGATGACTTTCTCTTTTGTTTGAACTACAGTTTTCCTTTAGGGTTCTAGCTTAATAGCTTCCTTTGTTTTAAGACTAATTTACTTTGTGATCATTAAGATCAACAAATGAGAGGTAAGTGGAATGTTTAGTTCCTAAATCAGCATTCTTCAGGTAAAAGCAGAATGTAATATAAGCCCAGGAAATCAAAGAAATTAATACACAATGTTCTACTCAAAATATTAGTGTTAAGTTTCTCTTAATGGTTTATTGATATTGATGTTGCCTGCCAGCTGCTTGTTCTAAACCATTCAGCATCTGAGCAGAATATCCCAGTTGGGAACATTTTTTTTCTCATGTAATAGGTGGTCACTAATTTTGTGTGAAATAGTTTAGCAAGACATTTTGGGTTTTAGGGATTAGTTGTCAAATAGCTGAGGTTTGAGTTACTCCCCACACCTCAGCAGATCTGGAAGCAAGATCTGGAAGCAACAGTGGCATCGTACTAGTATTTCTAGTGCTCTTGCAGGTTCTAGTGTTTGTAACCAGGTAAAGCACATCTTACCACTAAGAGTACTGTTTGTACTTCCTCAGCACTTAAAGGTGCTTTATGTGGATCAGTGTCACTCTTTGCTAACAATCATAGAAAATAATCTGTTTCTAGAATTATCTTAGTGTACTGGAACAAACTATTAAATTAGGAGACTGCATAGCATGTTAGCAGGCTGTGAAGAACTACTGCTGAAAATCTAGAAAGGAGCAGGTAACTTTAAATGTTAGGGTACTGGAAAGCCGAACTAAAATATTTCTGTAGCCTCGTAAGTTGTTACAGAGGGGCTAGTGAACTAATGAACCGTTGTGTTGGCTGGATACATAAACACTTGCCCCAGTTACAAAATTATTTTTTATGTGAAGGAAACCAAATTTTGTGATGCAAAAATAGTGAGCTATCTCCTTTTGTAGAAAGGATGTTCAGCAAGAAATACTGGGGGGGAAGAAAGGCTCAGAAGTGGAAAAAGTGGACAAGTACAGTAACCCAAGATGAACAGCAGTAACAAAGTCCCTAATGAAATTTGAAAACTGAATCTCTTTAGTATATTAAAAATGCAAATAGAAAATACATTTTTAATGCCTTTTACAAAGCAATCCAACTAGAAACTCTTACTGATTGATTCTTCAACAACCGAATTTATGCAGTGACTTAGTTTCAATGGTCTTAATGAATTTGAGGAAGTTGCATATTACACACTTCATAGATCAGCCCGAGTTTGACTGCTGTGACGTTAACAACTTAGAAATCTGGGCTTTTGCAAAATAGGGCCATCTGACACAGTCACCTTGCATTTGTGTGTATGGCACTGTGCCTTAGTAATGAAAAATGCTTGATGATTTTGCTAGTCTTTGACAACTGAATTAAAACCAAAATGGATGGATCTGATAGCTATCCAAGACTAAAGAAAAAAAATAACTATTTTGAACAGTAATGCCAAATCAAAGTAATCCTTGAGTTCTGTCTGTAATCAAAGCTTGAGGGGAGAGTGTGTAAGGCGTTGCTTCTAGCGATTTTCTTAACAGGTGTAATCCTGTCCTCCTGGTAACCTGCTGCATTGCCTTGAGCTGAACTTGACCATCAGTTTTACTGCTTTCTGTTAATTCCAGGACTATATTAAATTTAGTCAACGTTTGCACAATGGCTTGGAATATGCTAGTCTACTCACTCTTAAAACACTGAAAAATCAAACTACTTGGTCTTTCTTCCCTAACTTCATGTAATTACAAAAGAAAAGGGGATGTTCTCAGTGGGTTTTTTGTGTGTTCATTTGTATCTTTGGTTTTAAATGTGAGGGCTTAGAAAGGTAATGGATTTTTAATGGGGATGAATTGCTGAAGACCTGGTGACACAATGATCTTGAGGCTGCAACTGCTACCTGGGAAGTCTGCAATTCAAACACTGGAAACAGTATCTAAAATCAGAGCTTCCCTCCTGGGCCACTCTGCTGGGGGGGTCAAAATTCTGTGTGCCAGGGACTCTTTGCTGTCAAAATTGGTATTTTATTTCACTTCTGGGAAACAGCACGTTTTTGTGAAGATGACTGGAAGTCTTTGCTGCGAACTGGCTCTGGCTTGGCAGTACAACGAGCAGAGCGGCCGCGAGAGGGAGGAGGATCCGGAGGAACGCCTGGGCTGCTGGCCCGGCACAGCTCGGCCTTGGCAGGGGAAACGCTCCTGAGTGTGATGGCAGCAAGGACAGTTATTTACCTGACTGTCATCCAACGTATTTTAATGGCAAATACGTGGCACTGTCTTTCTACTTCAATCTATCCACTCCCTGTTAGAGAGCAGTGATGTAGGAGTACACAGAATGTTTTGTAAATATTGGAGGAACTAGGTTAAGTCTGAAGTGCTGCGTGTCTTGCAGAAATCTTTTCCCTAGACTGAAACAAAGCATCAGTTGCTGGAGAATGGAATTAAGAGGATTAAAACTTAGAGGAAACAGCATCAGAAAAAAACCTAAGGTGTACTCTGGATGTGAGCTACATTCAATAATATGAAAACCTCAGTTATTGGGAAATATGTTTATGTAGACCTAGGTGTTATGTACTAGTAGACATCTTCAGCGGTCAGTCACATTAGAGATTTGTGAGCCTCAAATAATCTGAGAGCATTTTTAATATTAGCTATGTGTTTCAACATCTCCTTAGGATTTGGTTTCTTTTTCTTTTCCTCCCCCTCCCCATTTGTATTTGAGCAGCTAGAACTGACTGGAGAGTGCTTTTCATTCTGCAATGACTGTGATACTGTATTTTTCCTGTGTAGTTGGAAGACGTGAGATTTAATGAATACAACTCTACAAATACTTGGTGTGGGGTTGTGTGTGGGTTTTTTTTGTTTGTTTTTGTTTTCTTCCTCAAAACTTTGAATACTTTTTATTTTATAGCTTTGATGTACAGGTAGGTGGGTTGAATGATGACACGAATGATCCTCATGAACCTGGCAAGAACTGTTACTTTTATGGTTTGAGTTAACACAATGCATATTTTTATGACCTATATTAAAAATGCAGTAGAGGGCAGTAGTATACAAGTTAGAGAGGGGTGGTTTTGTAATGTTGAATGGCATGTGTGTTAATTTCACCTGAGAAATCCAGGATTACAGGGAAATGAAGACCTAAGTTTGATACCCACAAAATGTTTCCTGTCCTGAAGCAGTTGTCCATATATAGATTCTGCTTTTGAAGGAACTTTAAATAGTAAGGCAAAGATTATTCTATCTGACATAAAAAGCAAGAAACACCAGCTTGATTCAAACTCCGAATAAAAGAACATGAGGTGTGAATCCAGTCCCATCTACATGCTCAGATGAAAGGACTAATTGGACATTGCAGTCAGAAGCCTGAGCATTAAGTGTTGTGCCTGTGCACCAATGAGGTGTGTAACTACACTGAATTACAGGTGTGTAATCTGTCACTTGGACATGTTCTTTTCTAACTACTAGATAGAGTGGATGTATAAAATATACCCTGGGTACGGTACTATGATGTACAATCAGATCATGTATTTTTTTTTTAAAAGTACTGCAAACACTGCTGGGTCTGTTTATTACTGCACTGCTGAACAATGGACAAATCTTGCACCTCAAAGTTTTCACTTTGCTTGTAACCATTGATTCACACCCAGTAACTTTCTGGAAAGGCAGAATTATTGACGAAGCTGCAATTGCATGTGTAACTAAAAATGTCACCTTATGCAAGTAAAGTGTAAGTATCCACAGAGTCATCAAGCCAGATGGTAAATTCAGCTGCGTGAAAATACTGTGTCTACAGGCTAAGTATTTGCTTCACTACTATCATTTTTGAAATTGTGCTGTGTTTAAGATAGTTGAAGAACAATCCTAGTACAGGTGTAAGCATTTTGATTAAGATGAGTCAGGAACACTGCTATTATTTTAGCTGTACTAGCAGATTCTTTGTACCTGTATAAAAAATGGCAAGATAGAATATAGGAAATGTCACTAAATACTTACACTGTTGTGACCAGAGCAGGTTAACGATGAGACCAGATCTGTGAGACAAGGCTGGCAAGGGGCAGTAATAAGGGGGTCCCTGTCTGTTGACATAGCAGTGACATACTTTCATGGACCAAACAACAACATGTACCTGTAGGTCCCAAAACATGGTTTGGTAACCCCTGTTTACACAGTTCAGGTGTCTGGAAAGATCTAAGTTTTGAAGAGGTTTTAGTGAGGGTAAAATGATAAAGAATGTAATAATCCCTGGTACGTAAATGAAATACTTACTTCTGTTGTACCTGCTTTGGTCTTGAGCTCTTACGACATTTCTAGATGAAGGCAAGTACTATTGCCCTTATTTGACACAAAGACATAGGTAACTTGTTTAAATTCCTTTAGGCCATTTAACTCCAAAGTTAGTGCTTTTGTTATTAAACCATCTTCAGTCTACAGAACAAATAATTTGCTGGAAAGTAAGGGCAAAGCTGGCAATGCTATTCATTGACAGAGGAAAGAACACTTGAGAAAAACATAGTGTGTGAATGAATGCATTTGCTGCATAACACATTCCTTGTTAGTAATTTCAGTAACTAACTCGAGGTTCCAAAGCAGTTAATCCCATATGAAGATAATGCATCCTTGATTTCTTTCATCTACTGGTACGTATTGCAGTATATGTCACTTCACATTTTCTGTGTTTCTACTATGTCCATCTGTGCTTCTCTGCCAGACTATGATACAACAAAAAACATAACTAATGTATGATATAATATAGAACATAAGAGACGAAAGTCAAGTTTTGGATCCTGACCCAGTGCCTGAAACAGTCTCCTCTCTCCTTTCAATCCAAGCCTTTCCAACCTGGTTCTTGCCATTGAGCCCAAGCTCTTTTTTCCCCCTGCTTAAATGGTTAGCAAAACTTCAGCACCTCAAATAAACCTTCCAAAGCCAAACAGACAGAAGCAAATTGATAACAATCAAATGTTATGCACAGATTGAAGCATTTGGTCTCTCTCCAAAAACAGTAATGGCAAATGAATTTTAAGAAACCCATATTTTCTTAGCAAGGATGCCTATGCAAAGGTAGAATTTAAAGATGTTAGGAAATCAGAAAAAAAATAACTGAAATGTCAGAAAGGCAGCAGGAAGAAGTGAGGAGGCTGGGATGGTAGAATGATGTCTGTCAGGCTATGATGTATTTGTATTTGCTTTTAAAAGCTACATCATCAAAGCAGAAGGAAAACTGTGACTCTGGGGAGGTGAGGAAAAAACAAGTAGCTAGCTGGACTGCAGTTACTGGTATTTACTAGCCTACATCAAAATCTGCTCAGCAAGTGCTGATTTAAAGCTTCTAGGGCTTCCATAGTACTGCTATGATTCTCCACCCCTGTTTTGGGGAATAAGTATTTAGCATCAGGCCCTTAAGAAGCAAGCTACATTAATGGAGTAAGATACTATGTGCTTATTCTATTCAAAAAGGTTTTTGTAAATGCTAAGTGTATGTTCAGTCAGTATTTTTTTTTCTTAATGTTTCAGATCAATAGAAGAAACAATTTAATTTGTTACTGTTTGTGGTTTGTTTCTATTTCCTACACTCCAATTAGTAAATTAAGAAATTAAACTGATTTGTCTGGTTTCAGTAATCAGTGGACGGTATGGGCTGGCTCAGAATGGCTTCTCAGAAATGTACAAACACATGATCCCTACTTTTTTTTTTTTTTTCAGAGAAGTGGCAGGTTGAAAACAGGAAAGACCGTATTTTATATGCTGAAATTAGTCAAGTTGTGATAAATAATAAGAGCTTTAGGGTTTAGACCTGACTACACATTCCATCTGTTTTACTACAACCAGCTCTAAGCTCCAGTTGTGAACCAGGAGTTTTGTACGCCAAGGCAGACTGGAAAGCTCTGGCTGTGTCCAGCAAACAGGAGCAGAGTACATCAGCTCCCTCTCAGACAGAAAACTGACCGAAGCAGCCAAAAGCACGCTTGTCCTTGAAAGCTGATGAGACTTGTCACTAAGTTTTACTGATAAGCTGTTAATTACTCCTTTGGTGTTGACTTACATCACCTTTACTATGTTACTGTTAGAAAGTAGTTGCAGAGAAATCACGATTTTCTCTTAAGCTCTGTGTGTGTCATCAATGCAAGCAGTGAATCAACATCGGAGCACATTTAATTTCACTGGACAGCATCCTTTGCAAGGTAATTGTTTCAAGATGCAGCGTCTGCCTTTCCAGCCCTCAGCACACCACCACCTTTCTCCATGTTACTGACTGCTCACGGTGCACAAACTTGTCTCATTAACAAAGTTAGAAATTATGAGATGCCAAGTAATTCAAAATGGATGTAACAGGTACTTTTCAACCCACTGCGTTTGTAGTTTGGGACATAGCTTATAAAACTCATTAACTTTTCTAAATAAGGGACCCTATTTCAAAAGGTGTGTGGGCAGCTAAGCACAAATGCAGTCAGTAGGAATTTGTATGCTAACCTCCCACATTGCATTAAAATGTCCTGCACCACAGGAGGGGGTATGTAGGAGTGGGTGGGCAAACTTCAGAACAGAGGAAGGTACTGAATCACTTGTTCCTAAGCACTCTTACCTCACAGGGTTATTTCAAAGCTGAATATAAGTGCTGCATTCTTGATGCAAACCTGTCTTTACTCCCACTTCCTCTTCTCTTTAGATTTAAAAAGCACAATTTTACTGAAAGATGATGAACCGACTCCCAAAGCAAGTTCCAAATCTAGACTGCACTTGTCAGTTACTATCCAGGATTTGCAAGGATGTACAATTCTGCTACAGCTGAATTTAAAGACATAGTTTACAGTAGATCAACAAGTACTGTTGTGCTACAGATCACAGTAAACAGGAGAGACAATCAAGGACATGAAGGGCTTATATATTTGGAAGACAAGCAAAAATGAAAAGGTAAGGGCCAATGTAGAATATATCAGTAAAGGTGGGAAAATGGACTTGGCTTTTTTGTGTTAAAACCAGCTGTAATAACTGAGGTTGGAAAATCTCTAGTTCTGATGAAGAGGGTTGAAACGAGCACTAAAGCAAGGGTGAGTCCTGAGGTGGTAAAAATGACTTAGATTTTTATCAGGGAGTTTTTCATATGTGTAAGGGCAGGAATGTAGTGCATAGCTTTCAAAGTCGCATCTTTCTCTTAGAAAAGCAGTAATTATCATCTTCACTAATGTATGCAAAAGATTACTTCATACAAGCAGCATTGTTGCAGCCACTTTTTTGCCTATTTGTTCCAAATAACTGCTATTCATATTAATTTATAACATAATTTGTATTTCACATATATAGTACATATTGTAATATAAGCTTTCAGTGGATGAGGCAAGAAATGCAACTTATCTTCTTAGTTCATACAGGTGTTACAACTGCCAGAAGTTGGCAAGTGAACTGTTCATTGGGTAAAAGTTATCTTGACAAAATAGCAGTGTTTGAATCCTCCCCCTGTGCAGCTCTGGAAGGGGAAGGCAGCTGTGCCTCTGCATGGTTCTAGAGCAACAGAACCACCAGGGCTGGCTCTTTGAGCGGGCTGGATTTATAGCCTTGACCAAAGACTGCATTTTGAACCTGTCACAACTGATTCCAAACTTGTGTTTATGTTTTTCTCCTTATACACAAAATTCAAACCTGAACTTACTACTTTTAAAAGTCTCATTGGCTTTTCTGTTAATCCTGCTCACTGAGCTGGACTTGCACTGAAATAATAGGCCAAGAATAGAAGAGAGCAGGTCTGATTATTCATTACTGAATTCTCTGTTTCTGGTAATCTGCAAAACTTCTGCCTGAAAGAACTACATTTATTCCAGAGACTTATTAGATGATGCTTTAAAATTAGCTTGTGGCTTTAAACTGCAGTTCTACAATGGCAGGGTCTCATTACAGATGTTTCCAAACCCAGTAATTACTCTCTTAATGAGCCCTTGGTGGTATTGTTTATATTTATAATTAGATTTACAGGGGAGACACAATTAGTTGAAATACAGTTGGGTGCATGTATGCTGGCTCAGGCAGTTGATTGATTTGAATGTCCAGTCAGACACAATTGCCTTTTGACAAAGATCATTGACCACCAAGAACTGGCATCTTGAAATCTGCAAAGCTAATGAGAATACTGCTACTTTTCGTATTCCACTTCAAAAACAAAACCCAGTGATTCTCTGCTGCTAGAGGAAAGATAATTTTTATATTTTTTTTTTAAATTTAAATCAAGCTGTCCCTCAATTGTGTTGCTGCTGAGATCAGTGGTTTTGATTAGCTGGGACTTTTGGGGGAAGGTGGTGCCTTTACTAGGAAAACCATTCACTGAGAGAAGGACACTAGATGAAGTTGTGCTGTTCCTATTGTTTCATACAGAATTGTTAGAACCGGGAATATGAGCTTCTGAGTTGATGGAAACTTTCTCGCCCTACACCTGATGGCTCTCAGAAATAATGGGACACAACATGGCACCAACTCAACACGAAACTACAAAATAGAGAAGAGCGACTGAGGAATTCTTGATGGTTTATTTCTATGTTGCTAATAACATGCAATGTCTTTGACTCTTCAGAAATAAAATCCAGAGAGGATAAGAAGAGAGAAATACTTATCTATGTGACAAGGTGATGTGAGGATAACTTGATTCTTGTAGAAGTATTTACCTGTGAAGTACTTAACCCTAAATATTCTTTATTGTTTAATTTCTGTCTTCAAATTCTTTTTACACAGCATTTCTGCTCCCTGTTTATTTCAGTGCTGCTTTTTCTACCTACAGTACATTTCTAACCTACAAATGTGTCCGTAAAGACTAGAGTAGCTCCATGGAAACTAAGGTATTCCTTTTCAGACTGACTAATTCTTCCTCATGTGACTGCCAGCTAGAAAATGATCTGGCATAGCTAATGCATTAAGACAGGTTGAATATAGAGACAAGAATGTATTTACAAGGACTGATGGTTTGCTACTTTGCTTTACGAATTATTTTCCATATTTAAATGCTACTATTATCTTCTGCAGTTGAAAACTAAAACAGTAAAGATATATATTGTATTCTGTTACAGTGAACACACTCATCAAGCACACAAGCTTACTGCTTTTGCTGCAGAATAGAAAGCAAAGTTACAAAATTCTTATTAATGTTCTAATATACTCTAGAACTTAACATAGGACTCCCAAGGCTGACTGGTGATCAAATTCTTCCCTTCATTTTAAGATAAAAAATAATCTATTCTGAAAAAATCTAAAAACTGCTCCCCTTGCCCCCTAGCAAAGCCTCAAAAGATAAAAATGACCAGTAAACCATCTGAGATGGTCCTGAGAGATCCACCTGATCTCTCTCTGAACTCAGACCCAAATTCAAAACATCACATAAAACAGACTTCAGTGAGATACAGGCCAGGCTTACCTTCAGAAAATGTGTATTCCTAAGTAACAGCATTACTATACAAATACTAGGTAAGTGAAAAACACAAGTTTAAATTAATTAAATAGTTTCCTAGAAAGAGTTTTGCATCTGGAAGATGTCAGCTCTCCATCCCATGCAGTTAACTGTCTATTAAGCACACACTTTTTGGAATACCTGCTTACTGCAAAATTCTGAGGAAAAAAAAAATATTTCTGAAAATTTTAAATAGGTAAGAGGGAAATTCTTTCCTTTAAAAAGCCACAGAAATGTCCAAATAGGTAGTGGTTTACACATTGAAAGTTTAAAATGTAATTTGTTAAAGATTCTTCAATTAAATTATAATTTTTTTAGTAGGAAAGTACATTTCTAACTGTCACAGAGACATCATAACACTTTTAGTCATTATTAGTGCACTGTGGTAACGCCCTTTGACATACACGAACATGTTATTTTTGCAGTAAAAATTGTTGAAACTATGCTCTAAAGGACATTTAGAAAATAATTATTTTCTCTAATAATTGTGCAGTATTGTTAATCTGTGGCAGGGGTAATACTCTCATAGTCGTTGTATATATTAGGTGTAAGCCCAGACCAAAAATTCTTTTGTTAGATAATGATATTACTGTGTACCTTGTGCTTTACATTACAGCAACGTAAAACCTATGGAAATTGCCACTAAGTTCCACATATCAGCACAGTCTTTTTTTCCATTAATGTCCCCTTTGAACAAAAAAGCCCATTTACAAACTTTGGTTGTCCCCGATTAGCTCTGACAGCAAGCTCGTGGTAACTTAGCTCATTATGGCCTTTGCACTTGATGGTTTACAAAGCAATCCCTGAAAACAGGTGGAAAATTGATCTTTAACCTGTCAAAGATTTATGACACAAAGTGATGTTAATACAAAGACAGCTCTACTGAGAACTGAAAAATCTGCCTAGACCCTCTTGGGCTTTTAGCAGCAAATCCTCTCACTGGGGCATCCACAGTAGTTGTAGACGCAGACATTTTATTTGTGGTTGCTCATTGTACAATAATCCCATGCGGGTAGCGGGTGTGTGGCTGATTAATGCATATACAATGGAAGAATTCTATACCATTTGGGAAATGAGTAGCCACAAAATCAAAAAAGGCTATAGCAAGGAAAGCGAAAAAATAACAGGCATTTAATCTCATTATTAGAGCAAACAACGAAGCATGTATTTCTGAGACTGCAAACAGTCAAGCTTATTTGCACAGAATCAAGCAAATCTATCTTGCAGAAGTGCCTATGAAGCAAAATTTTCCACCAAAATCCAATTTATTTGCAGTAGACTATTGCATGCGAAAGAGACCGTGATATTTAGACACCAAAAGCCATCAATTTTTCCCCTTAATATGGTCATTCAAGGACAGAGTTTAAAAAAGAATACACTCAAATGCTCAAAGAGCATTTACGTCGATTTTCAGGGAACAGATATTATTTAGGACTAGTGTCCAAAACTTCCTGCCTTTCTAGACATGTCCAGCAACACTGGCAGGGTGAAAAAACCTGTATGTGTCTCATTTACGTAATGGTAATTTTCTTTTTTTTCTCTCTACTCAAGTCATATTTTGTCATTTGGCAGACAATTATTTATCAAGACATACAAAGGAAAAAAGACAAGCTAAAGTGAAATAGAAAGTTCATTGCATATACAATTGCACAGAGTTAACACAGCTTACATATATGGTGTTTGGTTTTTTTTACTTTAACATGAAACATCATTACTGTAAATCCAACTTTGCTGCCCTTTAACATGAGTTATACAAAGAATTGTCTTAAAATTGTTCGTGAAATAGTGTACAAGCTTCCAGGGTTTAAGAGGAGCATCAATAAACCTGCAACCTATAAGAAACCATGCTCTTCTTTTTTATTCAGTAGTTATATTTGTAAACACACTGTAGGCGAGTTTGAAGCTTGCCAAAGGGAACTTGTGACCAATGAAAATATTAGAAGAAAAAAAAAAGTTCATTGCTATCAAATTTTTAAGGGAAAAGCGTAGCATACACATTTTAAAAAATGAAAATTTTTTACAGGTCTTAGATTTCCTATTTGTCACATAGCTGATGCAGCATGTTAACACTCGATAGTCTCCATTGCCATAGCAACACATGCGTGTCAGGGCTGATGTGATGCTGGCAGCTCCCTGCAGAAACAATCCGCTAACCCTTAAATACCTATTTCTAGAATTTAGTAGGATTTTCATGTAGTATCTTTTAGAAAGGTAATATTGTTATACAATACAAGGTATACATGTCAAGATAACCCATCTGATCTGAATCTGTGCATCTTGCTCTTCACTAACCCAAAGTTCTGGCCTACTTCATGTAGGCAGACACAGCAGTAGGTGAAGCAGGCTACAAGATTTTTATACAGCAAATTGTAAATGAAAATGATCAGATTTGGCACTCCATTTAGCATTTATATAATAGTAAATGAACACTGGATATCATCGTGTTCCCTTTGGAGCCAGAGACCCCTTTGCCCTTTTTTTCATTGGATAAAAAATGTATTCGGTTTTAACCTACAGTCAATCATGACACACAAGCAGCATTATCACCATACACAGCTGGATTGAGGGAGGGGTGCAGAGTTAAGTGATTTGTGCAAGTTTATGTAAGAAGTTGGCAGCTTTGGATCAGTTATTACATTATTATTATTATTATTATTATTATATACGCTACCATTTATACTTTCATCATTACCTGACTAAAAGAAAAACAAGCAATATAAAATATCTCTTCATTAATGCTGCACACTTTACCTGGTTCCAGGAATCCATCACACAGACTACTAAACCTGGTTTCTATTTTGATATGCTGAGGTTTAGAACCTTGGCATATTTTTCATCAATCAAGTGTTGCTACATTTAAAAATGGATACAAATTGAAGCTGGGAGGGGGCACAGCCAGGACAGCCAACCCCAACTGGCCAAAAGGATATTCCACGCCGTAGGATGCCATGCTCAGTATATAAACTAGGGAAAACCTAGCCGGGGGGCCGCTGCTCGAGAATTAGGTTGGGTATCAGCAGCAAGCAATTGCATTGTGCATTGCTTGTTCTAGATATTTTATTATTATTATTTTCCTTTTCTGTCCTATTAAACTGTCTATCTTAACCCACGAGGTTTACCTTTTTTTTCCAGATTCTCTCCCCATCCCACTGCGGGAGGGCAGTGAGCAAACGGCTGTGCGTGGTGTTCGGCTGCCTGGTAGTTAAACCACAACAACCATCCCAGAGGGAACCTTCATTAGATTATTTAGAAAAAAGCACAATTATGTTTACGAGGTGTGACCACACAGTAGTGTAGTTCTCCATTAAAGCAATCCAATATGTAGAACTGTACAAAGCTGGAACTGGATTATCACAACATTTGTAACTCAAGGTCTGTAAGCAAGTTAAACGTAAATCTTTAAACCAGAATTTCAGGTTTGCAACACATAATCTACTTCCACAGAATATTTCATCTCTTCAAAAATATGCTTTGAAGCCTTTCAAAATATACAGCTAATGATTAAATTAATCTATAGTTTTAGGTCTTCCAGCCTCGGCTTCTGTTGTATTACTTAAATGTATTTCTACATGAAGTTATGGCACACATTTATTTCTGGATGAGAAAAGATCCCAACCGAGTGTCCCAGGCTCCAAAAGACACACACAATATGCAATCCAAATACTCATACAGTAAGTGTGTGTGCTTATTCAGGCAAAAAAAGTATGTGCACACATACAAACGTAAATTTAATTTGCTATGCTTACATACCCAGGCTATAAAGCGATAGCAATGTTGCTATGGGAACAGGTTCTCAACAAAAGTAGGAGATCTCACATGACAGGCAGCACATTTTTGGATGGCTTTTGTACATGTTATGTCAGGACGGACAGCAAACATGCCAAAGCATAAGGCTAACTTAAAGCCTCATATGCCCTGACCTATAATGAAGTTTCATTGATAATTTTGCATTACACTTTTTTTTTTTTTTTAAGGATTCCACAAAGCACTACTTGCTTCCTGGTCAGCCTTCCAGCTGTGTAAGAACTCTTCCCTCATCTTTATATTCTTTACCTCTCGTTTGTAATTTCCTATCTTGTTATCAGGTCCTCCCCTTTTGTTTCGTTTTCCTCTAAAACACTCACTTGCTCATTCATTCTTCCTGCCCATTGTAAATCAACCTACCTTCCTTCCTTCCTTCCTTTCTTTCTTCCTTTCTTTCTTTCTTCCTTTCTTCCTTTCTTTCTTTCTTTCTTTCTTTCTGTGTAAATTTTTTCCAGGCCCTTTTCAATCCTCTCTTGCCTATTTTGTAGCCTACCTTCTCTCATAGCATTACTCCTTGACACAACACACAGCACTATCCACATTTCCTCCAACAGGGAGGCCTACAGACATACAGAGCCACAGCAATAATACCTGGAGTGGTATTTTTTTCATTCAACAAAACTGGAGGCGTATCTCTTCCTCCCATTTCCTCAAAAGGCAACAGAGGAGGTAGAGTCACTTCTCTCATGAAAAGAGGCCTCTGGGAATCCTGGAGCAAAATGCACCCATAAGAGTTGGTTCTGCTCTCCCTGCTTCGGTTCCCGCAGGGCTGGCAGAGGGGACGGATCTGCCCAGGAGAGCCGATCACTTCAGTCAGTGCTCCATCACCAATTGCAGATGGCATGTAGAATTCTACAGAAACAATCTGAGGTGATCTACAGAGGAAGAAAGTGCCAGTGTAGCAGTATTCTAGAAATCCGTTTCATCAATTCCTTCTTTTCATATATCCATGAAAATGTTATTAAAGATTTTTGTAGATCTTGACATAAAAAATGGTATTTCATGTCTTAATGTGACTTAACATGCATTGAAGAACTCTATAACTTAATAACCTGCGTGAATAGCATCCTGTCCTTAGGTATAGACACCATATTGTACTCTACTTGACATTTCAAGCTGTTAGTCAGACATTGGCAGTGTCAAGAAAACGTTATCTGAAGTGGAAGGTAAGATATTCATCTGAGTTCTACTTTTCCAGTTTTCTGATTTCTTCTTGTTCCATGATTATTTCTGTGCATCAACATTTCCAGGAATTTGTAAGTCAAATATAGAATTTTTAAAGTGCCAGCAGCTCAAGATCCATCTGGGATCTGAACAGTCAAGCTGAGCTCCTTCTGCTACACGCAATACTTACACCATCACTACCAATAAATATTGGGAAATTAGAATTCCACAGACAGATTTTCTAATGATCTACAGGCAGAACAGGACAATTTGCTCTTTCACACTCTTACTATTACTCTTATTATAATTCCCATAAAACCTAATTTTGTAAGAGAACATTTTTAAATCTCAGTGAATCAGAATTTTTGTCAGATAATTCTAAATTCATGTGCATACTTAATAAATATTTAAAAACTCTGAATATGAGTGGCACGTCTATATGAATATCCACTGAACAGGTGTATAACACCAATTTGGTTGAGCGATAATGGATTGTATGATTCACTTTTTGGCTTTGCTCTAAGAGGCAAATAATAGCTTCTGGAAAACTGTTCCTACAATTTATATGACAGCAAAATTTACTTTCTGTGACTTATAGACACTCTCATGCATTGATCAGTTCTCAGCCCCTATCTGGGCTGGTGTGCTGTACAAGTGAAACACTCTCTTCTTCTTAAAGGAGGAGTCATATTCATATTATTGTAAAGAGGTAAAGTTTATGACTTCCAAGGAGGTTTGTCAGAGCTACCTTTAGCCTGTAATTATGAAAGACTCGAACTGGATCAATGAAAACTGATGCAAACAGGTTCACATCCAGCCGTGGGCAAGGGTCTGCTAATGGGTATAGCATAGTTTACAGAAACCCAGAAGACTTGACTCAATTTTTTACAAAATTTAGCATGCAACAAGAGTGGTGTTATAATTGGACTATACATATACAAATAGAAGAGATTTCTGAGTTACCCTGTTTACAATTAATGTATTCAATTAATTAAAAAAGCAAGATCTGCAGTTTTCTACTGTATTTCAACTGACATTAACTTTCAAGTAGTGTACTGCATTTTTGTAAGAGATATCACTTAATCTTTTCCATATATACTCTATTACTTCAAATGCTGCTAACTCATAAATACAGTGATTCTGAAGTTTGCCATCATAGTAAGATTACTCACCATAAAAGCCATTTCCCTTCTTCAACTAGAATCAGGGAAAGTTATATTTGTCTGACAAGTACTTTAAATAGTTACCATTTCAGATTAGACGGCTGGCAGACCACAAAACAAGCTGCTTCTACACTGCCCGAAACTGTTAAAAACTGATGCTAATTTAGAAAATTGACACAATACAGTGAGTACAATATAGTGAGTTTCTTCATTTCTGCTTGCTTGTCTTGATAAAATAATGACATACCCTTATGTGAGTTACTGTGTGAGAAGGGAAAAAAAAGTACCAGATATTAATAAAATCAACTTTGTAAAAGGACTTTAACACCAAAATAGCTTCTATGTATGTTCTAAGATGCCAACAACAGCCTGACATACCCAACAATTTATCAAAATAGGGAAAGTCCATTCCTGTAATGAATTCAGATTCTTTGAGAAGTGCTAAAATTATTTGTTGTTGTTGTTGCTTTGAAGATCAAGCTTACTAAGCAATAAGATATTCCTTCATAATATCAAGACTGTTTCATTTCCTTAAAATAACAGTTTTTGAAAACTTTATGCATTTTAACAGTATTATTTCAGATGCTTGTAAGAATTAAGAAGTTTTCAACCTCAGAGCTCTGGTTTAACATTACTTATACACTGGCGCTGCCCTTTGGACAAAAATGTTGGCTTTTAGAAGGAAGGTTTAATTCTTTTCAAAGCAAGGACAACTTTAGGATGAATGTTAAGTGGGGAGATATTATGAGTTCTTTACCAGGTTTAATCAGACCACTGCAGAACATCACTGTGGGGGTGTATTTCAATCCATCCCTCTTGCATATAACACGTAACCTCTTCTAACCCACTATCCTTGTTTTTAGACTTGAAATTCACATTTGATTTAAAATGGATGCTCACCAAATTACACTTTTTAGTTAAATCCACAGTGTGGATTGGTGACGAAACCTGCAAGTTATGGCTATTTACCGAACACTTGGAGGATACACAGCATAGCATCCAGTGAAAAAGACACCCTATGGCTCTGATTCAGCAAAGCAAACAAGTGTGCTTTAAACCTTTACCGAAATAGGACTTAGGAAATATTTTAATTTTACTTTTGATTGAACCTCAACTGGAAGACAGAATCATGTCCCCCAGTTTTGTTGCCTTATTTAGAGAAAATTAACTCATCTGCACAATTTGCTCCTGAGTTTTGAATGTTTAATTCCAAACATTGGGATAATATTTTTGGACATTTTTTTGTGTTTAAACTAAGGAAATGAAAGAAAATTGCTCACCGTGGCACTGTTAGTCTTAGTTTTTCAAGTTTTTGACACCCCCTCCTCCCCCAGCCCAAATACAGAAGCCTTTTTTTCCTCAGAAAAACACACTTTTAAAGCAACATTCTACTTGAATGCATGGGATCCCACCTCTGTTTGTATGATACAAGCACAGTAAGTCACTATTGTCATATTCAGCTTATTACAAGGATATTCCATTGCATTACAAAATGTATTCTATGAGTATTCCTTACAAAATCTCTGGGGCTATTAAATTTTTCCCTACGCAGCTAGATGCATTTAGAAGCCCTTAGAAAACTGCTTCTCTTTGTAATTTAACTTCTTCATAAATACAACATAAAGCATGCACTCTTACAAAGGACTTTGCAGATATCCACATTACCTGAGGCATAAACTTCAAACAGCACGGTTGTAGCTGGGAAGACAGTTTTTGAATAGATATGTATCCACAGACAACAAGGGTCAGTGAACAGAGTACTAGGTGGCAAATATTAAAATGATCATTCAGTAAAACCAGAAGAAAACATTGTCTCTTTACTGTATATACACAGTATATTCCTGAACACCTAAAATTTCAGAAAATCCACTAACTCTCAAAGTGTCCTGTTGATGAAGCTGGTGTCAGGATTTTGCAGAGTTTTGCTCCTTTTGGGCAATTTAACGCTAGATGGCACATCACACCATGAACAGGGTCATGAAGTATAAGCAAACATTGCTTGCACTGTACCAGAGTAGCCATTTAAATAGCTCCTTCAATCAAGAGAGTAACACTTCCATATCAGCTCCTTCTCTTGTTTTTGTCAGGTATGCTTCAATTCTGTTTTTGACAAGTGGCTGAAGGCTACTGAGGTGATATAACAGTATTAAATATGCTAGGTCAACTTCTGAAAAAGGCCTTTGAAGAATAAATTTCATACAGTATTCATAGGCAGTTGTTTCTCTTCAATTTACTACTAAATTAATCCTATCAGGTTTTATTATATATTAAACATCTGTTCAATATAACTTCAACAACCACAGGAGTAATAAATTTTAAGTTATGCTTTTTTCCCCCAAGTTGTTGCAAAATAGTACCATCGAGTTTTACTTTCACTACTGAATGCATCCCTGTAAAAAAAAAAATTATTTTAATTCACAGTTTATAGCACTTAATGTAATTATCAAATTTGAAACTTGGAACTGATAGCAACACAGTCCTTTTTTAATATTAAAAATCAGTAAGAATATAAAGTTGAGGTGTAGTTCCCCAGACCTCAGTTTTTCAACCTCATCTATGCATCTATTGAACAGAAAACATAGCAGAAATTATTTGTATTTAATGAAACAATTTTTTTCTTGCTTCCTAAAGAAATGCAATTATTTCTAAAGATGTTTTTTCTTATTTAAGAGTGACTTTATTACACTGGAGCTACTTAGATCATGTTTTACATGTATTGGTCTTAATTTTACGACTCTATCTTTTTTTTTAATATGACTGCTAGTAGAATTCTTACATATTTTTTGTGAGAGATATTCAGTTATCAAAGGAAGAATTTACACAAAAATAAAAATAAGCTTTCACCCTTCATGTAGTCGCTTCCTCACAATCCTTGGCAGCACGGTTAGATTTCATGAATATGGCAAAAAATGGCTGCAAAGATAATATTAAACTCTGGTTTATGGATATGTTAATAATTGTTTTTACTTTTGCATGAGTAATCCTTAATCATTTTCAAACCTGCCTTGTTCTCCAGACAGGACTGCTGTGCTGAACAACGCAGATAAGGAAGAGAGAGAAGGGCACCACTGAACCAGCGTTGTGCAGAACTGAAACATCGCCCGCACAAACACGAGATCTATATCCTCCGAAAGCTCAGAATTCTCAGACAACAAACCCACTAACATCTACCTTGAACACTGAGATATTTTACTGCATTTTGTCCTCCACATAGTTGATACTTCGGTACACTGTACTTCTTAATCTGCAGTGCAGGACACAATTTAGATATTTAAACATTTATCTGCATAAACAAGTGTTACAATCAGATGTATAAATTAAATGCACCGGACATGGATCATAATAAACACGCAGCGATTCCTCCCACCCAGTTATCAAGTGATGGAACCTTCTTTACTTATTGGTCTTTTCTGTCTTTTACCTTCTTTCTCTACTAAGGAGCCGAGATTCCAGTTCCAAAACCGCACATTTATTTGTGCAGTTGTACTCCCCATGTCACAGCTGTGGACTGTCAGCTTAATTTTTAACAGTAGCCTTTTCTAATCAGAGTGGATCCAATGGTGAAAGCTTTACTGCTCAAGGTTTGGAGCTTTCTAAGCAACCGGTATATTTTATTCACCAGGCAACTACTAAGTATATTTTTAGACCTGTAAATAAATATCTGTGATTCACCTAGGTATTATATTTGTGATGCATGGTTGCACAAAAACCTTTACATTGGACTTGTATTTCATATGCCTTGTAACAGCTTGAAAACATTCAAGTAGGAACTAGCAGGCAGAGTATTTTTAAGCTACACTGATGTCTGATGCAGTAATAAAACACAAAATAATCTTTGAGTAAGAATTGGCATGCACTTCTTCAAAGCTCCAGCCCAGGAATAAAAAATGAGAGCCTCTCCTTTCAAAATGGGAGACAAAGCAAGATCTTGTAGAGAAATAATTCAGTCAGTGGAAAGCAATGCTCATAGTTGCCTTCATATAAAGGCAAGGAAACAAGAGTAAGGACAAAGGACAAAATGTTTTGGTTTTTTTTTCTGGAAAAGAAAAATTATTTTTAGAATTCAATTTCATCTAAACTGAGACCAAAACCTAAAATGTTTAAAATGACAATGTCATTGCAGGACAGAGAAGTTATATGGTTGCCATGGCTGCCTTCAAATGCCTTGATATACTTTCCTTTCTTTATATTAATATTTAATCTTAACTCTGAACTAACCTTGAATTTATCTGTTACTGCCATATCAGCCATATTTCTTCAGAAATTTTCCACTTCTTAATGTCTTAAACTGCTAAGGCCAGACAACCTTGGGATAATAAATCTCACTGTTCAACATTTCAATTCAATATTTTATATGTTAAAAACAAGTACTTTAACATCTAGTTCATTTGGTATGCAAAAATAACTGTGGTTAAACAGTTACAGCCTTATTGATTTTCTTAGCACCATTTTTCTTCTCTCTGGGTAGATACTCAGCCTAGAATAAGACTCTGTAGCTGTATAAGATGGTTTTCTCCACTAACATAGGAAAAAAGCCCATGGTGTTCTAAGCACAGTTAGGCAACCAACATACTAACCAGAGCTATTTTGGTAGCAACAGCACCTTACAAAGACGTGGGCACCACAAAGGCAATGTGGTTAAAACTGTATGACTCAAGGAGGTCAAATTGTCAAAAACAGCTTTCCCTCAAACACAGTAATCAGGCTTGTCTTTGTATGTTGAAATTACAGGCAGTTTTGCATTGCAAACAACTTTGTGGCAAACCAAAAATATAGGCTTTTTTCCTTCCCCATACACACATGCTGATTTATGTTGTCCTTTTGGTAGAAGGAAGTTTCCTCTGTCTTTAAAATAAAACAATCGCTTAGTAAAACGTGTTGGGACTCTGAAATGACAAAATCATAGCTGGGATAATGTCATCTATTAATAAAGAAAACCTCTTTCTTGTCATACTGCTGTGGCTATAACGAGCAGATGCTGGCTTGTACTACTCATCAGTGGGGCTCAGTTTCCAACAAAATTACACTCTTATTCAGATGGTTTAGCGTGTGCCATTTTTTCCCTGTAACCTAAGAGGCACAATGGAAGTTGGAAGACTAGTCAGCTTCTTCATGAGCAACTGATGCCAACAGATTATTAACGAAAGAGCCATGTTCACTGTTGTGTTGTCACAGTGTTAGGGTGCTTTTAATTTATTATACAGAAATTATGTGGCATTATGTCCTAGGATTGATTTTAAAAAAATCAAATACAAATAGTAAGTATTAGAGAGATCTATCTCTAATCATAGCATTCAGATACATATGGCTACATAAGATGACAATTATCAATCAGTTTGAGAAGACTTAGTTTTATTTGTGTTATCGTTGTTAGAGATCATGTTAAATTTATAAGAAGAAAATGTAAGGATGCAAAAAGATTCAGGGATAGTAACATAAGCCCAGACTAATGAGATACTCCTGTATTATTAGGACAGCGGTCTAGGCTTTGAGGATAACACCACTAACTATTCTAAGGTCACTGTAGTATCATACAGTATCACAACCATATGTGCAAACTTTAAATATCGAAGAACAAAGAATATGAAACCAAATGACCAGATTAAAAATCGCTGTTTCAAAACCCACTGAAATTGTGGGCTTTGTACTTTACCATTTCAAACCCAGAATTTCAGCCTTCTGCTAGCAACCAAAGTACACAATTACAGGGAGAGGTCTTTCAAAGAAGTCAGCAGTTTCCATTTAGTATAGAAAAGGAAGCAGCTAAGTTTCCTAAAACAATGATCGACTAACAAATTCCAATCAGTTTATGTACTTTAAAATATCATTATTTAATTTTGGGGTCTAAATATGAATCAAGCTCTTGTGAAATATGATCTTTGATGCAGTGTAGAAAATAGCTACTTGAAAAATATTTTCCTTTAAAGCATAGTTGTAAAAAACTAGAACAACTCTGAGCAAGTTGCGATCTAGTCTCTTACTGTGCCCACAGCATTGCAATGACTGTACTGCAGTTCTACCTTATTTGCAGCAACAAAAACCCCACAGATTTGCCAATGCAAAAGTACAGATTCATGGCATGCCAATTAGGTGCACTCATTAGCTTTGCATCCTTGAAAAACACTAGGCAGCTAAAGCTTTGGTGGATTTACCCTGGCAATACTGAATTTCTACCTTGTAAAAGGTGTATTTCTTTTTAACATTTCAAGTGTATTAATCAGCAATAAGCAAAAGCTAGAATGTTGATCACAGTGCAAAGCTGATTAGTGGGGAAATAAAAGACGACAATGCACATGCTTGGATTAGCAATCTGTTCACAACAGTAGATGGAATGCTTTTCGATGAATAAACCCCCAATATCCCAAACTGATGCTTATGCATAATCCATTCTTTGCACAACAAAATCAAATAAACCTTCATTTCAAAATGATATGGAACCAAAAAGCAGATCTTGGGCGAATATATTTTCAGCAGGTATATGCATGATCATCGAATGAACAAATGGTATTTGGATAAATAGTATGAATTACTTACCTTTTAGAGGAAAACAATCTTTCCCCTACTCAGTTATAAAGCACTGTGTATACTGCAAACAAATAAACCCAAATATGATTTGACTTAGCAAAGAATAAAAATTACTCAGACATGGGCCTGTACCTCCAACTTGGAGTACAATGTGAAGTTTCCCAAAGCGAGTTCCTGAAATCCTTTTGCTGCTGTATCACATTCTAGGGATGCTGAGGCCCCAAAGATTTTGTCTAGATCAAAGCATCTCAAACTTATGCTATTAGTTCAACTTTGTTGCTAAACCTATGCTGAACTCCACAGTTTTAATTTGAACAGATCTCCTATGTGCTATCTGAATTTATCTTACTTTTCTGAAGAATTAAGGTAAGAGTAGGAGACTATTATTGCTCAAGAGCGTCGTAGTTCACGCAGCTACAAAATTACTCAGTATTTTCTTTTAGTGTGTTTCAATTTAAGTTTACAATTTTTTGCAGTCATTGCAGACTACATGTTTTAAACACATTATACTCTCCCACTAAAGAAGTATTTTTTCTTATTCCTTTCACTAAAATAAATCCAAGTTAACAGATATTGCTGTCGTGGATGTCTAGGAAAGCAGGACACATAGATCTAGAACTTCCACATGTCCTTTCCGTAAGTTATTCACTTAATGTGAATGTTAAAAACTTTCACTTGTAAATTTGCAGGATGAGATTCCTATGCCAACGTTAGATGTCAGAGAAGTGAGTCCAATTTTTGGAAAGCTTTGTTATCCAGACTTTTTGCAGTATGGCAAGCTAGCAGTTCAGTTCTGGGATCAGTGTTCCTTATCATGATCAAGAATGAGAGATTAAAAGAATTATGCAAGGTCTGCTGGACACTGCAGAAGTTCACACATGAAATACACGCCTAGGAACAAGCTAAAAATCAAAAGTAGAGCGTTTAAGACTACAGTGAGCAGATTGGCAATATATTTTTCAAAAAAATGTCAGTGAACTCTCTTAGAATAGAACAGCATGCAATAACAGCAGGCAAGGGAAAAACTGTAAAGTGTCCTGTGAAAATCACCAAAGTCAGATTGGACTCCAGTTTATTGCAAATTGAATTTATTACCAACAGTTGAGATTTAGGACTTCGATTCTGCATAGCAAAAGTTTTCCAGCAACTCTCTGGAAAGGTGTAAATAAAAAGGAATCTTTTGTTCAAGAACAATGATATCTCTATAAGCGCCATAAATGCTCGGTGTCACCTTATCCACAGCAAAATGCAAATGAATACATTTAAATACCTAATACCAGAAAGAGACTTTACTTAGACATATGTCATCTATACCAGGCTTAACTGAATACCATATGCCATGAAGACACAAATTACATTCATATGCATATGCAGGTAGTGTGACATTTTGGTTTTATATCAAATCAATATTTTAAAAGATGTTGAAGAAATGATGGAGCAAGGTTAAAAATCAGATTATTAATTAGATTAGGTTGGGCATTCTCATTTTAAAACATTTTACTCTTTGATAGGTCTGTAAAATTTAAGAATAATTCTTATAAAGAATAGAAGGCAAGATTACGGATAAAGAAAAGTATCAGGAAGACTTAGAGACAGATCCCATTTAATAAAATCCTACCAGATCAAAGCCCCCTTGACTTCATTTGAAATTCACACGTTGAAAACCACAGGATGGAAACTTCCAGTTATATTGAAAGCTGTGCTGTCCTACTGGGACTCAAAGGAGGCTGTAAATCTCTGCTCTTCCATCCACCTTTTAGAAGCTGTCTTGCATATAGCCTTTCCCTCCTGTACTTTTGGAAACTGGAACCACAATTCTGCACATTATTTACTGAACTTTCGATGTACTGGTCCATCAGTGAAGGCTGTCATTAGAGACTCTCTGCAGAGTTCCGTGCCAAAAGGCAGAACTATTTATGAACCTTCATAGAGCAGAGGTGTAATAGGGACACTAACAGCAATTCGAGACGTGTTAAAATTCAGGACCTGGAGCAGAATTCTTTAGGCAAAAAAGACGGCAAACAAGAACGAACTGCAAATATTATGTATATTAGTCCTAAATTATCATACCTAGCAGAATAAAATGAGCTGTGATTCATTCACTTCTATGTTTTTCATTTTAATTTCCAGATGGACATCTAGTTTGAGAAGAATCCTGTTCCCTGATGCTCTCTATGATTTTCCAAAACTAGAAGACTTGCTTGAGGTGTTTTCATGAAGAGAAGCATGGCTTAATTTTTTCATTGGTGTTTGGTTTTGAAGGATCAGTGAGTAAATGGTGACATACATTTGCATATCTATCAATGTGGGGAAAAAACTTGGAATATTTATTAATGATGGTATTGTAGCTGTAATGATGTAGGGATTAAGAAAGAATGATTTTATAGTCTAAAAATTGAATTAACAAAGAGATGCTATGCAAACAGAAAACTGTCACTAAAATATAAAGTCCATCTGGTACATGCTAACTAAAATCAGATATATTCTAGGTACTAGTTTTGCCTTGATAAAACACAATGATTATCTATCCTTACCGTAGCTCTCCTTCAGTTTACTACTTATTACAACACACTGTTCATTAATGTGAAGTAATAAATCTCTCTACAATAATGTTTTATTGATGCATAGCTGTGGGTGGGAACAGAAGCTACTGCTAACCATTGTTATGATCCTTCAGCTTTTTATAGTAGGAAAATATCTGGCTTAAAAAGAGATGTGTACCCATGAGTGCTTGCAGCTTAACTATTTAATCTCATATATTCTTCTAAGGATCTTATTATTAGCTGGACTTTGATTTTCTAAATTCTAAATGTAATCGGAATTTGGAAGATTTCTATGGTACCTGCATGCCAACTGAAACTTTAACTCTCATTCCCAAAATTCTCCTTTTGGCCCCACATGCATTTTTCAGGCAGTCAACTCAAGTTAAAACACAGAAGTAACTGGTAAAAGTACTACATGGTTTGAGTAGGCTATACCAGCTTTTGTAATTACAAAAAACCAGGGAAGTACAAATGAACTTTTCTACACATTTTCTACAAACAAGCAAGCTAAAATAGGTGAAATAACTATGTAACTATGAAAATACAATCCTATCATTGGAATTCCAAGACCAGCATAAGCAACCTACATTCCTGTTTTTTCTCTATTTTACACAAATTCTCTTGCTAACCTTCTATGATATTTCCATCTTGAGATGAACTGTCCCAGGAGTACAGAACACACATACACAAGAATCATCAGAATCAGAATGAAGAATGAGCAGAGTAACCAGACCTCTCAATTTTTCAGACCACACTTGATCTCACCAAGTTAGAAACTGAAGCGCCATTATGTGCCTTAAACAGAGTTCTTGATTCCATTTGTGCTTCAGAAGAGGAACTGTGTTAGGTGGATTTAGAGTATTGCTCTTTTTACATGAACGAGAGCAGTCTTCTCCACTCTTCCTGTTCTGTTTAATCTCCATAATCTCCAAATTCACATGTGATGTATGATCTGGCTCTACCAGATTCGTTTTGATACAACTGACTATATATTTAATGTGTTAAATCTAGATGCTGGAAATATTCAGCATTTTTACTCTTACTTTTCTCATAGGCTCAGCTGAATCTTCTTAAAAATTGAAATAACATTACTTGAATATTTCAGACTTTGAACAAAATGCTTCCTTATTATCTAAAATTAAACTATTTACAGTTTTAAAAGAATGTCTGTCTTTATTACCATAACTGCAGGTACAGAAAAGACCTATTTCAATGTTTGGCATGCATAATATTAAAAAAATTAAAACATGCATACACTTTAAAAAATGCAGTTAAATCAGCAATCTAAGCCTGGGCTTGGAAAATTATGTTAAAATATGCATGATGTCATACTTTATGCTCTACTGCAGTGAAATCCATTTTGAAAATGAGCTAGAGGTTAAAAATTCCCTAAAACACACAGTTATATAGACCCCATGAATTATAATCAATGATAATTATTAACCTTAATTTTAAAAAATCCTATAAATTCAAGATAATAATTAATTACTAGATCTAAAGAAAGAATACCAAGTGATTGAATACGATATTTTAGCACAGAGTTACAATTAAGTTCTTCTTGTTTTATCTGATCATCTCTGCTACATGCAAGGAAAGACCAACAGGCAGTGGATTACTGTCACACTCCTGAAGCTTTAGGTAACTTGACGAGATATTCCATAATCCTTCACTCCTAGCAGAGATGATCCTAGCTTCAGATTTGCTCATAGATGTACTCTATATATTTAGCACATAAAGAGGAAAGAGCTTTAGGGTGAGACAAGTATATAGAGAGAGGGAAGGTTGTAAATTATTAAACGTTTCAAGAATTATGTCTGTTACTAAATGACTGCACAGTTAAACAAGCTATATTCTTTGTAAAGGGAGCTGATTTTGAAACAAAGCAATATTCAAACACAATGCTGACATCAGTCTAAAGAACACAGGAACTCTCTTGATAGGTCTATACTGTAATATTCGACTTCATAAGTGTCAACAAAGATATAGACTCCAAATCCTAGCTAGGATTGTTCAACATTTTCCACGGCTTTCCTGCTACTAATAAACAAACTAACTAGATTAATGCTAGCTCAGAAAGGCCTAAAAATGCTGCAATATAATAAACATATCCATGAAGTACTCTCTTATTGAGTTTGATCCCTCAATGTGCTTCTGAAGACATAAGCTCAGAAGCAAAACTGTTTTTTCAATTTAAAAATTTTGATTTGCTAAAGTCCTCAATTTATTTCCTCTTTTACTTTTGATTTCTTGTACAGCTTCCACTTAAAGGTTACTTGTAATGAACAGAAAAAGAAGAATCTACTTCAAACAGCACTAAATTGGGTATATCTCTACATAACAGAATGCTTAAAAGTCAAAATCAACGTTCCCGCTTGAATGTATGTTTTACATCTTTTTGTTACTGGTAAAGTACATCTTACCTTTATTTTTGCCAATTGTGTGCATCATCTTAATATTTTTTTTTCTGTGAATTGCTGCTCCCTGTAAAACTGAAAAAAAAAAAATAAAATAAACGGTCACATTCTACTTTCTTGTCACTACCTTAGTCGTAACATAAATTGTCACTCATGTCACTATAGAAACTGAGTGGATTTCATCATTCTAATGCATGCAGCGATAATTGTTTTTATTTTAGTCTATGGACAGGTAGTTAACGGTGCCAGCTACAGTTAGCACAGACACAGACTATTGTCATCTAAGCACAAAGCTACTGTCTCCTGTTCTGTCACTGTGAGCTTTCCTAACCATCAGCAATTCATAGGGGAACATTCAGGCAGAAAGAAGAGCTGTTTGCAGGCCTTCGCTCAGTGGCTGAAATAGAATTCCCTGCAGGAATTCCGCTTTCATATGAAACGCAAACAAACGAGGCACAACACAAAGTGCTTCTTCAGATTGTCCAGTCGGGTCATTGCAGAAAAACTGGTTTCTATGTGGCAACTTAGAAAATTTGGGTTGTATTGAGTAAAGGTTCAGCTGACATCTTATCCGTAACATGAGCTTTCTCCAGAAAGTTCAGCTAGATATCATAAGATTACAATTAACATGGGTCTTTCTGCAATTGCATATTTTAACCTTGACGTTATAAACAGATCAACAGTTACTAAGTAAACGTAAATACTGCAGTTCTGCGAGATCACAGCTATTGCACGTATACTCAAATTTAGGGTCATTTAGAATATACGTGGATAGTAACATAAAAATAAAACATAAGTGAATGCCATGTGGGATAAGAAGACTACTATCTAAATTTCAGGGTCATCCAATCCCTACCCCAAATTAGGTTGCGCCAGTTTTAAAAGCAACGTACTCTAAAATAAGCAGTTAATGGTCCCATGGAACATTATGACAGGCAGGGATCATTGGTGGGTTTGGATGCCATCTTTCCTAACCCACAAACACACACACTGGCGAGCGCTGACAGATTGCTTTCGTCTATTATATCACGCTTGAACTGCACCTCAGTTTAGGAAGTATACTACACTTTTAGTTCCTCTGGATATTTATTTCACAGAATCACAAGCTGGTTGATGTTGGAAGGGACCTCAGGAGGTCATCTTGTCCAACCCTCCTGCTCAAGCAGGGTCACCTAGAACAGTCCATGTCTGGATCACTTTGGAGTTATCTGCACAACCTGTTCTGGTGCTCAGTCACCCGCACGGTAAAAAAAGTGTTTCCTTATGTTCAGACAGAACCTCTTCTACTTCAGTTTTTACTCATTGTCTCTTGCCTTGTCGCTGAAAAGAGCCTGGTTCCACCTTCTTCACACCCTCCCTTCAGAGATTTCTGCACGTTGATGAGGTGCCCCCTGAGCCTTCTCTGTCCCAGCAGAGATGCTCCAGTCCCTTACGCTGGACTCTCTCCAGCAGCTCCATCTCTCTCTTGCAGTGGGCAGCCCAGAACTGGACACAGTACAGCAGGTGCGGCCTCAGCAGAGCTGGGTGGAGGGGATATCAGCCCACTGAAAACATTCCTCCTCATGCAGCCCAGGATACCATTAGCCCTCTTTGCCACAGGGGCACATCGCCACGTCATCGCCAACTTGCCATCATCAGTACTCCCAGACCCTTTTTTGTAAAGCTGCTCTCCAGCCAGTCAGCCCCCAGTACGGACTGGTGCCTGGGGCTGTTCCTCCCCAGGTGCAGGTCTTTGCCTTGCCCTTTGCTGAGCTGCGTGAGGCTCCTGTCAGCCCATTTCTCCAGCTTGTTGAGGTCGTTCTGCACAGCAGCACAACCCCCTGGTGTACCTGCCATTTCTCCCAGTTTGGTACCAGTAGCAAACTTGCTGAAGGCCTCTGACAACAGGCTCCCACTGTATCCTTACAGCCAAAATGGTGAGATACAGACTAGTGAAGTAGACTATGAGGAGAGCAGAAAATTGGCTGGACCACTGGGCTTAAGAGGTTGTAGTCAGCAGCACAATGCCCAACTGGTGGCCAGTTACTAGTGGTGTCATTCAGTGGCAAATATGAGGGCCAATACTGTTCAAAGTCTTTATTAGTGACCTAGACAACAGGATAGAATGCAATTTGGACAATAAAAAAATCCAGGAGAATGGCCGATAGGCTGGAGGTTACAGCCGCTGTTCAGAGACACCTCAACAGGCTGAAGAAATGGGCTTTCAAGAGCGTCATGAAGTTCAACAAATGCACATAACAACAGTACAGACTGTGGAATGACTGGACTGGAAGCAGCTTTGCAATAAAGATCTGAGAGGACAGTAAGTTGAACATGAGTCAGCAGTGTGTTCTTACAGTGAAGAATGACAACTGCATGCTATGGAAAAGCACAGCCAGCAGGTTGAGGAAGGGGATTACTTCCCTCTGTTCACCTCTTCTGACACCACTGCTGAAGCACCACGTGCCGGTTTTGGCTATTTGGTACCAAAAAACTTGACAGACTGCATGAAGCTCAGTGGGGATCACCAGGATGATGAGGGGGCTAAAGCACATGACATAGAAGGAGAAGCTGAAAGTCCAGGATTTGTCCAGCTTTAAGAAGAAAAGGCTCAGGGGACACTTCAACTACCCAGTGGCAAGGTATGGACAAAATGGAGCCACACTCTTCTTGGAGGACAAGGGCCAACAGACCCAGTTTGGAACATGAAAAGTTTCAGCCAGATCAAAATACTTTTTTTATCATCACAGAAGTGGTAGAACAGTAGAACAGGAACATTTTTTTACTGAGAAGGTGGCAGAGTACCGGAACAGGTTACCCAGAAAAGTTGTGGAATTTCCATTCATGGATATAATCAGAAGCCTTCTTGATATGATCTAGGTGACCCTGCTTCAACAGGAGGTTGGACAAGATGACCTTGAGCAGTCCCTTTCAACCTAAACCATCCTGTGATTCTGTGACAGTTTGTACACCTTCGGTATGACATCTCTACCACAACTTCAGATTGATCCAGTAAGTATTTGCCAGAAGAAATCCAACTTGAGAAGGCTTGGGATATTTACCTTTTGTAAGAGAGGACACTTGAATACCAAGTCTCACCTAAGATACTGAAGATTTTGCCCAAACAAGGTGTAAGCACCATGTGAAACAAGAGCAAAACAAAATCTACTGTATTCTGTGCTCCCTGACAGTCTGGGAATGTCTTTCATAGTGAAGTTTTGTTAATTCTCTAAACTGGCTCTTTTCAGGATTAATTGATGACAGGAAATCACATGTGAATGGGTGTTACACAGGTGGTGGCATTGTACTGATTTACTTTTACTTCAGATGTGTTCCACAATTTGCCAAGATAAGCAACATGAGCAGAGTGCTCTCTTAGTGTGCAGTTAATAAGGAATAACTATTATAACAATTACTTATATTAAAACCATTGTTATCACTTTTACTAATATTTGGCTTGAACAATGGAAGTTTTATTCCCAGTTATTCTCAGTTCAGGTTAATTTGGTTATAATTAACAAAAGTTCTGGGGAATATTATCTCCTATCTGAGATACAGCTAATGTGTAGTTTAAATATTAATAAGCTTATTCTTTATAAGGATAACTGCAATGCTTAAGGTAGATTAGCCAAGCAGGCAATTGTTTTTCTTAAAATTAAGGTGTTTCAAATCAATAGGTTTACACACTATAAAGCACTGTTTTATGTACTTAGCCTTCCTTGCTCAAAACCATGAAGTATATAAATTGTACACAGGGATGATATTTCCCTCTGACATATGTCTGTGCAAGTTGGTTCTGAAAAATCTCTTAGAAACCAATAATACTATATGAAAAGCAATTGGCTTTTCTTGTCAATATGTTCAATTTAGAACTGACAAAAATGCTGTAATGAATTAGAGCAGTGTATCATCAAAAATATATATTTACGCAAAGTACCACAAAAACTGATTTATGACTAGAATTGTCCTTGGAAACATCTGTTTAAAGGTCCCAGCTGTGAACACAGCAAATTATAACAGACAAAATGTTGATGGCAGTATAGTTCATGAATACCAATAATGACATTAGATGTTGCTGGACAGAAAATACATAGTCACCAAGCCACATAACTCTTGTACAGTTCTTTCATTAATCATTTCTCTTCAGATTCTAAGAATTGTGAGATGCAGATTCTTAGTCATGAGGTTTTATGTAGCATATCCCTGCGTGTCTCTGACTACTGAGGTTTTCTCAGTTCCTCTGGGATTCCTCACTCTGTTATTCATATATATGTACATACATACCCTTCTTATTTTGTATTTAGGTCACATCAGCTATGCACACACAGCAGCAAACAGGTCACCATATGTCCAGAAATTCCACATGTTTGTTATGCATGTACATTCTAAAATGTATTTGATTTACTACAATGAGCTACTACAACACTACAACAACCATATACATTTGTTGAGAAATACAGCAATCACCGTGGTAATTTTAACAATATATCAGCAATACAGTACTACAGTCTTTTGGGCGAACATTAGACTTACTGCATGTGTTCTCCATAGTGCATGTACACGTACAGCTTCCCAGTAAATCTCAGGCAAACACGATAGCCGTATATTTTTCTGAACTTTTTTTTTTTTTTTTTTTTTTTTGGCAGACAGCCAGACTGGAAAGATTCTGCTGCAGCCCTGTAAGCTATATTTAGTAATAACTCACTTCTCAGCAAATATATATAAGACTATGTGAGAGGAAAAACAAGGTTCTAATTCTCACCCATTTGAAAAGAACACCAACAGTGTTCTCTGCAAACGTGGCTTGCTGCATGAAGCTGGAAGTGGCTGTGACTGTGAGTCCTGGTCTTCAGGCCCTGGCACATTTGCCCACAACCAACCTGGCTCATTTGCTCAGGCCGGGCTTTGAGCTGGGACTTGGAACAGAAACAAAGTATGATCAGTGAAGTTGCGTTGGCTTTTTTTTTTTTTTTTTACAAATATTTGTTTTGGGCAAGTATAGCTAAAATAAATAGAGCATAATAAGAAGAGAGTAATTTAGGCATATTTAGGCAGTCAGCTTGACTCCCATAATACTTTATTATGGATAGCTGTTAAATACTTCACTTTCTTTAATAATTCTACAGCATATCACAAAATACTGTATTCTAAACCGAACTTAATCAAAATCCACTGTGTGGCAAAAAGACATGAAAACTAGGTAGGAACAGATAACATACAGTGATATAAAGCACAGCAGTACCATTAGAATTTGGACAACAACAGCCCACAAAAGTGGCATTCTTTCCACATTCCAAGTATCAAGTAGTGAGTTCGCTACCTTTTGTTCCCCTGGAACACTAGCTACCCTGGTAATCAAGCATGCACTTATAATTTACAGCTATCAATATAAGAACAGTAGGAAAAGTGCCCTTCTTCCAAAAAGGAGCAAAACTGAAGCATGGAAAAAACCACCTGTAATGTTTCAAGACAAGTAATCTATATAATTACAGGTTTGTTTTTTTTCTGATCAGACAAGGCTGAAGGAACTCAATGACAAACCACTTTGAAAAAATTCACTGCAAAAAGCTTCTATAGCTCATTTTTTAACGACTTACATGCTGCTGTGTCTCTTATTAATTTCAGGGAAAGTAGGTGAGAGAATCTTTGCATATTTAATTAACCCTATGAAAGACAACTTTAGAAATATTATCCTGATGTGTTACTGGTTCCCTCCTGCTACATGCAACATGTCTGAGAGGAGGGGAGAACTCTGTTATACCCTACTATCTTTTATGCTTGTACTAGCACAGAGTAACAATTTAAGGTCCTGATTGGGAAAGAAAAAAAAAATGAAAAATCATTATTATTCAGCCAAACAACTATTCACCAAGTTTATGGTATTTACACACAGGTTATTCTATGAACAGTGACTGCTTGAATTCTTTCTTGAACACTCTTGGGACTCCAGAGTAAGCCTTCACAGAACAATGCACACAATAGTGGGAAAGTCACACCAGAGGAAGTTCAGATTGGATATTCGGAAAAATTTCTTAAAGGAAAGGGTTGTCAAGCACTGGAACAGGCTGCCCAGGGAAATGGTGGAGTCACAGTCCCTGGAGGTGTTTAAAAGACATATAAATAAGGCCCTTAAGGACACATTCCAGCGCCAGAGTTAGGTTAATGGTTGGACTTGACGATCTCGAGGGTCTCTTCCAACCAAAATGATTCTATGATTCTGTGAAAGACTCAGTTCTTTGTGAAAACCAGACAGAACTTGCATACATCAGAAAATCAGCTTGCTTTCTAACAGGTGCCTTTTGCATGCAGCTGTTAAATTTTCATTATAGCTTTCGTGCTTCCATCATATTTCACTATACTTGGCACAGTAGGGAACGCAAAACCGAACAGAAATAGGCTCACATGTACCAAATTCATCTGGCCATCCAGAAAAACTGCTAGCCTTTTATTTGGGATCTGCCACAACAGCATTGCTCCTGCCATTATATCTGTGATACCTTCTTTCAAGCCGTTACCTTTCTTCTGTTAGCAACAGATGAGCTTTGGTTACCACCACCTTTATGCTTTATCACTCAGCATGCAAGAGCAACCTGGAGCAATCGCCTGTGACTTCAGCAGTGACTGCATTAACCTACCAATAACTGGAAACCGATCCAGAAAATTGCACTTATGTGAACAGTGTAATTGATTTTCATGGGCCCATGGCACAAATAAAAATTTAACATTTTGCAAATACATCTAAGGAATTTTTGGGGGGACGGATATAAGAATAGCAAGGAGTTAGCCATTTATTTCACTAAGCAAGATAATGCACAGAATTACCAGGTTGTTTCAAGTTTATATCATTTAAATCAATCCAGTTCTTCGGAGTAGTACCCTTTGTATCTTACCTACAATGAATTTCTAAACCACGACAATCTATATGGACATATATTTTCAGCAAGATCCATTGAAAATATTTATTCCTCATTTCAAATCTTTCTTCTAGAATTTTAGTCATTAACACATTTAGTGAATAAACATTAAAATTCATTGTACACAGTAAACGATAATGAGGAATCTTACAGACATTCAAGTAGAAAGAGAAAAGCGGAGTATTTGGATCTTTTTCCATTAAGATGACAAAAGCTGATTAAGACTGCAAGTATACCTGTCTATACAATCAGTCGTCACTTCAAAATGTAAATGGACATTTTTCCACACTATGAATGTAATTGCACCAAAATTCTATTTTACATCTCTAAACTCATGTTCACAAGGTTACACATGATTTTCTATTTGTTCACAGCTGCCTCAATCATAGACAATATTTTCATAATTCTACTGACAAGTCTTTTATGTGGTAAAGTAAAACTTGGGAATCACAAAAGGCAGAAAAGGTAGAATCTACTAAACACCGAGCACACATTTGTTGCAGGAGATGTAGAATTTCAGCCTCAATAAATTCGTTTCTTTCTACAATAAAGCTTTCACTATAAGTATTCACAAATAACTTAATCAGGATTACAGCATTCCTGCATCAGGCACTTTTGTACAGTTCCTATCCCAAATTTCTGTCTCCTGTGCATCATGAAGTTCAGCAAGACATGTTGCCACTAGTACGGACAACATGCAGAAGTCTTACCAGACAATGAAATGAGGATGCCTGATGTACTGAAGCTGACAGTCTTATCAGCTTAACTCAGCATGCAATGTCACCCATAATGGTCCTAACGGAGAGTACAGAGAGAAATCTTGTGCTCACAGAATTAGTGAATGGTTGAGGTTGGAAGGGACCTCTGGAGGTCATCTTGTCCAACTCTCCTGATAAAGCAGGGTTACCTGGAGCTCATTGTCCAGGACTGTGTCTGGGCAGCTTTTGAGCATCTCCGTGGATGGAGACTCCACCTGAGCCTTCTTTCGTCTAGGCTAAGCAGTCCCAGCTCTCTCAGCCTCTCCTCCCAGCAGAGATGCTCCAGTCCCTTACACTGGACTCTCTCCAGCAGCTCCATCTCTCTCTTGCAGTGGGCAGCCCAGAATTGGACACAGTACAGCAGGTGCAGCCTCAACAGTGCTAAGTATAGTCACTTAGTAAGCATTATTAATTTCTCAACACACAGTTCAATGGGAGATAAATAGTCTATCCATTCTTCACTCATTTCTATTCTATAAGTAAATTCCTAGAGCTCACAGTACGCTTAATAGAACTTTTTAGACACTAACATGGAATACTTCCAAGCCTCTCTCCCTTAGGGCATATGTACAGCTATTAGAGATGGTTTTGAGAGACAGAATATTATTTATTAACATCATTTTAATGTAAGCTGCCTTGTTCAGCAAAGCAAATTTTGTCTGGGAAAAAAAAACCTTTCCCCATCAGCTCTTAAAAGGATTCAGGTAATATTCTGTCTGATCAAAAGACCAGCCAGTTTCCTCCTGACCACATCCTTCTCTGCTCTGATGGTGAATGCAATGAAATACAAGCCTGCAGACACATGTTAGAGTAAAATTATTTTTAGATTTTTAATTCCCTGGCTGGATACAACCATGTGAAATATAGATTACCTTTTATGACTAGAGATAAAAACGAATGAAAGAAGGAAAAATGTCACTGCCTAAGAAAGAAGTGTGGCAATGAAGGTATATCACATACTGTAGGTAATACAGTATAGAGAAAGCTCATGTCTATGTTCATCATATGAGGCAGAACAATGAAGACAGTATTTCTGGTGTAGATAATTTAATATTAATCATTTGTAAATATATTCTTACTCTAACTCCATGACTGAACCATCCTGGAATTTACGGGGCCTTCTTTGTAAAATTCCTCCGTACAAAATGAGATTCAAGCCCTGCAACCTCCATTTATACAGCCATGTCCTGGGATATAAAGAATGTGTAACAATTTTCCATTTACAAAGCTGATGCACTCTTTATTTTAAAACCTGAGTGATATTTGTGCTAAATACACAAACGTTTGGTTCCCTTGGCAAGCCTTGCAAAATGAAACAGTACTATTTTGATGAAGGATTCAAAACACAGTTTATTATGAATAGTATGACAAGCTGATCTTTCGATTAGGTTTCCACTATACTGGTACAGTCAACAAGTTAGAGTCTTCCTGTTATAATTTTAAATATGTTTATTTGGCTTTGACTGAGGCTTCAGGACACCTTTCTATGTTATTTATATTTTCTAGAAATGTGTTTCCTTTAATATGGAGCTACAGATGAAGCAAACCATTCTTCACTGTGAAGCAGTTCATCAGTCATATGTCACAAGTTAAGTGAGATGAAACTGTTCAGCTGTAGTGAAGTGATTGCAAGGAAGGACCGTTGTGAAAATTGTTTGACCACACACTGAAGAGTTTAGCAGTAGACAGGGAAAAAACATTATATTCCATATCTTTAAAAATTACCTTCAATTTACCCCTTTTATTCCAAGGTTCTCATAAGCAAACATTTCTGCCTGGAGCAGACCGAGGAAAACGAAGGTGTTCCAAACCATGGCTCACAACATCCATGTTACTTTCACCAGAATCAGCAAGCCTTTCCGCTGAAAACGCTTCTTTGACTAGTCCAGAATCCAAATTTACTGACCTAATCTGCTTTGTTTGGTGTATCTTAATGACATATATTAAAACCCAAGGGCAGAGACATAGGAAAAAAAGTCAGCTTCCCAACCTTGGTGCACATTTTTCTGATCTGGTATACATAAATCAGTCATCTGTCACAGAAAAAAAAAAAAAAAATCGTTTTTACTTTCAACACAGCAGTAATAACAAGGTGCTTAACTAAACAGCCAGTGGGATGGTAAAAGTACTGCTTTTTTCTTTTTTTTTTTTAAAGCATTTTTTATTTTTTTTTTCAAAAGAATCTTATTTTGTGTTTTTTTTAACAAAAGTAGCTCTTTTCCCAAAATGGCATGCCACACATCTGAAACACAGATCAGCTGGGAGACTGGAAAACTTCTTAGTGGACCGGCTAGAGTTTTCTACAGAATAAACACTACCAAGTGGCAGCGGCTGAATGTAAGGGTTCTGCTCCAAAAATAATGGAGAACTCCAGCTTTGCCTGTTGCATAGAAGGGAAAAACATTTGAGTTTAAAATCTTTCTGCTGATGGAAAAGGGCTCTTCAGGTTGAAACTCCATATTAATGTTCATTTTTGTAAAGTAAGAACCATTAAATAGTCCTGAAGCATCTATTACTCAAGTCACCAGCACCGCAGTGTTTATCACACTTTTAACTCATGGTTCTATTTCTGGATTCTTTTTACCTTTTTGAAATTTTGGAATCATTCACAGCTGAAAGAAGAAACTGAAGCCAGCCTTTAAGTAATTGTCTATGTAGATGAGAGATGGCTAAATTTTGGAGATCTAAGGAGTCAAAAAGAGCACAGTAAGCTTGCAGAGCCTATTAGATTACAGAGCGTCAGGCTAGCCTGTGCTTGATCAAGCGTTATATTAATACATCCTTCTTAAAAAACCCTTTAAACTTGTGGAAACTTTCAATATATTACAGTATATAGATTATAGAGTATTGTCCTTTACCTCTTACGTTGAGCTGCCTTTGTACAATTGTTGTCTCAAAATGTCTTCTATTAAGACTTCATATTAGCTAAACCAGCATGTTGGAGGAATCCTTCTCATTCCATCACTCGTCTTAAGAAACAGGTCTCAGCATAGTAAAATTATGTCTGTTTCCAGTGGTTTTTGCCCAACGCTGAGCTCTTGATTAATTTTCCAAACACTGTTATTTTATGCCTTCTATTGTTAGATCACCCTCCACCAATGTCTGTCTGAAGGAAGGTTCATTTGAAAACCTTACCAGTTATGAGAGAGACACATAATTGTGTTCATATTCAACACTGGTAAAAACCAGCTGGAGTCAGTAGACAGGCACCGGCTTGTTCCAGAGCTGAATCTGATACTTCGTGTTTACATTAATTGTTTCACCGTTTGAAACAAATGTTTATTTAAAGCTGATTGAGGTAAGAGCTGACACAGCGTGCCATTTATATCATCAGTGCCTTTGCCACTCCATCTCAGCAGGTTTTACTTTGAAGCAGCAAAAATAGCTTCATCAGACACAGAAAGAAAAATCTTAAAGCTCTGGTTAATCAGCAGTAGTCTGTGAAGAAAACAGCAAAGTAATGAAATCTCCACTTCTGAATAATTTTACTTGGGAAGCTGTGAGATTCCAGAATAAATTAATTCTGAGCATCCAGCTCAGTTTTCAGAAGAATGAATCAGTCAAGTACTGAAGCTAAACTCACAGCTCTTCATGGCACAATCTTTAGGATAAGATGCAGAAACATTTTTTTCTAAGAATATTTTTTTAAGGCACTAGATTTTTTTTTTCCTACACAGGAGATCCACCACTTGCACAATAGAAATCAGTTATTGACATAGGCACTTTTAATAACCTTATGTTCTCAATACTCTAGATACAAGTAATAGACACATAGGAAGGCACATAGAGAAACTCAGTGTCTAAACACATTTAGACATTCCGTGCTTTTTTTTTTTCCCATCTCAATCTGGCAAACAGAGCTGTCAGAACCCGCAGCACCAGAGTATTTCTGAGATTACGTATATACTTTACCCATAACCAGACTGCAAATATGGAAAAAAAAAAAAAAATCAAAGCTATAAAAAAATAATCTTAACTAGATTACTGTGGTCATTTATGCTAACAATAAATTTAGCATTATTTAATAAGATGGACAATTAACACAGTGAAGCAACACTATGGGCTCCACAGTGCACTGGAGAAGTTTATCATTCCTCACTTCTCCAGTTTCGGCATGCCAGCTTCCTCAGGGGTTTTCTCAAGTAATTGTTTACAACTGATAGGTATTCAGTCATAATCCTCAATGATTTTTTTCATTGAGAAGACTGAAATATTTCCTCAAGAGTATATATTATTAATTTAACATTTGTAACTATGAGTAAGCTCTACTCAAGGCAATGAGACCAGTCACGGAGTACTGTATTTCTCAGAATGAAATAAGTCATTGTGCTGTATCTGTATCTCTTCTGGAATTTAAAGATTTGGTAGCACCTTCATTGACAAAGGTTGCAAGCTAATACAAAGACAGACATGCTTTCACTGCTGCATGCCAAAACTTCATCAGAATATTCAAATCTTAATAGTTTTAGTCATCCGTTTTTGAAAGTATGATATTCCACAGCAGAACTCCAGAACACTGGAATGATTATTTTATTATTTGTTTCCCAGAATTCTAACTAACGTGATATGGGATTTGAGCAAGTTTAGCAGACCTATCCTAAAAAACCCCACCAGCTGCCCGCCTGCCCCCCGTTGTTTTATCTCACATGCAATCTTTGTGCGAAGTTCATAAAAAGCCCAACTATAAATTTTGAAAAGGAGTCTACATCAGCCATATTTCTCATACTAAATGTATCATTCCAATCACTCATACTTTATGGAAGTATAATGAAGAGAAAGCAGCTAAAGTATTATTTAGGATATACCATAAAACTTCAGACCTTCAGAAGCTGGGGGTGGCAGGGATGGGAAGGAGGTAGAAAAAAAAAAATCCTCCAACAAATATCTGGTACTGTCTCAAGTACCCAGTCACAGAAAATGGGGATCAGGTAAACAGAAGGAAGAGAAAGAAATAAAAATTACATCCTAGGTTAGAAGTAGGCTGTTATGAGTGAGCCAAATGTAGCACCAAGATCATTCCACCTTAACTAATCAGAATTTACAACTTGCTCCAATTTAGGTGACTGAAGTGTCTTGAAAATATCTTTTTGGAATTTTATTCCATCACTGCACACATCTATCTTAAAGAAAATGTGTTCTTAAATCCATAAATATAACATATGCTACTCATGCCATTCCTTTGGGCACTCAACCAGTTTCCAGAGCCAAATGAAATTTAAAAGGCATAAAGAGGACAGCAGAAATTCCATACCAATTAAATCTGCATTTTTGCAAAGTGGGATTTTTATCTGAAGATAAACTCATTGCACTTCATCTTCAGACTAAAATTGAATGGTTTGTGCTAAAGGACCTGTGATAGGGAGTCAGTTTCTGTGGTAAGGAATAGTTCATCCTAGAGATCAGCAATAATACCAAAAGTAATTTTAATATATGTAATGCCAACCACTATAAAAGCACCCTGACAAAAGAACATAAGATGTTCCTTGCTCATCAGGACTATGTTTTCAGTTAGATGGGAAATCAATTGAAGCTAGAAAGGTTTAAGTTTTCTAAATATGTTGTCCTTAGAAAAACAAGTATTAGAAAACACTTAATCCTTAATATAAGCTGTAATTTCATAATGGAAAACCATATAATTTCACATTCTGATCAATTAAGGGACTTCCCACTGCATATCAACCTCTGTGTCTCAAACAATTAATCTCCTTAACTCTTCCCAAATTATTGAAGTAATCCTCGTATGCTTTACAAGTTTAAAACAAAGACCTTCATAAAACAGTGTGTGCAGTGCCTCTGGAATTAGCACCCTTTACTCCAGTGTCTTGTGTACTCTGAGTGATTTTTGCTAACTTTTGGTGGTGGGTAAATAATCTGTATTCCTTCCATCCTTTATTGTAAGAAAAGAATAACATGCACAATCCTTTGCTGTGACCTATGCTCTCAGATACTTCATTCAGAGACGGTTTACATTCCTCAAGATATTTTAGAATCTATTTCAGGAAATTACTGAGTTAATCTTACAGAATGCTTTCATTTGCATTTTTTTCAGTACCTGCACAAAGAACATCATCATCTCCCTGCTGTTGGCCTATGTGTACCAAGGAGAACAGAAGAACCATAAGTTGTTTGTGTATCATCTACATACAAACAACATGCAAAAAACCATGCAAACACTAACCACTAGATAAGCTATATCAGTTACAGCAGGAAAAAAGAAATTTCCAGGAATGCTTTCTGATCTTCCAGTTACTGACACAAACCTGGACACTGACCACGGAAAAATAAAGGAGCCATCTTTTACCCAGGGAATGTTAGAGGATCGCATCCCAGCCAACCCTCCTGTATTGCTTCTGGAAGACAGACCAAGGGAGGCATTTTGATGTTATAAACATAAATAAATAAATAGCTTTCCACAAAAGGACTTGTCCTGTGTTCTACATTATCATGTACTGGTGAAACAGCCTCAGCAGGGGAACACGTGAGTTTTGATAATGGATCTTTTGGTTGTTCCAAAAGCAAAGCATAAGACCTCAAACACAATCACATTTGTGTCTTCACACAACTTTCTAACAGTTTCAACTAAAAAGGAAATAATTCATTCACATGGGTCCAAATCTGAAATTATCACATCAAAAGGAACTGATCTAAGAGTTATATTTTCTGGAAAGATAACTGCAATGACAATAAATAAGCACCTTCTTGAGACTCTTCTGAGGAAAATGCCAACTGGAAGCTCACCAATTAATGAATACCATTGGAAAGACAGAAGACACAGCACGTAAATCTGAGAACTATGACGGCTCTGCAGCATTAGAACAAGAGTCATATTTGTAAGCTTTCTTCTGTTTGTGTCAATATTGACAGTCTTCTGCTGTAACTGTTTCTAAAACAGTATTATCTGAAAGCTTAATGGTGTTAAACTGAGTGCAGTTTCCTCATTTCTCATTGCTCCCTGAAGGATGATGATTATTCTTTCCTCTTGCTTCAGAAGCCAAAAGCTCTGTTCATTTGTTATGATTTCCCAGGAGATCAAGGGAGACAGAAATGACCACAGCTCTCAATGTTTTCTCTGTAACCACATCATCTCAGATTTCAGCTTTGTTTTTTAATGCTTGCTAGTGACCCACATCAGTGCAGTTCCAAGAAAACATAGTCATATAAAAGTCACTGCAGAGTCCAAATTAAAGATCTCATAATTGATCTGAATGACGGGTCTATCTATAGCAGACAGCTTGATTGCAAGGCGTGCTTCTCCTCAAACTAATGGTAGACTCCATGGTCTCAGTTTCTCTTTTCATTGCTTAAATTAGAAGATTGGAATACACTAGTTAGCAAAGATGATTTGGACCACATTTGTCTCTGAAATTACTCCCCTAACTTGACAAATCAAGAGTAAACATTTTTGCTTTAAACAAACAAACAAAAACCAACAACAACAAAACCCAACCCAACCAACCAACACCAAACCAACCAACCCACCCCACAAAAAACCCAAAACCAACACAGCAATTCTAGTGTTTTACTAAGAGAAGTGCTAGCTGCTATTACACAGATAGGTAGAAAATTCAGAATTAGAAAAATAAGGCTTAAGCAACAGCAAGAAATTACAGATTTAAAACACTGTCTGTGCTGACTGCACAGATGCCACAAACCAAAAAGTATGATTGGCTTAAACTAGTACATCATGGTCACTAGTCTTTAATTTCCATGGTTTCAGAAACCTTTTAAACTTGTTTCTATGCGACAACACTCAACATAATTGCAAAGATGATGACAATTATCATGAGCACAGGAAGGCAGAGCAGTGAAACTACTTTTGCATAGTAAAGTACCATTTTAGAAAGTAGCATAGAAATGTTTTCCTCAGCAGTAGTTAATCACAGGTGAGTTTGTTTCAAGCTCAATTTTGGTGCCTTGATTGCAACACAGCCACTGCAGTTACTACTCAAACTCCATCTAATTTCATTGTAAAAATGATTTTTAAAGCTGGAACTACTCAATGTCACAACCTAGGTCAAACTTTGGCCCTTCTACTTTAATCATTACTGGACTATATATCACAAGAAGAAAGATGTCATCATATCCCAGCTGTTACCAAAATCCTGTGACTCTGCCAGGTTGGCAAACCGTACCAGCCGGCCCTGTGATACTGTCACAGCAAACAAGAACATAATAAATTCTTGCTGAAAGAAATATTTGGCATCTTCAAAAGATCTAAAGTAAGAAATCTGTTCCAGCTGAACAGACCAGCTCAGCACAAAAGTGTAACTCTGCCAACGTTATCCCACCACTTAATTATTTCTAATATCTTCTAGGATTTAAAGAAAATGGCATCTACGTAAACCGATGCAGTATCATACCAAAATGTCTTATTTACCTCAGTTACTTCAAGTTAGGGATGTGTTAGCTGAAGGAGAATGCCATGCCCATGCAGCTCAACAGCTGTCAGTACCCCACGCCAGCTGGAACAGACCTAGTACTTGTACCCAAGGAAAGCCCTGCTTACGCCAAGTCAAACAGAACACAAAGGCATAATCCCTAAAGCGACATGGAAATGCACCCTCCAAGTGAGCTAAACGCGGGCTTCTGTCTTCCTGCTATCTCTCTTTTGTGAGGGATATTTATTTCAGCCCCTTCCACCAGCACACACACGTCCAGTTAACTAATCTAGGAGTGGAAAACTAAATCTTCACCAAACAAGATCAGTTTTCTGAAAAGCACAATCACAGTATTGCACACACACCAGGGTCAGAGCAGCAGCAGGTTGGAAACTCCTGATCACGTACGGCTGGGTTTCGCCTTCACCTTCCTAGGAAGTATTGCCCAAGTTCTTACTGGTTTGTGTATTTTATAGTTCACTTGTACGTCAGTAAAACAAAAACTTGTTTCTCTGTAGTGCTTCTCATGTTTTTAAAATGCATTATTGAATCCCACAGATTCTCTGGTATGATCACTCAATCTTTTCAACACTTCATGTTTAGTACATGAGAAGGTACATGTTCCTGATTTCTCTACTTTTAGTTATGGTAAGAACTACAGTAGATTTCATGTTACATTGCAGCATACTATATTTGGATATATTTACCATGTTCTAGAACTCAGACTCTCGGCTTGATAAAACAGAGAGAAGATCACAGAATTGGAAAAATGTATTGGTTTGATATACCAAGCGAATTCAGAGTGCATATGAGCAAAAGGAGGGTAAGGGAAAACATGACAAAGGTGAACATCTTAATTATTTCTAAAAGACACTAGTTCTACATAATAATGTAACCACTTACACATTTGAAATAAGGTGTTACTCGAGAATTTTTTTGGCACCAGGAAGATCACTGCTGCAGGTCATGCAACACAGTACAAGAGAAAAGTAAACAAAGCGAGGTATGGCTTGTCCTGCTGTAAGGAGGTGGGAACACTTTGCACTGAGATGACATTTTTATTTCATTAAAACTTCAACAGTGCTCATGGCATTAGACCATTTAATTAATTTACTGGAAGATTAGTTTCAAGCTATGCCTTTTAATAGAAACTTAACCTGCAAGTCAGAATTTCTGAAATGAGCGAGACAACTAGCATATTTCAAATACCAAATTAACTCTGACCTAATGAAGCATATAAGTCTAAAACAATCTCATAAAAATCCACTGGAAGCAGGAACATTATCAGTCAGCAGAAAAAGAAAGAGTTGCTGTTAAAAGTAAAGCTGACAGAGTATGTTTTTCCTTTTCTTCAGTGTTCTGACATGAAAAACAAATCCACTACAGATCACGGCAAAATCAAGACTTTACAGGTGTTCATGGCAAGATAAGGAGAGTGAACTCTTGTCCCAGAAACACTTGGTTTGCAGCCAAGGTATTCACTGACAAATTCTTGGTTTAGTCAATTGAAATCTAGTTCCTAACATGGAAGCTACTGGCCATCCAGACACCATGTTTGCCTCCGTGATTCCTTACCAGTAGGATTTCGTACATTAACCGATAAATACTCATGAAGCAACACATTCCAGGATCTGCTTCCTGAAAGCGAATCATTTAGACATCAGAGCTCAAATGCAAATTTACAAAGTTCAGGAAAGAAACAATATTTCTCAATGTGCCATTTTTTTTGGCTCAGGATTGTGTTGTGTCCCACCATGGCTTTTGCACACAGAAGATATGCAAAATACACTGTCGTCAAGATACACACAGTAAGAAGGAAGGAAAAGAAGGATGTTGGGCAGAAAGTCTCTCTCATTTGCAGAAGTTATGTGCCTGCATTCTCTTTGTTAATAAACACAGATAGAAAGACTTGACCACTGTGAAAGGTTCCTTTCCAGTAAGTAGAGGGCATTTGAGAACACATAAGATTTTTAATTTTTCTGCTGAGAAAAAGTGCAGGATTTTTAATTTTTCTGCTGAGAAAAAGTGCAGGATATTGAGTCTTTATACTTGCTAGATCATTCTTAGACACATTGCATACTCAGTCAAGAGAGTCAAAGGGGAAAAAAACCACCACAAAACCAAAACCAACCAACCAAAATAACCCCACCAAACTTTAATGGTGTTCACTATCTATGTCCAAGAAGTATTTCCAGAGGACTGCAAGTATTTTTCAACACTTTATTTGAAAATTTAATTTCTTTCGGTCCTGTGATGTCTGTCTTGGCAGATGATGCCCAATGACAATATTCTGATGTTAAGAAAAGAGAAAAACCCTGTGATTTAATAACAACACAAAGAACAGCTATCTTATTTCAGCTCATGACCTATGGTTAGTTCTGCACCTCTTCTATATTAGAGTTAAATTAAATTGTGAGTAAATATATTTCTTGCTAAGTTTTGATATCAAGTGAGAACTGCATGATGCATAAATAATTCCAACAAGTCTTAACCAAGTAAGCAAACAGTATACTAGTGCCACAGCATACAACTCTTGGTAATGGCAATTATTGTTATGCATAGTAAAAAAAAAAAAAATCCATCTCACTGGATTAAAAAAATAAGGATATGGTATAGCTGCTATGTTCAGTTTCCCAGCCAACTTAGGAAAGCCACTGTCACTCTGTCATATGGTACCTTTCCTCAGAAAAGCACCTTTCAATCAGGTACTACGAAAATTTTTTGTTAGATGAGGAAATAAATATACAAATCAGAATTAATATCATATTAAGTTAGTTTAGGTTTGAAATGAAAGTCAGGTAATTCTAAGTTACGATTCCCGTGATTCGAAACTGCATTTCCCCATCTCTGCCACAAGACTGTATAGCACCTGCTTGAAGGAGTTTCATAGGAACAGCTGAACAACTGCTGCTCTAAAACCCACCTCTGAACTCCTAAAATACAAGACAGTATTACATCTATTCGCTGAACTTTGCTAGGATGCAGAGGAGATTGAAACGCACTGTTTCAGCACAAGCTGATATGATTAATACAGCTTGAGTATTTACCCCACTGTAACCTTTTGTTCAGATGAGCTCTTGAGGGCCCAGGCTCTTCTCTTGCTGGGTAAGCAAGTCCTGTGCATTAATCTGAAGTGATCTCCTAGAGCAAAGTCTGTGAGCGTGGCTGGTATTTATCCAAAGTGTGTTTGTAGAATGGAAAGGTTTCAGGCTGCCTGCCTTTGCTCTCAACCTGCGCTTTGTTCAGCTCTGAGGAAGTGACCTGGAAAAAAGTCAACTTGCAAGATAGGGGAAATAAGTTTTTAATGATGCAAAGCACACAACATTCATAAAAGCAGAATTGCCAGGTTGTAAATGCACTTAATGAAGAAATCATACATATCTTGACAAAAATCTTCCAGACACACCACACAAAAACAGATAATGAAAATGCCAACAGCCAGTCTACTTCTTTTGGCTAATATTGAGCCAGCCCTCATTAAGAACAAACCTTTAAAGCAAACTCTAGACTAAAAGATTTAAAATAATTCTGTTAGATGAGCTAATGCTTTTTTCAGTTCTCATTCCCTATCCTTTATGAAAATCTGCATAAATTACCTTCATACTGTGTTCAACCAATACACAAAGATGACCAAAAGAGTATATTTTATTTCTGCATAAACTGCAGAATTCCTTTGATTACTTGGGCATTCTAAGCATCTGAAAATGAAAGATATTTCACTCATCTGCCCAAATAGGTGACAGAGCCTTTGACACCAATGATCTAGCAGGCTACACAAAATATTAATAAATTAGGCAGGCCTGTTCCAATAAACTGACAAATTCCTTTTACAAAACTGCTCAGACCCAAATGGTGAATAGTAACTAGCGTAAGAGGTACTTAATACTTCATCAACACGAGGAAATCCAACACTTTGGGTTCCATGTGTAAAGAAATAGTTAAATACTTACTACCACTCATTACTTGGCTTTTTAATGCTAGTACTTTCAAGAAAGGTGCTAAAATATACGAATTGATATATTTTGGAAGTCTTGTGGCGCACTTGTTCAGCAACCATATAGTTTTGCTTATATACTAATATTGTCACACAGCCAGTCTATTGTTCATGGCCATAAGGAGCTACCCAGCTTTTCTAACCTTTAATTCCTTGTCTCCTAAAATTTGCTCCGATTTTGAATTTCAGAACTGCTTTTGCATGGACAAAGACTATGCCTTAGGGCCACCTGAAAATCATCTCCAAAAATACACTACCTAATCTTAAGGCAGGATTGTAGATATTCTATTCTTTCCATAAACTTGAAACACAGTAATCAGTTCACAACACGTAAATTAGCTCTAATTCTCAGATGCACTATATCTTATCTCAGTAAGGAATATTTTTGTTTGTCTTAAACATGATTCTTGCTGTTTCTGAGTGACTGCCCCTTCTTTGTACTCAACAAGACAATCGCTATTCACTCTCTCCAAGTTAATATAGTTTCTTTTAGACCTTCATCCTACTCCCTATAGTTGTTTTTTTTCCAGACTAGAGGGTGCTAACCTATCAAGCCTTCACAATTTAAGTTGGAAGAAAGATGTATAAAGCTGGTCATAAACAAGCTACTTAATATTGCAGTTCTTTCTGGATTAAAATCATGGGTAATATTGCAGTTCTTTCTGGATTAAAATCAGGGGTCTTCATGCCAGAAAACTCTACAGCTCAGGACTACTGTTATATCTAAGAAACAGTCACCCAAATGAACAGCAATCTACTTAAAATATAGTTGAAAGAATAATGTAGAGCACAAACTTTTAAAACATCCATTGAAACACTTCCTTCAAGTATATACAGATAAACATCACATCTTTGTATTCAGTTGATATAGGCAAATTTCTTACTAAAGTAATTATTAAAGGGCTCGTTTCTTACTAAAGTAACCATTAAATTGTAGACGAGCTTATCTGCCTGTTAAAGCGGAGGGTAAGTAAATACTTTTTATAAAATTGTAGAACTGTATAATAAGAACATCTAGATTTTAAATATACAACTTGAGTATTGGAAAGCCTGTTTTTAGCAGGAAATATTCTGATGGCAGTGGCAATTTATGGCACTTCTACTGACATATTCCCTTGATCTGTTGACTTGCAATTTTTCCAGAGCGTATGTCTTTGCAAAAGCCATTAGTGATGGACTGGTGAAAATTTTCCTTGGAGTAATAACCCGCCCCCATCTCCTGGCCCCCAATCCAATTCTTAATTCATAATTCAGTGAAGATAAAATTTTAAAAAAGGAAACAGAGTTGCAAAAGAGACACAGGGAGTTATCTAAATGGTTTTAAATGGAAACACATTTCTGTTCATTCTCAATTTCACAACTAAAAGGCTTGTGGCAAATGTTCAGTATAGATAAAAGTTCATAATCCTTTTAATAGCAACTTGTCTGCTGTTCAAATCCTTTTTTTTTTTGTTAACTAAATATATTTTGGAAAGTATCATAAAATCATAAGAAGCTAATTACATTGTTTTGTTGAAGGAATCCATTTTTTAATGTCACAGGGTGTGAAACAGCTAAAATACTAAAACTGGAAATTGAAGGAGGATGACACGCAGGAAAATAACTCTGAAAAATAAATCAGGGTGTTCAATATCATCTTCATATTCTTTTAGTAAGTATTGCAGAAAGGAAGTACTTAGTACAGAAATTCAGTCTGGAACCATTTTTTAGTCTTCACTTCGCATTTAACCTGAACAATATCCTGCCGCTGAGATGGTCTTGCACCTATTGTACAGTCTGAGGTAGTTTTGCACCTACCACAGCTAAAAGTTTCAAAAAAAGGCACTCAAGTGTCTGCAGGAGATAAAAGCAAAGAAGTTGGCAGTTTATCACTTGAAAAACAAATCTCTCTCTGATAGTACAAACTAAAAATGTTTCACTGGAAGATAACATGTCATATCAGAAAAAAAATTAACCTCTCTGAAATTCTGAGTCAGCAAGTCATGGAGATTTCTGCCAAGTTCACATGTTCACATTCACTATACCTCCTGATTATCTTGTTGAATTATGCCCTTAGAGGAAATAAGGATTTAAATAATCAGGAAATTTTAAAAACTAAACACCTGCTGGGAACATCTTAAATCAAAAACTTCTAGAACATACAGTTTTAAATGGTGAAATCTTTCTTCCAAAACCATACAGGAATCGTATAATAGAGAATATTTGGATGATAGAGCACAGCTCATATTTTTATTTTTTCATCTTCAATAAACAAACAAATCTACTAAGAAAGCCAATGAGCAAGATCACCCAAAAAAAAAAAAAAAAGTAGCCACAAATATCTGCAAACATATTGTTTTTCAAGAAAATTAGAAGGCAATAGAGAAGCTGCTCAATTCTAGACTTCGGTCTGCTCTTTTGATTCGCTTCATTATACAATGTGTTCATTATGTCATATCTCTACAACATTATCTCCTCTGAGGTTTCTGTTTTAGCAGATAATAAAGTCTGCTCCATCAATCTTGTTAAACTTTTTCTTGACTTTTACGACAGGACATTTTTCACTACATAGGCACCATATGGCTTCAGTATGGACTTAATGAATCCTGCTTTAATTAGCCTAATCCTTTCCCCCCTCCTTGTACTAGTTAACAATCTATGCTCCCATCAAATTTTCCTGGAATAATCTGTTATCCAAAATTAATCTGAGAATCAAAGGGGTTTTTTTAATTAGAACCTAATAAGGCAAACTGTTTATGGCAATTATTCAATACTAAACTAACCTGAATTACAAAGGATTCTGAAATTTCCCAACTCTGATGTCCAAATGTAGGCTGCTTCATCTATGCTTGGGTATCTTAAATCAATGGGTTTGCTTTTCAAATATGCTAAGTTATTTTACTGTCTAATAAGACTTAGTTAATTAAATCTTTCACAAACTTATGATTTTGAAGGGTTATAAAAGTGGAAAATCCTTGGTTTTCATTTCCCAAATAGCTAACAAAAAGAAGAATTATACTTTAATGTTCTTGTATTAAAACTTAACATAATAAGTGGCTTTATACTCCAGCATAAATAGAACATTAAACGAAACAGTAAAACCACCCATAACATCAATGAAGTTATCTTCTAAAAACCAAAACATCCAATTGAAATGAATAATGAAAGGCTTCAGCACAGCTTTTACGCCTACAATATTTACTTATAGATCATCTAGTTTCCTCCTAGGGCTAATGTGGAAACTGGAAGCTGCTGCCATACACAATCAATAATCCTCCTAGAAGCTTGCTGTGAGATATAGGAGACGTTGCCAAAAGCAGTCAGCCAGAAATTAAATTCATTTAGGGGTTTTGGTTGCCTTTTTTTTTTTAAAGGAGAAAGCAAGACAAACATTTCCCAGCATCCCTCATTTAGCTTACTGACTTTTCCTTGTGAAGGATGCTGTTCAAATCTCCTAAAGCTTTGTTTGACTGATGGGACCTTATTAACACAATTTGAACTTGGATGAAAAGCAATAAAACATTTTGGAATTTATGATTTCTGTGAAGTGTTTGTCACAACACAGAGGGCAAGTTCAGCTTATCAGTCTTTACTGCTATTAGACGTGTTTTGGGCCCAGAAGAACGTAGAGTCATTTTGTCTGTGAGGTAAGAAATTATCTGGTTGTGTTAGAAAGTGGAATTCCAATAAACAATTACATTTGATAAAAGGTACACACATTGTTCCTAGGAAGAACCAGAAACAAGAATATTCATATAAACAACAATGGAATTGGGGAATGACCTATTAGAGAGCAGTGTAGGGGAAAGGGACCTGGGGGTCCTGGTGGACAGCAGGATGACCATGAGCCAGCACTGTGCCCTTGTGGCCAAGAAGGCCAATGGCATCCTGGGGTGTATTAGAAGGGGGGCGGTTAGTAGGTCGAGAGAGGTTCTCCTTCCCCTCTACTCTGCCCTGGTGAGACCTCATCTGGAATATTGTGTCCATTTCTGGGCCCCTCAGTTCAAGAAGGATAGGGAACTGCTGGAGAGAGTCCAGCGCAGGGCCACAAAGATGATGAAGGGAGTGGAGCATCTCCCTTATGAGGAAAGGCTGAGGGAGCTGGGTCTCTTTAGCTTGGAGAAGAGGAGACTGAGGGGTGACCTCATCAATGTTTATAAATATATAAAGGGTGGGTGTCACGAGGATGGAGCCAGGCTCTTCTCGGTGACAACCAACAGTAAGACAAGGGGTAATGGGTTCAAGCTGGAACACAAGAGGTTCCACTTAAATTTGAGAAGAAACTTCTTCTCAGTGAGGGTGACGGAACACTGGAACAGGCTGCCCAGGGGGGTTGTGGATTCTCCTTCTCTGGAGACATTCAAAACCCGCCTGGACGCCTTCCTGCGTAACCTCACCTAGGTGTTCCTGCCCTGGCAGGGGGATTGGACTAGATGATCTTTCGAGGTCCCTTCCAATCCCTAACATTCTGTGATTCTGTAACACGCTGCACATATTTACTAGAGCTGTTCTTTGATGACACAATAAACTTCCAACTCTGTAAAACAGTTGAACTGGACCTCTGAAATACTAACGACAGAGTCCAGCCAATATTTTCCAGTTTGTGTTCTTGAAGACAAGCGTAGAGAGGTACTCTTCTAGAAGTGATCCAGCCTCACTCGTTCGAAAGATAATATTTTTAGAGAATGATCAGAATGGTCTACCATAAAAAAGTTGCATCAGACACGGCCAAGAATGAAAGCATCCAAAATTCTGAAATTACAACTGGAAGTTGAGCTCTAGTTTCATTTTTAGATACACTAATAAAACTGTTTTGGGCATTCAAATAAAAGCAGTTTCCACAGGTGAAAAGATGCAAAATCTGAAAATAAGTATTCAGACTGAATTTTTGGCCTTTGTTAGCATTAGAGCACAGTTGATATCTGGTTGAAAAAATACATTTCAGTGATAATCACTTCCCTGTTATTCTATGGATTTGTTCAGTCCAATGGTATTAGATACTTGCCCTTCTAAAGGCTAGCAACAGATTAAAACTTCGCCTGGTACATTTAAAAAGTTACCTGTAAAATCTTAAGATATTCTCTTTGGATCTTATATTTACACAGTAATTGCATTGTGTTTGTTCTCTGACAGACATACCTCTTGTGATATAATCACTGTTAAGGTTTTATTCAGGAAGCATTTTTTCCCCTTCAAATATTTATGGATTTGTGGCCATTTTGCCCAATTTATGTTGTTTAAATCATGTTTTTCCTCGTGTTCCAAATCATAACTTATGTCCATCCAGCATGGACAGCACTGTGTATCAAATGCAGAACTGTTTGTCTTTCCTCTCCTATCAGCTTGTCTGCCCTACTTTTCTTCTGCTCCTCTCAAAAGCAGTACTGCTGCACAAAAATATCTGCTAAACAGTTAAAAAAAAACCCCAAAAAACAAACCCTCCAAAAGTAAAGGCCCACAGAGACTTTGCAAAGACGTGAAGTGACGCAGAAGTTATCCCATAACCTCAGTTTACAGGGAGGGGCCACTCAGCTGGAATGGTTTCAATGACAAGTCACAAACTGAATCTTAATATTTTTCATTTCTCTGAGCAAAAGCCAAACATCTTTTGGAGTTCAAGTGTCTTTCATACTGTTCTCAGATATGAGCACTATTGAAAACCTTTTATAAAATGAGTCATTCATCCAGTATAACTGAAAAGCTTCTCTAGTTACTCATGTTAAAGGACATGAACTGTATTGAACTTTCAGAAATTTTTTTACATGTTATCTCTATGATGTCATCTTAAGTAAAACATCTGGCCAGACTTCAGAAAATCATAAAAGAAATTTTAATTAAATAATTCCTTGTCACTAATTTCTTTAAAGCGAGAAACCTTACATGAAGGTTTTTAAAGGAGATTTTGCTGAGCCACTTAAGAAAATCACCTCAGAATGAACACTCACTATTTCTGTGGCAACCCATCATTTATGTGATTACCCAGAAGAGTATATTAAACATCTCACAGACAGAAGCTGGCAATGTATTCCAAAACAAGGAGCTTTTTACTGATGTTTGGCACTGAAGTGTGTTCCTTGATACCTATTTCAATGCCTAGAAAAATAAACTTTTCTGAAATATTGAAAGTAACAATCTAACTCACAAATCCATCATGTTCAAAGAATTCAGAACAATGTCTCAGAGTTTAAAAAGCCACTAAGCTCCTACCTTACATTAAAATATACAAACTGTTAATACACTAATTCATTAAAAGAAAAAATCACATCTTTATTTTATACTTTTTTCCACTTTCTCTACAGTCATTTAAATTTCCAAGTTATTACAGTATACATCCTAAGTGTTGAGTGATAGATCTGTAGGCACAGGTAAGTTCCCCAACCACTGTGCTATCCAGAAAAATAAATATTAAGAATGATCTGGAGAGCTTTAAAGCCAAATGCAAGGACAAATTCTTAGATTTCCTAACTAATTATTGCTTTAATGTTATTTTCTCAAGCTTTAAATAGAAGCTACACATACCTCTTCCCTCCACAAGGGAAACTCAAACACAAGTGAAGGGAAATAATTAAGAAAATCTGAGCCCTAAGAGGAAGGTAGTCTATTATCTTGAAATAGCTATAATCTTCAAAACTTGGCAATACTTGCAAGGGGAGAGAACTGCCAAAAATCAAGTTAGGAGATTACACCTACTACTTGGTACTAATTTCAATTCTGATTAAATAGCAAGCCCCAAAATCAAGAAGGGACAAGCATTTCAAAAAAATCAACATAAACTAATAATCACTCAAAAGTACAAAGGACTAGAAAGATCCCAAGACATTTGTCAGTTGGGCTTTAAAATGAGATTGCTCAGATTTCTAATGAACAAATAAGAGAAATAAAGGTTAAGAGAAAAAAAGAAAAAAAAAAAAATCAGACTACTTTCCAACGCTGATGAGGTACAAAACAACCTACCTAGAAACACCAAAACATCTTCTTCCCTAAAGATATCATCCAGGTACTAGATAAATTACCCACTCTGGTCACCCCATCAGACGTAAAAAAATTCCCTATAATTTTGAACATCGCGAAATGTTTAGCACTAGGTATCTAATGATAGCTAACTAAATTAACTGTGGTATTGTTCTCTTGAATATAAACTCTGAGAGTTGACAGAAAAATTGAGAGGAAAAAAGTACAAGAAAGTTGCTTTAATGATGCTATTTTTAATCTGCTCTATATAGTTGATTTGACTGCAATTTATATTCATGAAACTTTTCAAAAACATACTGCTTTTTGATAAAAAAGCTTGTAGTTAAGAGCATAAAAGTGATTAAAAAGAAGTTTCTGGTGGTGGTCTGAATAAAGATTCATTAGGCTGCACCCAGTAACAACAGTCATCCTACACTGCAATAGAAATAACCTGTCATAGTCAAAAGTGTTCTTAGATTGTAAGCATTGCATTTTTTTCCCTGCGAGAGAAAGATAATTCTCATCCATACCAATAAAAAATTCCCTCCATAAATTACAGGCAGCCTCAAGCTAACTTCATGTACCATAAATACCAAATGAGAATACTAACTGTCAAGTACTAGATGTCTTCAAGTCTTAATCTATGGTAATTTGCCTTTCAGTTTTATGGTGCAATACGTGATTTTAAATCAATTTTGTAAGGCTGCAATAGTGGTTTTGTACACTACAAGCCTTCAGTTCTCGATGGCAAGCAGAATTTAGAAGCAATTGCTACTCTCTTCTCGTGCAAATCCAAGTAACATTGAAAGCAAGGCTTTATGAGCATTATTTTGACTGTGTATTTAGGAAGCTGAATTAAACCATATTTTTATTTTTAAAGATTTGGTGTTCAATTAGCACATACCTTTTACTAAACTTAATCATAGGGTCATGCAATGTTTGCCTGCCTTTTAGAAAGTAAGACTTGAAATACCACTCCATTAAAGAAGTTAAACTAACGGTGCAGCAGCAGATGAGGCAAACTTGGCTTTTTGGGGGGACCTTGCCAGTAAAATATTTTTCTTTATCAATGCAACACTATTAATGGAAAACTAACCCACCTTTATTCTTTTGATCAACTTTCACCTCATAATAGCTTCAGATATAGTTTAGTCATTATAAGACCTCTTATCCTTCCCTGCTGACAACAGGACAGTTAGTATAATCAGTTCTCTTTTCTTTACACCAGGGACAGCTGCCCTGTGATGAGCAAGGCACAGGTTTTTCTCTCTTATTAAAAAAAATATATTCCTGATTCAGGTTTTTCATTCTTCACGTGAGGGTGTCAGAAGCTACAGCATAAACTTAAACTGGAAAAACTAATTTCTCACTGTGGATACTACTAAATGAAAGTATACAATTAAATAATATTACAACTAAAGATCCATTTTCATAGCTGTGACAGAAGAGAACTTGCAGGCAATAATTCCAATACCTACCGCATTGCCTTAGTCTTGACTGTACCTTACCTTCTCTGCTTCTTTCATTCTCTACTTTAATTCTCTTACCTGACACCTTTCCAACAATATAGCACAACTAGAGGTACTGCATTGTGCTCCATTTCATTCTGTTAACAGGATTAGCTGTAGTCACCTGTGAAGCCAATTTCGTCATCTTCTTGGATTCCCCAAATATTTGAGAATTACCAGAAAAGACTGGACTATCTAATTAATGCTTTTTCACACTACTTTCTGACATTTCCCCTTTCAGAACTCTGAAATCTTGCACACCTACAACTACTTCACGCTTTTTTGCTTCTGGTTTGTGAACTGATATTCTAAAATCAACTGCTTTCTCGGTTCAGTCTATTTTTTCCTGTGTATTTGATATCTATTCTTGAACAGTGATAAACAAAGCATTACAACTACATGCATAAAGTACTGTGCTGTGGTATTTCTTACAGATAAAACCTTTAAATTCAAATGGCAAAATCACGAAAGAGTTATTCAGGACATCTCAAATCAGTTTTCAGTACTCTCTGTGTGGTCTAAAAATAATTTCAAAATCATATTTAGATAGTGACTACTTAAGGGCAGATCAAGGTTGTCTCTAAGAAGGATTTTAAAACATTTGTTGCACTTCTGAGTAAATGCCTTGAACTTATTATTTTATATATCCTTTCAATTATATGAGGCTGAGTAAATGCCTTGAACTTATTATTTTATATATCCTTTCAATTATATGAGGCTCTTACTGTATATGGCTATATTTTAGCTACACCATTTGGTACAATCTTTGCTTTTCTATTCTTTTATCAACTAGACAGAACTACTTCTTCCACTATTTTAATTTGTCAGTTTTTTCTTTGCAAGGCAAATAAAGTGTTTACCCTGTATGCTTATAATTTACTGAGGATAAGAAACTGGAGCTAGTAAGAATGAATCATGACATGTGCTGTTCTTTCACTTAATAAGAGAAAACCTTTCGAAGTATAACTGTGCAATCCTTAGACAGACTGATCAGTGATCCTTCAGTATGTCTAATGACGTATTTACTAAGCCCATTGATAAGAATTTGGATGTACAACAAACTGAAAAGCAGCAACACATTGAGGTGTCTGTAGAAAATATCATTAGTAATCTTTCCTTACTTTCCTTCGTAAGATAGATGAGCTGCTGGGATAAATGCAGGAATTTCATTGAAATAGGGAAGAAATTTAATCTTCTACCTGGGTTTCCCTGAATCTGTTTTATGTGTGCAGGAAAATGAGAGTCACTGTCTGCAGGGTGAGCAGACTGGTGGCTGCTAACAGCACACTACAGCTGCTGTTAGCAGAAACCAGGATTCGTGAATCCAGTCATCCAGCTGTACTCGCATGGCTGAAGACTGCCCCTGTACGATCTTAAAGAACTTTTCATATTTGATTTGATAAAGACATTCCACTTCTACTTCTGTCTGGAACCAAGTGTGACTGTAACAAATTTAACCCAGACAGACCTAACTCCAGTTTCAAAGCTAGTTCTCAGGAACTTCTATGTGAATTTGGAAGCAAAGTGATGTTTGCCCTTCTATTTTGGTGCACAAAAAGTTGTAGTTCAGAGAGGAGAGTGGGAAAGACGCAAGCTACAAGGTTTGGATTAACTTAATTACCTGCAACTTGTATAAAATTGGTTTAGTCACTAAGTCCTTTAATTGAAACATGATCTGAACTGTGTTACTGTTTGAATTAATACGTTTAGATTATTCACAACTATTTTGACTGTATTTTGGATGTTTCTTTCAATTTTTCTGATTTGCAAAGCAGAAAATGGTTACTGCTTTAGTAGGACCCTTTTAGCTAACAAAAGAACAAACGCGGCTTCGTTAAAATTAAGGGGGTGGGGAAACAAAGAGCAAGGAGCAGGGTGTCGTATTGGCCTTCCTCCACATTAGCACCAGAAGGTTTGGTTATATTTGTGGTCTTGTAATTTGCGAGTGCCCTACAGTTGCATACACTACTGACAGTTTTCCTCAACTATACTGTTCACCTCAGGCATGCTCTTTGTCAGTGCAAGTCTTCTACTGTCTCAGGTACAGCATACACCTCCCAGGGAGAGAACTCAAATAGCACATCAGAGCCCCCGTTTTGAGGAAGTACATTCTACTGTTACTTGAATGTGAAGGAAATTACAGAAGGAGAACATAGTTTTTCATGGTTTGTTCATTACTATACCAAGATCTCATTTTTAATAATCTCAAGAGTCATTATTCAAAGTGAAGCATTTGCCTTATAGTTCCATAAATACTCTCCATACCTACAATTTGCTTCAGTCAAATAAAAGTTGTAATAAAGTAAATGCTGTTTTAAAATTATCTACTGTACTTTGCTACAACTGTATGATGCTGTAAAGTTCAGGTAGGGAACTAAAATACATAACTCTCTAACTGAATCTTGTGAAAACACCGGGGAAGGTACTTCAAGAAGTAATTTAGAAGTCATTACGTAGCAAAGATTAGAATAATTACCAAACAGCTGTATGTATTCTGAAGACTTATGTGGTGATCAAGTTAGTACGCTGGTGGCATACAATTTAGTATCAGACCAGGCATCCAAATCTGACAGTACTGTAAATCCAAGAAACACTACACAACATGTAATATCAGTGTCAATTTCTCACCTTTTTAGAAGAGCTGCAGAAGTGAAGTTGCTCAGTTGGGCATGGCTGCATGATCAGTTGCTATCAAGGAAACCTGTCACATTTAAGAACTGTCCAAGAAAGCATCTGAAACAGGATGAGAAATCATTATAACATATACGCATATATGTTAGCAGGTTTGCTAACATAGTGTAAATAAAACATACTGCTTAGTTTAATTTGTTTTTTCTAGCTTTCTGACTTTCTGCTTGCTAGCTTGCAGTACAGTTGCTGAAAACCTTCTCCTAGACAAGGGCAATGGTTGCACATCAGGGTTTCAGAGCAGCAGTGGCATGCATGCAACCCAAACATACAGGATTCTATATGCAAGTTTCTAGTACATTTCAATGGCCCGTAATTCAGGGTGAGAGATGGGCTAGTGCTCAGACTTCTAAATAAACACTTAACACTTTAAATAACTCTTGAAAGACTCTTACATTGCGGTCATTATAGAAAGTGTAAGTTGATGTCTAATTAAAACTATACTGAATAATTACTTTTCCTTTTGATGAGCAAGTAAATAGAAAATCTGTTGGGAAAGACTGTATCAGTTCATTTGTAAGTTAACTAATAACACTCCTTGCTTGATAATTATCTGTAGAACCTGCATAAACATCGGTATTAGAGATGTCTTTCTGAAAGCCAGCTGCAATTGGGTTACAGTATTTTTTGCTACATTTTTTGTAGTACTTTCCTTTTGATTAGCAGGGCAGAGTCCTGACTGTTTAGCTGCCTACATCTTAGCTTCTGAATCTTGGTGAGAGGGAGGGAGGCAGCACAGCTATCAGGAGTTTCTCAAAGACCATAGGAACTTCATCACTTTTTTTTTCCCCCTCCCTAAAAAAAAAAAAGCCCCTAACACCGCAGAAAAACTGTAGTAACCCAGACTTCTGTTAAAAGAAAAAAAAAGACAGACCTAACAACATACCAGCGAGGGGCAGCCCCGGCACCGCGGCCCGCGGGGCGGGAGGAGCTCTGCCTCACCGAGGGAGCGGAACCCGCCGGTCCGCCCGCACAGCCCGCCCTGCGGCGCCAGCGCCTCTCTCCCCCTCGCACAGGCCCACACCGGGAGAGGCCGCAGGGCCGCCGGCTCCCGGCGCAGGCCGGCACTCGGGCCCCGCCCCAACCGGCGGGAGGCACCGCCCAACCCAGCCGCTCACACAGGGGCTCTCAGCGCTCCGCAGCGACGGGACTACAACTCCCGGCCGCCCCCGGGAGCAAAGCCATCTCCTCCCGCCGCGGGGGCGGTTGGGAAGTGTGGTCATCCCCGCCCTTTGCTCGGCCGCCGCCCGCAGCGCCGAGCAGTGAGGCGTGAGGCGGGAGGCGGGAGGCGGGAGGCGGGAGGCGTGAGGCGGGACGCGTGAGGCGTGAGGCGGGACGCGGGAGGCGGGCGGCGGGAGGCGGGCGGCGGGAGGCCCTCCTGCGCCCAGGGGCGGGGAGCGCGGCGCCGGCCCCGCCCGTGGCGCTCCGTGGAGCTGTTCAGCGCCCAGGTGCTGAGTCTCCCGCCGGCTTACGGACGCTCCGGCGGCGTTCCCTTCCCGGCGCTCCCTTCCCGGCCCTCCGCTCCCGGCGCGGCCATGGCTCCGGCGCTCAGCCGCCTCCGCCAGGCACTCTGAGCACCCGCCCGCCCGCCGCGCCCCGGCGTGGATGCAGCAGCCTCGGGCTCCGCGGGGGAACGCGGCAGGTAAAGTCTCTCCCTCTCCGCCCATCCGCATTGTACCCCCACCCGCCCTTCTGCTCCGCGGGGCCCGGCTCGAGGGGCTTTTGCCGAGCCGAGAGCCGGAGGCCGGCGGGAGGGCGGGCTGGCTGGCGGGCAGCGAGCACCGCGAGGGGGACCGCGGGGAACAAAGCGGCGCAGCGCATACGCTTTTAAAGTAGTTCCATTATTTTGATATCCGGGGGGTGAGGAAGGGAAAAAAAGAGAGGGATGGCTGGTTAACTGCAAATATCTGTGCCTAGTTATATGTAGGAAAAAGACCCATCCTCTTGGAATCGTGTTCCTATTCTCATGGTTCAGCAGTGGAAAAGATAAAGGCAGTGTTTGTCATACAGGTAGTGCTATAGTCAGGACTGCAAAATGGTTTCCTTGAATACCTTCCTTAGCTGTAGTGCTTGTATAGATTTTGCACAGCAGTAATTTCTTACCTATTTCTGTGTGATTACTAGCCCCACCAAAGAGCTAGGACAAGCAGCAAAAGGCTAGAGGCAGACTAGCATGCACAGTGCTTCTGTGGAAAGGTGTCAGAAAAGGGAGGAAAAAATTACACTGTATTTAAGGCCAAATGACAAGTTACAGCCTACATGAAGTCATTTACAGCCAAGCATTGTGCTGCTATGCCTGATGCTTCAGGCTTCCTCTTATTGCTGGATGATGAATAGGGAATTGAGCAAGCATATCACACATGCATAATCAAGCAGCAAGTGTTCTTAACTGCTTGTATGTATAGTAGCTTCTGTTGTCTAAGGATTGGTGAGTATTCCTTAACTATCGATAGACTGTATGTTTTAACCTAGATAGAGTAGACTGCAGCTGTACTTTTTTTTTTTTTAATGTTGGTAATACAGATGGACTTACAATTTCTCAGATGGGTATAGGAAGGGGTAGGCTGGCAAAATTCATCACTTTTCTCAGGTGTAGACACTGCGAAAAGTTTAACCTGGGAGACTGCATGCAGCCAGACCAGGAACTTGCACAGTGTCTGTGCTGATTTTGACAAGAAACTGAAGAACCAAACTAAGATTAACAAATTGCTTCCTTTAGAAAACCAAATGCCATTTAATTAGCATACTCTTAACACTTGTGTCCTGTATTGAGAAAGAATTTATTTGTGTATAAGGCATCCTCCACTCCCCACGTTGCTATATCATGTATTAAACCAGAGAGAGCCAGAAGGGCAATTGCTGGGATCAGTTAAGGCAGGTGTTTAAAAGCAAGTTGATGGGACTCCCATCAGTTCCCATGTTATTAAAGATTCTTCAGTCTGGACAGAAACTTATGACTTCACCTATTTCATTGACTTGACTTTTTTTTGTAGTAACAATTTTAAGGTTCATGTACGTAATGCATTTCCAGGAAACCATGCATTCCATTTGTCTTATATAGGCTGCAGTTTAGCAGTTTTTGTGCTTTACTGTAATATAAAGAAGTAGAACAGTTTGGGTACCATCTCACAGTCATCGCATATCCAAAAACTCTCCTTCCAATAGGCACCTTGGACATGCAGGGGCTTAACATCAGGCCCTTAAAAGTAGCCTTTTAAGAATCGAGTTAATATATAATAGCACATTACTGTAAAATTAAAAATCGATTTGTGCATATAACTGTATATAAGGCAAGCTTCCCCTCTCACCACTAGAATTAAAAGATTTCCTGACATAGCTCCTTCCTACCTCTGCCTTTTAGTCTCAGCACCATAGGAGCCTCAGAGCATGTGACCAGCTATGTGTGATTTTAAGCTATGCTATTGAATTTTTTCCACGGGGAACAATTACTACAGACTGACAAGTCAACCATTTTGATCTTAACAGATCTAGCTGTGTTTAGTGATGGTAACCATAGCATACACTGCCTAACCCAATCTGAATATCTCACTGTGGCAGTTTGCTTCTAATTTAAAAGGACACTGTTAAGCCTTAAAATAGGTTCTCATTTTTGGGTAGGAATGAAAGAGGCTTAATACCAGAAGGACACTGTAGACATTTCAGTTGTATATTTTCAGTTGCTGCTGCCTGCAACAGCCCTTGAGAAGCCAGTAAAATAGCAGAAGAGCTGAGCAGCGTGCTCTGACCACACCCCTGCATTGCCATAATTCATCAACCCAGACTCTGTGCTTGCTGCCACATTCAGATTTTTACCTGGTCAGTCAGGACAAAGACAAAGCTGCTTTGTGCTAATGAAGCTAGCACAGCATGCTTTTAATAGAGCTAACGATCTGGTCTTCCCAAAATATTTTTAAAAGGACACTTCTGTTACCTCGTCATTGTTTACGCTAAAGGCTATTGCAAATAGAACATTTATACTAATTACTTACATGTCAGCTCGGGCAATAAACAATCAATATTTTTCTGATGTAGGATCCACTGCAACTTTCTCTGTCCACTTGTTATGCATTCAGCACAGTACAATAAATCTCAAGTTGCAATCTCTTTGTGGAAATGTTTATTTTAACTTCTACAGTAGACTGCTGAAGTAATGGAAATGTTTCCATTACACTTAAGTAAAAGCCTATTTTTCAAAAAGACATGCACAAAAAACTGACCTGGGAATATTTAACATTAGAGCCACTGTTATGATCACACTATACAGCAGTGCAGTAATGGTTTGAGGCTTTTTTTTTTTTTAAAAAACACTGAATAATCCTTAGAAGCACAATCTGTACAAAAATGCAATAGTTAAAAATCAATATGTGCCATTGAAAAGCAGAGACCAATGCTTCTTTACTGCTAACTGTATGAGGGAGAGTGACAAGACCTTTATGAAAGAGAACCAAAGTACCCTGTATTACCAGAAAAAAAATCTTTTAATATGCTGTTCTATTCCCTGGATTGTGGCTGAGACAGCCTATATATATTGTAGAACTCTAAAAAGAGAACAAATAATTTTATACATTGTATAGTGCCAATTTTCTGTTTGAATTATAGCAATGCTTGGTATTAAATATAACTAGATTTTACTTATCCTCATAATTGTCTTTAAATTGTTAGTATGATACTCCCAAGTCTACCCTTCAAAGAAGATATTTAAACGCACAACACAATAAGCAGTTACTGAACTGCTTCCTCTTACAAGACAAGGCCTGCCAACTTAAAAGGAGTAATCCCAGTGACTTGCTTCAAGTAGCAAGCAATATTCTCAGTAATTTTTGAAAGTATAGCTCCTAACTTGCAAATATTTAACTATAGCTTTTAAGCATTTGTAGTAAGTTCTCCACAACACTCAGGAGTAAACAGAAGAAAATTGTAGCCACTCTCCAAGCATGATTGCTATAATCATGTACTTTTATGTATTGCAGGTCAAGCTCACTGTAAAATCTCGGAAAATGTTAGCCTACGGTTGAATTGTGCCGTTGCTGTAAAAAGGAACAGTCCATAATTTGAGCTGACAGTACAACGCTGACAAAGATTCACACAGAAATATTCAATCCACTCTATTTTGTCTTGAACAATTACTTTCTGAGAAATGGATAGTTTGGGGATGGTATGCAGAATGAATACAAGATTTTCCTTCTTGATTAAGTTCTACTCAACTTTGTTTCTAGTCCTTGGGAGAGGGGTAAGAAAAGGAAAAAGATGGGATAGAGGGCAAGCCCTGCACATACGGTTTTATTTATCCATCGGGAAGTCACCAGATTTTGGCGATTCCTGACTTAGGCAAATACTGACCTTTGATGGCTATGCTGTCAGGGTCACTCAACTCAGCTTTTGCTCTAAAAGCAGGCAGAATGCTGCCATACCTTAATGAAGTGACCAGCAAACATCCTCTTAAGTCAAAACAGGAGCAAGTAACTTCACGATTATAGAAAATCTCAGTGAAGGTGAGGGAGACTGAGAAATCTCTGTCTTGAAACTTGTGCTAGAAGTCTGAGGTTTAACAAGTATATTTAAAGAGTATAAAGCAAGGCCTCTGTGTGTGAGCTGACCCCAGTTTCCTCAATGGGAGAGGATGCCTGGGCAGCATGCCTGATGTTGTCTGTGATTATTCCTGCTGGCTGCTGGCCTACTGGGCTTCAGGTTAAATGCTACTTTGTAGTTTGTATTCTACACTCACACGCTATTCTACAGATAGCATAGATGATGTGCCTGGGTTTGTAAGACTGTCAAAAAATAACTTATTCTGGCATTCTTCAGGTTTCTTGTTTGCCTTTTTTGAGACTTGTCTGAGGCCACTATCAAAAAATTGGGGTTTTTTGTTTAGTTTTTGTTTAGTTTTGTTTTTCTTAATCTTTTGCTACTTGTCCTCAAAAAATGCAACTTGACAAAATTTGGAGATACAGCCATCTTAGATATTCCATATGAAACACACACAAGACCAAACTCTTTAAAACTTCTGAAATAGCCAGAATTTCCATTCGCTTCGGTTTAAAATGGCTATACGGTCTTTAGATTTGGACCCAAGTTGCCTCAGACATCATAACAGAAGAGACATCTATGCACAACCAATATTCCACTCATAAGAAGTTTAGCCTCTGCCTGTCCACTTAGCTTTATGCCTGTAGATAGGGACTATTCTCACTTATGTTTGCAATCGGAGAGCAGCTCTTGTGAATTGGTTTAGTTTCTTTGCTTTGGAAGTGCTTTAAAATTTCAGCATTGAAAATGTATACAGAATGCATAAACATTAAATTGGCATCCTAAAAATATGGACACAATTCTTGAAGGTGCCCTTTGTTAACATTCCCACAGCATCTGTTGAACCTTGCGCTTTGGAAACCAGCATCTGACCTATGACACAGCTCAGCTACAGATTTAGAACAAGATTTAACAGTTCTCTTCAGTATTGAGATCATTTGAAATGCTTTTTCTTCAGATAATCAAGAGTATGTTTACTCCAGAAATATGTTACCGGAGAATGGATTAAAATTCGACAACATAAGATGAGAGGTTCTGATTTAAATATGAAGTGCATCAAGGCTTAGACTTGTATCACTGTCTCACGTGAAAAATACCACAAGACGCACCAGGAGTTCAGTACAAACTGCAGAGAGCGCGTCTTAGGCACTGTTCTGGGTAGCTGAATGCTGTTCTAAAGAACACACTTAGGGACGAAGTTTAACATGTGTTTACTGTACAATCACATCACCTCACACTCCCTGACTTGCTACAAAGCATCAACTTGAGCAGGATTCTATGATTGTTACATAATTTCAAAGTTTAACCACATACAGCTCCTTAAATTCGAAAGCTGAGACAACAAATGCAAAGCAAGTCTTTTCTCTGCAGTACTTAAGTCTTCTGTCAACTACTATAACTCAAGCACAATCTATTTCAGTATTAACAATAGCAAAAATAACCATAACAAGCCATATCTGCCACTCAAAAGTATACAAGCTTTTAATATATTTAAAAAACTGACTCCAGGAGAAGAGATTCCATCTGTTCCTCTTGACTAATTCTAAATGAGTTAACATTTGATTAACAGTTTTGCTTCAATGCAGGGGTTGTTTTGTGTGTGTTTTGTTCTTTCCCACACATGTTGTGCTTCATGCACAGTAGAAGCTATTCACTTTTAAGCAAGATGTCTTGCTTTAATCTCCTCTCTGCCAAAAGAGGAGTTTAGTAGTCACTCTACTCAAACATTGACAAAGCCATGTTGGAAAAAGGGGTAAAAATCCATAGACTCCTTTAGGGTAACTGCAAAGAGGCTAGCAGAAAGATTCATGATCACTCGCCTCGGGAAGTTGTGCAACTTTGTTTTATTTACTAAGCAGTTACTGGATGGAGAAAAGGCAGAGTTTACCACTGCCTGGGAAGAGATAATATTTTTTCAAATAAATTACCAGCTATCAGTTGAGGGCTGTAGCTTTCTATACAGGCTACTGCACCCTTCCCATACTGCTAAGCAGAACTGTCTGTCACTGATACTGAAAACAATGACAAGTCCTGTCTCAGTGAGTGATGACAAGTGAAGATATGTTAAAATAGTGAGTGTTCCCTGAAACACTTCAAATATCACAGACTGGAAGAGAAACTCTTCAGTTCCTGACTTCTTGGTACAATTACTTCTGTGAAAGCAGTACTGCCATGCAGATGAGAGATCAGAGTTTCATAGCTTTTTCTGTCGAAGTGCTTCACCAGGCTCAAAGCTGAACTTCACTGATGATCCTACCAGTAGAAGGAAGAGACAGAGAGACTCTAGAACTAAACACAGCATAGACAGGAGTCTCTTATCCAAGCTAAAGAACTCACACAGACAAATGAAGAAAGACAAGAATTTCGTTAATTTGTTATTTCTGTGTGGGCAGATCTATTCAGAGGGTAGAGAGACGTTTGTGTTCTTTTGTCTCCATGAGAGGAAAGAAGGGTAAAAACAATGTTGGAATCCCTTAGTGCCTCTTTGAGAGAGAACAAGAGGGAAGACAAGACCCTGACAGTGCCCATAATTAATTCCTGAGCATGAGTGCATATTTTGCTGACACACACTGGAGATGAAGATTATTGCTAGTCCTGGAGGATACACATGCCATCGATTTCATGATGAAACCTAAAGCTCTCCAAAGCTTTAACTTTAAGCTGCATGTGCCTTTCAAACATGGCAAGACAATGCAAAAGTAAAGATGACTGTATAATCTAAAAACAGCACTTAATTGCTTCTAGTCCTGGGGAAACTTTTCTTACTCCCACACCAAAGGTGGAAAAATTACTGAAAAAAGCCTGTCCTGATAAAGTACAATTATGCAGATGACTCCAGTTGCTGCCAGGGTACCAGCTATATGATAAACATTCCTTTGGAAGAACTACATGCAATGGAAATGAAGCATGATAAGTAGGCTACCACAAACTGGCAGACCTAATTCCAATTGTATACTGCTGTAAATGCATATCTTGGGTATAAAATGATTTTTATTCACTGAGGGAAGGCCCTGAATTTGTCATTTCAGTTTCTATGTTAAACTATTAATTTTCAAATAACGTGAGTGACAGAAATAGATAATTGGCACTTTTTAATAGCCAGCCTTCTGACCACTTCTTAGAACCTCCAGCTTTAGCCCAATATTCTCCTGTTTGTGTCTTCCGAAGAAAAACAGTAATGAATCCAAGGTACACAAGGTGAAAAGGTACAGGCACAGCTGAATCTTTATTGAACAGAAGTACATAGAAACATTTACTGAAAGTTTCTGTGGCACACAGGCTGCTGATGCACACATCTAACACCTAATTACATTAGTCTGCATTTTGGTCCTGGAACAAAAGGCTCTGGAACACAAGAGTCAATCTACAGGTGCAGAACACTACCTTACCAGATCACTAGGTCAGCACAAAATACGTATTCCTACATGTTTGCTGTTTTGAATTTCAAAGACAGTCTGCTCAAGTAACTTACAACAAATATGAAGACTTCATCTCTGCCAGCTGATATGATGCTTGCTTTTGTTATTTCACAATGGTAAGGTCCTTCAAGTTTAGTTTATACATTAACCTTGCAGATTTTTCACACTAAACTTTCTCAGAAAGAAAAAGCTAAGCCCAGTCCTAAAAAAAACCCCACACAGGCTTCCATTCAGGTCAATCATTCTCCTCAGGTCTTAATGCTTTCGACTACTATTTTTCCCCACTATTTTCTCTCACACAAACAAGTTTCAAATGTCACACCAAAGAGGGGAAAAGGGATTTTTAATTTGCCGAGTTATTGTAAATAACTGCTCCATTACACCCATTCATTCCTTCCTTCACCTGGTGGTCTGCCAGCAGCTACCTACAATTGTTAGAAAGGGCTCCACAACCTATCCACAAAAAATGCTTTCTTCTATGCAATCTTAGTTTCAAATGTAGGTATTTCTTTCCCATAGAAGCTAGGAAAATCCTGACAGATGGAAGAACCAGTAAACAGCTTCAGCCCTGGGAAGGCTGCATATTAACTCTATGTCAAGCAGAGATTACAGCTCTAATTTCATAATCTGCCTATGAAGAGCTACTTCTGACCATGTTACAGAGCCCAGCTCCAGATTTCTCCATTCAGAACTTATGCAGTCTTTATGTCTGTGCCACAACACAAGTTATATAATATCATATCATATCATATCATATCATATCAATCATATCATATCATGTCATTCATTTTTATAGAATATAGAAAGTTACTTAATCTAACTTCTTATTGAACCCATTGTAAGTAAATGGAACAGCCTGCCTTGTTTAACAAAGTATGAAAAAGATTAATAAGCTCTAAACAGTGATGTTTCTATTACTTTAGGATGTAGCAGATGAGCATTTCTTGGCAACTGGAAGTGTGACTTATTCGAATAGTTTTAATGTAAATCTAATGAGAATACAATGTAACAATTACAATGAAGCTAAAGCCTCTGTGTTTTCCACGATGGAAGGATTTTATTAACCTAATGCAAAAGTTAAGTTTTTATTCACTTTACACTTCCTTAACTATATTGGTTCAAATTTTGACTGGTTTGTTACCAGGAATTCTTTTTGTTAACTGAGATTATTTAAAGCAGAAAATTTTGAAATATTGTGAGGCCTAATGATTTTTTTTTCCCCCAGAGGGAATTCTTTGAGAGATTCCTTTTAGCTAATAGGATGCTAAGTAGCAACTAGCTCCTTCTAGCCTAGCATGTAAGTGGATTTTAAAGTGCTCTTAAAATACCCTTCCAATCACATTCTGGTGAATAGTTTTATTCTTCCATAGCAAGTTTACTTGTTATTTCCAGCACAGTAAATTAACATAGGCAGGGTGTTCACCTAACAATGATGACATTCCTTAATATTAATGGGATAATGCTTAGTCTGAACCTGAGCTACGGAGTCCATCTGGTAACAAGGAGGGAAGATAAGCTGTAGTTCACCAGCTTCTGTCTGCAGCTTTCTTGGGGTTGACTACTTGTTCTTTTTTAGCATAAGATATCTGCAGCTTCACTTAATGAGAGGAAAAGTTTATTAGTTACCAGTTCACAGTTGCAGACTTCTGGACATTTTCAAATTAATCTGCCTCTCATGGGCATACTTAATGGTAAGGCTTGTCATGACCACACATGAGAACCTCACTTAGTTTTGGAGACAGCTTCTGCAGCCTCAAATACTAGCTATTGCTACTTCAGATTGGAAGTCATATCCTGGGAGCAGGAAGCTGACTTGCCTGAGAGAAAGACAGAAAATAAATTAATTTATACTCCCACTGTTTTCCATGCTGCTGTCTTACTTCACTGTTTTCAATTTCTGTGCACAAAGACTGCACAAAAAAGGCTTAGGCAATGCCAGAAAGAGACTGTGTAACTTTAGTAAGACGACAAGTTTTTCTATACCACTGGAATTGTTATACTAGCATAAATTCCACCGACATAGTAATACAACTTTAACTTCCTAGCCAGAACAAGCTCATCTATTATGAACGTATCTTTACCAGCATAACAACATCACAACGGGAGAAGACCCATTTCAGCTGCAAGGGTTTAGTTTGGAAACAAGTCTTCCTTGGATAGACAGTCCCTCACTAGAGGTACTAAATGACAGGTCTAAATTTACCCAGGAGGTCATAAGTACAGTGGGGAAATAAAATCCAGCTTACTGATTATTAGTTACTGCTGTAAGCACACTCAGTTTTCTTTATCATTAAGAAATAACATGTAGAAAAGTCTCTTAGAAGATGACAAACAGTAACATCTAACATGCAAATCAGTGTCCCAGGAGTTTTAATCTCCTGGGGCCTTCTTCATGAGGACAGCTGCCAGCTACAGATGTTTGGCTGACTAATTGGCACTAGCGATAAACAATATTTGAATTTGTCCAGGAAAGGAGCAGAGTGTCTGAGAAACACTTATCAACATACATTTAAAAAAATCTGATATGCCTCTGTCTTTGTTGAAATTATTATCTGTGCAATTCATTTCTACCCCTGAAAACTGCACTAACACCAAGCAGTGGTTTAGAGTGCTCTAGACACTACCTAAATGAAGCTCAGATATGGGCAGATTATAAAGCAGGTATAGTGTACAAAAATAAAACAAACCGCTATGATAATAAGCGACAGTATACACTTGGGGCTTCATAAAGCAATTCCGTATTCAGTCCTGACCAGCTTACAAGCAAGCAGAACTTTTCATCAAAAAGATTGCTAGGTTAGCAATATGCCAGCCCTTGAGCTACAAGACAATCTATCTTATCTGTAACACTGATACTGCTAAAAAGAAGTTGTTCTCTAACTTCTTGACAAAAGATATCAATCTTATGTTTCTCGGGACCTATTACCTGACTTACGTAATATCTGAAAGTATTTAGATGCCTCTTTCAGGGATTTTAAAGAACAGAGTTACTGGGAAGCAAGACACAGAACTGGATTAGAGTTTCCTTCCATTCAGATATGCACCTTCCAGACAAAAAAAATCAGGGCAAGCTAGATTGTCAAAGTGAATAAAATTACTCTAAAAAAAATCAGGAAAAGAAATGAAGTGATAGACAAACAATTTTTGAAAGAACCTGGAAAAAGAAGGAGGCTGAAGAAAGCAACTTAAGTGTCAAGGACTGAACAGAGAGGATGAAATATGCGATACATGTGTGCAGCAACGATTGTTTTAAAAGCTTCTGAATAAAAAATTAACAGCTGCTAGTGTACTCTGTAGGACTTGTGTCTAATCTGAGGAGGAGAGCTGTTAAGACAGTGAGCCAGCAAGACAGATGGCTGGTGAAGGAACTGACACTGCAAGAGCTAGAACATTCAGTAGAGAGGGGAAACAACAGCTATATCCATGAAGGAACTGCTGCCAAGCACATAAGTGAATAGAGAGGAATCATGTAATTTCAACAGTTCCTATAAAAATGTGGAGCATGTGCTGAACTGCAGGCAATGTATAAGGCCCCAAGCCCAACAGTTCAGCATTGGTGCAGGAGCAAAGAGATAATGGAATAATTAAAAGGTCAAGCATTACCGGAAAAAAACAGCAGCAAATAGTTCAGAGATGTAAAAGTGATTTCACAAGCGAGTACAGAAAATGCTTAATAGATGTAAGGATGGAAAAGATAAATCTACCACTTAAAATTAATTTGCAAAAAGCTAGCTCTTGATATTCAATATGAAAAACTGTGAGAAGCTAAGAACTGTGACATCCTCCCCCCCCCATTTAAAGTCTGCCTAGTAAGAGGAAAATAGTTTCCACAAAGCTTGCATTTCTCATAGCTACAGATTTACTATCAGCAAGATTCCAGATATTCATAACAGTCAACTGCAATACCTGTATCTTGAGACCCACTTAATATCTGCAATCAAGTTTCCACATGCTTTCAAGTACTTTTAGTACAACCCACTTCTCTTCACATTTACAGAAAAACCCCTGGAAAATTTGGCCATAACATATTCTTGGAAACAGAGTGACTTAAATGTACAAGGGGTGGGGGCTGCAGGAAGAACAAGTTTGAGAATTGAGCAGTTTTGCATGTGCAGGGAGGTGTACTGAGATCTCATGAAAATTGATCTCACTTTTTATTAGCACTTCATACCATTTTAAGAAGCAATAGTTCCAACAAAAAAAAAAAAAGAGTTTCTACATTAACTACTGTTTAGCCAATTTACAACATTTCCAACTCATTACTGCTGCCATTCATTGTGAACAAGAGGAAAACTTGATCCTTCTTTTGAGTTCTGTGACAGTGTTTATGTATTTAAGGTTGCATTACTACACAGATATACACTTCAGTACATGCTGTTTTCATGAAACATGTACTGTATATTATTAAGAGTGTTTAAGCTCTACAGTTCAAGAGAAAAAGCTCATTGTTGAAGACAGCTCTTCCAAAACTCTTTAAACTGTGCTGAGACTTTTACCACTGCTACAGAAGAAAAAAGGCTGTGGCATGGACAAGCAGAATATTAAAAATCCTGTCAAATTTCTTACAGAATAAGATTATCTTTCTGGTATTTGGCAAATTAGATTACTTTCCAAGATGCAGAAAGATTTTTAATACACAGGCCAGGCGACCTAATTAAATAAACAGTATGGGATGGCTCCAAAACATTATAGATCACACATTAATGCAAAAAGCCAACATAATTATGACGTACCCATCCCGGACTTTTGGGTACATAAAATAGATTTAAACAAATCACTGATGTAATAATGTGTACAAAAATCATCATCAGAATGACAAAAATAAGTCAGTGCGACTGACAAAAACTAATTAATATGCTTAAGGTTCGGAGAAAAAGAAGTTTGAGTCATCAGCAGCAAGACCATCTAAATCTGCTACTAATCAAGCTACTTTAAAGAGGCATGTAGTACAATTCTTAGATGAAACCATTCTCTCTGAAAACTATAGAAAACTTGTATATCAATTGGAGGCCTCTTCTATTAAGTGGAAAGAGGCTCACAGAGAGGTCAACCCCTTGCCAAAAACCCCACACCCCACTATCTATCTACAGATATATCAGAAATTAAAACACACTTTTTTGGTATTTTCCTTCTTCTTCAGGCCACCTCACATTTGCTTTCCCTTCCCTAGGTCTCTGTTGCATTCCGGTTCTGCTGGAGGCAGCAGCACCAGCCCCAGCGAGGGGGCAGCAAAGCCATCGCTGCTGTGAGGGGTGCCAGGGGGGCCTCAGTGACAAAACTGCCACAAGGCCCAGCAGGCAACATCGGCCTCTCTTCTGCATCCCAGAGAGCATTACTATCTCTCCCCACAGCACTCACTTAATGCGGGTAACTTCTGCCAGGCTCACACTCAAACCTCTGGTTCTGCACCTCAGTTACTTCCCAGTTTAGGAACTGGTAGAATTGGGCTAATAGTCAACAAGCCAGCCAGGCGGTTTGGCAACAATAAAGATGGCACGGCTTACTCACCATAATTTCAGTTCCTAATGCTCGCTTTGTTCTGTTTCTCCAGTGTCGTCCTTGCAAATTAACCCTGCTAGGCAGCATGGAGCAAAAGCATTTCAATGGCAGTAGATTCATTAAATGATTTACTAAATAATTTGCTACTAGCTAAGCAATGTTTTAGTAGGGAGATTGTGTAAAATGCTAAGTCTTTGGTTTTTTGTTGGTGTGCAGATCCCTCAGGCTGTACCAAGCTGAGATCAAAGAAGCGTGGTGACTGTTTTTGCTGAAAGGGGAGGTCTGAGCTGACAGTCAGGGTAGATGTGTCCATTTTCAGTGCACCTCATGAATGACCAGCCCATCTCACAAGACGTGGAGTTACTCAAAGGAATAACAGGTGATAAATGAGTCTTACAGGGCAGTTTCTTTCTGCTGAATTTGCTAAAAAATGGAGGCAGCGCAGTCCGACTGCCATCCTCCTCCCTTAAGTGAGTGAACCTGGAAGTTGGGTGAGCACTTGATCCTTGAGCGTGGGCTGGGCTGGACCTCTGCTGTTAGTCTCTGTGCCAGATTTTATCGAGACAGTGGGTTTTAGGAGCTTGTGATCAAACTGTTCTGTGTTGTGCTTGCTCAAGGGGCAGGAGGGGAACATTAAATTACACCCACTTAAAGTTACTTGCTAATGAATGTCTTAATTATATCCTAGGGTATTAGAAGGATTTTACGTGAAGTCCCTGATGGTTTTGCTGTCTCATAAGAATCACCTATGTTTAGATAAGCTAGAATTAACATGATCTCTTTAAAAAGTCTGTATTTGTAACTGGGGTAAAGATAGTTTGTGTTAAGAAAATAACATGTTTAAATTTTCAGGACAGGTTGTAGCAGAGAGAAGCCAAACACTTCCACATTAGATGTCATGCACATCTTTTAAAGGCAAGATATCCTTAACAGATGCTTAGAGACTTGTTGTTATGGCCCTGGTCACAGCATGCAGAAAAGTCTGATGATTCCAGTTTTTCTGTATGGCAGTTCAGGGAACTAATGGAAACTGACTTTCTAATGTAATAACTGGATGAACTGGCCAAAGCTGTCATTTTGGTTTTACAGTCGAACATAAAAGTGTAAGCAACCACTGTACCACTGAATTCAAATATCCACAAGGAAACTTCAATAACAAAACAAGTACTATTCATGTCTGTTGGACAAAGAATTGTGCTGAAGGCAGAATTCTGGCCTTGGTATTCCATGATTTATATGAAAGTTCTAAGTTGTAAAAGCTTCAAAATGTAATTCAGTCTCATTTTGCACAGCAGTTGCTTTTAGGAAGTGATTTCTGGAGTGTGCATTAAAGCTATGTGATACCATTGTATTGCACTTAAATAACAAAAGGCTATGTTCTCTTTGGCAATTGTAAAAATTATCAGTTGGATGAATATTCTGTTGTTGGCTTTTTTGCCCGTCGTGTAAACTCAGTTCATTTACATAGATTCAACCCTATTTGGTTACAGGGAGGAAAGGTGTGAGGGATTGCTGCATTTTCTTTCAGGCCAGCTCGCTGTTCTGGCTCCCATCTACTGTCACTAGCAGCACTGAGGCTGACACCAGTGAGGAACTGGCAAAAGGAAGAGGTGCTCAGTTCTGGCTCAGAAAGACTAATATGTAGATAAGAGGGGCTAAACCCAAACTGGTGCATGGACAGTGCCAGTAAATGTAGTGGTAATAGTAATCTTTGCCGTTTAGAGTATTAGGTTGGTGCAAAAGTAATTGTGGTTTTTGCATTGTTGAAATTTGCCATTTGATATTGGAATACATTCTTAAATAAATGTGGTTATATTACACACCATTTTAATGTGCTTTTCTGGCTTTATGTTTTTTTGCTACTGACTTACTACTTGCTGTTTATTCGATATTTATTTTAGACTATGGAGATGATATTAGACAAAAAGCAAATTTCAGCAATTTTCTTATTCAAGTGTACAGTGCAGTGGTGGTTCAAGGAGTTTCACAAAGGAGACGAGAGCCTTGAAGATGAGGAGTGTAGTGCCCGGCCATTGGAAGTTGACAAGGACCAACTGAGAGCAATGATTGAAGCTGGTCCTCTTACGACTACATGAGAAGCTGCCAAAGAACTCAACGTTGACCATTTTACAGTCATTTGGCATTTGAAGCAAATTGGAAAGGTGAAAAAGCTCGAGAAGTGGGTGCCTCATGAGCTGACCGAAAATCCAAAAAATCGTTGAAGTGTAGTCTTCTCTTATTCTGTGCAACAACAGTTAACCATTTCTTGATCGGATTGTGATGTGTGACAAAAAGTGGATTTTATATGACAACTGGCGATGACCAGCTCAGTGGTTGGACCGAGAAGAACCTCCAAAGCACTTCCAAAAGTCAAACTTGCACCAAAAAAAGGTCACGATCACTGTTTGGTGGTCTGCTGCAGGTCTGATCCACTACAGCTTTCTGAATCCTGGTGAAACCATTCAATCTGAGAAGTATGCTCAGAAAATTGATGAGATACACCAAAAACTGAAATGCCTGCAGCTGGCATTGGTCAACAGAAAGGGCCCGATTCTTCTCCATGGCAATGCCTGTCCACATGTCACATAACCAATGCTTCAGAAGTTGAACTAATTGGGCTACGAATTTTTGCCTCATCCGCCACATTCACCTGACCTGTCATCAACCGACTACCACTTCTTCAAGCATCTCAACAAGTTTTTGCAGGGAAAACGCTTCCACAATCAGCAGGATGCAGAAAATGCTTTCCAAGAGTTCACTGAATCCTGAAGCACAGATTTTTATGCTACAGGAATAAACAAACTTATTTCTTGTTGGCAAAAATGTATTGATTGTAGTGGTTCATATTTTGATTTATAAAGGTGTGTTTGAGCCTATTTATAATTATTTAAAATTCATGGTCCAAAACTGCAATTACTTTTGCACCAACTTAATAGATTTATCCAGTACATTTATTCAGTCTGTTCTAAGTTGCCTCTTGTGTTGTTCCTCCCCTGGTAGAAATACATAGTGTCAGCAGTCCCAAAACCTTTAATGGCTGCAGTGTTGGCTTTGAGCATATGAAACCAGATTTTTAAGAGCTTGGAGCCAGGTTTTCAAGTACTTGGCATCTATAATTGGGGATGGATTTTCAAAAGAGGTTAGCACTGACTGTTCTGAGCTCTCATTAAGATTTGTCCATTTTGATTTTGTGCCTAACTGAACTGATCTGTTGAAAATCTGGTCCCTATGGCCAAGCATGACATTCTCCGAATGCCATGGGGGCAGTAATAACATGTTAAACAAACAAACCAACCAACCAACCCAACAACAAACCAAACCAAAACAACCCCCCAAAGAACCCAAACACATGCACACACCAAAAAACCCACCAAAATCCAACAACAACAACAACAAAACCCCACAAAAAACCAGCTATACAGCAGCCCCCTCTCAGTTTAGTACCACAAACCTGCCACTCAGCATAGAATAAGAGGAGGTTGAGCTCTCTGGTACGTGCAGGCAGATAATATTCTATGTTGAGAACAAACTTAACAGTGCAGGTAACTATTGTTTTGCTACCTCTGTTCTGGCTGTGTGTTTATTTAAAGTATAAGCTTTCGTGAAAGGGAGGCTGCTAGTTATCCAAGTGCAAAATGTCATATGTGTTTCAGAAAGTACAGGAGTGAAACCCTTCAATTAAAATTTACTGAAGTGACCATTAGTAATGTTGTGAGTTCTGAGATAACACCACTGCTTCTAGAGTTGTGCTGCCTCCCGGCCTACGGGCTGGGATAAACCTTTTGTTTCCCTTTCACTGTAGTCACTGGTGCAACTCCTACTGAGTTTGATTTGGCAGTGCTGAGTCCTGTATTAAAATAGGTGCAGTACAAACAAAACTAATCTTTTGTGTTGGAAAAAACATATTTCAATCGGCCATCTTTTTACTGGCAGAGCTATTACAGGGCAGTAATATTGATTCATGTGCTCTTTCTGGCTAGTTATGTGACGACTTATTGCAGATTCAGGCACTGTAGAAGATTTTTAGTTCTGTTTTTGAATAGTTCTTTTAATTAGAAGTTGTCCATTTGTTCAATGTTTTGGCCTTGTCTTTGGTCCCTTAAAAATCATTATGTCTGTTAGATATTGCATAGTTAAACAAATTTTACATGGTTGGAGATGAGTTTGTGTTTGTGAGAGGTACTTAGTGTAGTTATGTGGATTCTGTATAAGGATTTAATGTTTTACTTTTATTATCAGGACACAAATAATAGTGATGAATTTGCTAGGTTTTTGTAAATGGATTCGGAAGTAATTTCTGTGCCAAGCCAAGCCACAGAAAGATACTTTCCTTAAGCTTAGGTGTATTTTTTTTCTTATTTAGTTTTCCGTCCAATGGATTTTGCACTGCCTTATTAGCGAACAGAAGCTGTGCATGATGTGCCCGCTTTGCCAAGTGAGAATGTAATGCAAGACTCCTTGTAAAATGTTCTAATCCTGCTTCCTTAGAAGCACAAAAAGAAATATTGATCAACTTTATTTGTTAGAAAATAATTTGCTATGGACAAAATGCTCTGTTTTAAATGCACAATCTCCATCCCTTGGTGCCGACATAAACCCTAGGAAAATGAATTATTAATTGTTGCAAGTGAAGAAACAAACCAATAATTTTCTGTGGACTTTTGAGGGAAGGAGACAAAGCAAATCAAAACAGAGCTGTATTTTTGCATCCATTGTACTTTTGTACTGTGCTTGCACAGTTTAAATATGGACTTTAAATAATCCAGATTAAGCAGACTATAATACTGTAATTCTTATGTAGGAAGCACGGGGTGGATATCTGTCTATATGGTAGCATTGCACTTACAGAATTGCTGATTGAACCTCAGATAAACGAATGAAAATAAACTCAAAATAGTTAAATTTAAGTCAGTAACTGTCAGAGCAGTAAGATTCAGAAACATTAAAATAAAGATGATAAGGGAAAAAACAGGAATTGTTAAGGTAATTACTTTACAGCTCTTTCATAAAATCGAATTGGAGACTTAAGACATCATGCTGTTTCTAGCCTGCCAGTGTTAGCTGGAGCAAATTCTAGGCTTTTAAAAAACTTAATAAGTTTGAATAGTGCGGTGATTGTATAGCTTGAAAAGACTTGCATGAAGAGAACTGCCCACAAACACTGTCACCACTCTGCGCTCCAGGTACAGGTCCTTCCATTGTGCTTCAGAGCCTGGCTGTGTGGTTGAATGGAGACTGTATTTTACTTGCAACGTAGCTGTGATTATATGACATTGTTCTGTTTTGTTGGTGTCAAGTGCCAGCAAGTTTCATATAAAAGATTTTGATTGGGCTTTAAGAAATATTCTTGTGTTCATTGTTAGTGTGGACACAAAGTTCTGGAGTTTCAGTTGTCCTTCTAGTGTTGCATATGTGCATGCTAATAAAAACATGTAATATGTGCTCTGAAGTCAGAGTGACATAGATTCTGAAATTATTCAGATCAATTTAATGCAGCAGTTGCTAATGTTTCATCTCATTTCATCTTTTTCTTCTTTTTCCTTTTTTTTAATGTAGGACTTGAACACTAAAATTGCAATGCATAGCCTGTACATAGTCTGTTGATCAGTGAAAGCTATTTTCCCAGACATATCATTGGGTCTCTGCACTTTCTTTCTTATCTTTTATGATATGTACACAGTTGTCACAGTGGTGAGTACCTAAGGATGGGAAGGAGTATGTTTTATAAGTCTTGAAGGCTAGAGAAATCTCAAGTCAGTCACAAGCATCATTTTAGACCAAGAATATTTGGTGTACTTATGATGAAACTCATCTGCTTTTGTCATTCTTTTGGGGGGATAACTTAGTTCTGGTTTACATCTGTATCCCTTGAATGTCCTTCTGCAAATGAAGATTTAATTTGGTGAGGCTATACTGAATCTGATTCAGCTCGCACCTCACTGACATTGTGAGCCTGTTTTGGCATTATTGCTCTCCGGTTACAGGCATGAAGGTAAGAAGTGGCCTAATAATGAAGGGTACACACCCAGAGCACTGTGGCAAGAATTTTAAATGAGGCAAAAGGAAAAAAAAAATGTACTACATGGATATGTATCAAAAGGCCATTTTTTTGTAAGTGGCTATTTTGAAAGAGTCCCCAAGAAGTTTTAGTGCTAAACCTCATGGTGTCATCACCTGTTCATCCAGGTGCAGTTTGTCTCAGAGGCAGATATCTACGATTTCTATAGTTCTGTGTAATGCATAGCACTTGTACTGTAACAAGGTCAAGCAGTTTGGTATCATAATTTTTATTTCAGTTGTGAGAATAATGTCTAAGCTACACTTTAAAAGAAATCTGACATGGAAGCATATTTTCCGCTTTAGTGTTTGGGGATGCAGAGCCATGCTCGATTTTAAGATGATGCAAGTCAGTGCTGCTACACCCAATTTTTAGCTGCATCAATTCCTCGGGTTAGTTGACTGTGCAGGGCTGCTTGAGGTGCTAGTATCAGTGTGAAGGATATGGTGAAAATGCATATAATAGGAGGTAAGACATGCAAAATAATAATTTCTGGTGGCTGAACAGGTTCACAGTAGCGGAGTCAAAATTTCTGTGAACACATGAAAATGGACTTGCACATAGTTTAGTTACTCCTTGCCATTTGGAGTAGTTTATTAAATTATTAAATGTCATCTTGCATTTAAATCTGTCCAGTTTTCTGCTCTGGTTTGCTTTAAAACCGGAAAAATTCATTTAAGTGTTCTAGGTGCTATGGAGACAGTGCTGATGTCAGAAATGTTTTCAGTGGGAGCCTGGAAAAAGGGAACAGATGGCTGCAGTTACTGTGGAACATGGTTGGTTGTTGGTGCATAACAGAGCAATGGAGCACAGTACAGAGTTGCTGAGCTGGCAGTGGAAGTGGTAAACTGTTGGGAAGGCAGCAGAGCTTGTGGAGAGGCAGAGGTTGTTGGCTTACCCCTGTACTGTGTTAATGAAACTCAGTTTCTTTATGTCCCATTGTGTCCACACCATACGGCTGCATTATCTTGAATTGGTGCCAGCTCAGGTGCCCGTATTAGTCACTGACTTGGGCCAGATTATATTGCCTGGTCAACTCTGGCTTTTATTCTGTACCAGTGTATTATGAAGTACCTTTCTCATACTTGGGTTGTCTTGACATTTATAGACCTTTATTTTCTAGGTGGCTTCTCAACTCCTGGGGCTTCTCAAAGAACTGAGGAGCCAGGGGTGGAGAGAGTACAGGTGCCACTGTTAATTAAATAAATGCTTGTTTTTCTTTAGCATTGAACTCTTGGCTGACATTAAATGCTGTTACCATCAATAACTGGTCACAGTATGTTGCACTGAACTGTAGCAAAACCAGAAACAGAACCCCCAGAAAAACTTTCCAAATCCCAGGCTTCTCCCTTACTCTGAGAAAAACCCCTTCCTCTATGAACCTTGAATTCAATTTGATGCAGTTAACATTAATGCAGAACTCTGCTGCTAAGGTCATTTCCTTGGTTCTTGAGTTATCCACCCTGCATGGTTTCCCTACGTGCCTCTTAAGTATATTTGTGACAGGATCTTTCCAGCTATTTCTGAATAAAGCTGCTTAGTTGTGGTCTGTTCTGCCTTATCTATTGCCTCACTTGCTGTTTGTTTTTATTCTGAACTACAAATGAGCAGTCAAAAGTGTCTTGGTTGTTTATTTGTTAAGCTTTCTAACAAGTCTCTTTTGTTTTACCTTCCCTTATGTTTAGAAGAAGCTGCCTCTAAATATCCCTTGAGGTCACCATCTTCCTTTCAAGTCCATCCTTTTGAAACTCTCATTTGCTTTGATATCTATAAAGCCTTTACAGTGATTAAACAGTGCTTATCGTGATGTTCAAAATCATCTTGTTACTTGTATTTTCCAGTCACTGTGTTGTTGTCTAAAAATAAAATGAAAGATTCTGTAAGCTCTTCACTGCAGAGATTGTCTTTTTGTATGAGTGTTTAACACAGCAGGGCCCAGATATCTAGGCAGGGGCTTGAGGAAGAAATAAAAAAGGTTTCCAGGTATAAATTATTTTTTGATAGGAAGGTAAGTGTAAGGTGCCTTCAGGGATCATTTCTTCATAATGAAATGTGCATTAATGCTAACAATATGCAATCATTTTTAATCAGGCTGACATGTCTACAATGTGAAGAACATTTTTTTTCTTTTTTTTTTTATTAATGGTATTTAGGGCACCAGTAGCATTTATGTGAGCTAGAATGGGCTATGTGACAAAATGATTCTGTGCTCGAAAGCTACAATTATTCTGTAAACTTCAAAATCCAGAATTCAAGATTAGAAGAGGCTGAGAATTTCTACATTTGATTGGCTTAGGCTGAAAGCTGGAGAGAAAGCAGTTTGCCTTTTATGCATTCTGTCAGCTACAACAATGCTAACCAAGGGAAGTGTCATCTCCCTAGACTCTCTTTTCAGACAAAAGTACTATAGGGCAATAATGAATCTCAAAAGAAATTCGCAATTGGAAAAAGCAGTGTTTTGCATATAAATGTTTTTAATGGAGCTGTGAGCATCAGTCTTGTGCTCTGTTACTTTGAAATGTGAATCCCTGTGCTTTTAGTGATTCGAGACATGAAGGGTGTTATTTATTTTAATTTGTATTATGTTCCTTATAAAATATTAAATAATCCTTTGGCATCAGAAAGTACTATTAGGTCTTTAAGACTGTACAGAAATATTGTTGATAACTTCAAAAGCTTAAGTTGCTAATGGATGGCATATATAAACCATGATCATCAGAGAACAATCCCTACTGGTTTCATAGATAGAAGTAGCTACAGATATGTAGATTAAAATTTGTAAGAAATACTTCTTCTAGTATTGTTGATCTGATTAAATTTTTAAAAACAAAGTCATAGTATCCAGCCTCAAATAAGTGGCTTGGTTTCTAAAATTTTCTCTTCATTTTTCTCTCCATGTCATATGTCGGTATCATTTGGGTCTATATAGCACAGATTTCCAGCTCATCTCTTCAGCCATGGGGAACAGGGTCCCTGACTAGTTTTTATTTTAAGAGAATTAAAATGTCTATAATTTGCTGGAACCTTGGAAGAAAAAAGTGTGTCAGGGGTTGTTAGTCTGAAGTCTATTAGATCAGCATTAAATTAGAAAAAATGTTAGACCTTTTTTCTGCTGTATTGCTTGGGAAATTGATGACTGTTCCGATTGTTCATCTCCATGCCATAGCTATCCCCAGACTCTTCCTGGAAAGTTTACTATCACAAAAATGAAGCTGTGCTGAGATTCCACTGCCACGTGTGATTGAAACAAAATGTTGACATTTCTTGGAAATTTCAGAAGTGTATGTACAAGCTGAGTTTTGTGCTTAAAGTTTTCAAACCACGGAAATATTTTAGTGATTATACTAGTTTTTTCAAATTTTGCTGTTACAAAAAGCTATTCTAATACTTTGTTTAGTAAAGCAGGAATAAATAAATGATAACCTGCACTTGGGTGTGGTTTTGTTTGTTATTCCCTTCCTCCCGAAAAAGTAGCATGTGTAATACATGTAAAGGATTGCTATATGCTACAGGGAAGGAATACTGGGAATAAACCAAGAACTGATTGTAGAAGAAGCTGTTGTGTTCCGTTAGGACTTTGGTAGAAGCAGCAATCCAACCTATTTTGCAAATAAAAACTTCATCCCAATGTTTTGTCATTGTATTCCAGCCGTGTTGCCTGAATACCTTATGACAAAATACAGTGGGATTTGGGTCCTAATAAATGGACATATTGCCTGTAGGTTGTTTTCTGTAGTTCTGGGAAATACTGACACGTAATTTCATTTCTTCTTGGCCATGACTGTGACCTGGTTGCATTATGCATAAAAGATTTTTCTTCCTCAGTCACAGTTTTTCATTGGAAATAAACTTGTAAAATTTAAGTCAGGAGTCTGCAGCACTTCTTGCAGCAGCAAGGGGTCAAGGAACTCAAATGAAAAGTTACTAGCTAAAAAATATTGTAGAATCCTTTGGGATGGTAGTACTGCTTTAAAAGTAAGAAGATTCTGATTTCAAGGCTTATTGCAAGTCTGAAACTGGAGAAAGTGCATCTGATGGGTAAGATCGGCATGTAGTTCTGAATTACTTCAGTGTGCAGGTATCATCTGTTTTGCCATATGCAACTTGTTTATCAGAGATCTGGATTTCAAAGTAGAGCTTCCTTAGAGTGGGTTTGTCTCCTGGACTGTCTTGATAACTTCTTTATATGAAGTTTTAAATAAAGGAAATAATAAATTAGTATCTGACCCAAATCTGCCTTTTGCTTTCAAAGTCAAATAGTCAGCCAATAAACACCAGCGTATAAGCTGGCGTTGCACTCTGGCTTTCAGCATCTGAACAGTTTACAAAAGATTAAAGGTCATAAATACTTCTAAAAGTGTTTGTTGCTAGACTATGTTTGTGGCCTCTAAGATTTAGATGTTCTCTGAAATGTCTGTGGCTTTCCAGTATAATTGGGAGCAACCCTTTGTATGATGAATCTCTTTTGTGTTTTTATCAGAAAAATTAAGAGAATACGAAACACTCTAGAGAGGGGGAAGAAAACACATGGGGAAATAAGACAGAATCACAGAATGGCTGGGCTTGGAAGGGTCCTCTGGAGAGCACCTAGTCCAACCCACAAGACGTATATTTAGTTTGTAGTAGAGATTTTTTTTTTCCTTCTGAGTATTAGGAGTTATGGCTTTGTCTTAAACATTACCAATATTTCATGTTCCTCAATTTTTGGCCACTAATAATCACCATTGTATCCTTCATTCTTTATTGTTGGACACCGAAAGAGAAACAAGCGAGACAGCATTTAAACTTTCTTATTGGTTCTAATGTCTCCAGTGTACTGGTTTAGAATCAGAAATTCAAGTATTTTCAAGTGTCAAATCACCAGAGGAGTACTTTTCCCTAAGAGATATTATACTTTTTCTTACTTTAATGGTGACGTCTCATGGAACTGGCAGATTTCTAGTTATTGTTCGATCTGTCTCTCCAGAATAAAGTACAATTCACAAGAGCTATTTCTAATCCCTATTTGAGACGGCATTCTGTGTAGCATACTTTATTTTCCATAGCAAATCCATTTGAAAGATTTTGCTTGTTTCAGAACTTAGTTCTGCTCTACTCACAATTCCTTATTTTCCTTTGCTATAAATCTGACTTCTGAAAAAAATCTATTGTTTTTTGGACAGGGGCAGACCAACTTTATTAGTTTCAGCTTTTTTCCTCTCATTTCTCTATGGAACCTTCATTCTTACTCTTAGTCTGTGGTGTAAAAATTAATGAAATTTAATTGTAATTAAGTTTTGGGGGCTGAAATTCACATAATTTAGACTGTCTTGGTATTAAACTGTGGTTCCTTAAAAAACTGAAGAGGCTTAATGGACTGATTGTAACATTTAGGAACTGGGAGATCTGGATTCTTTCCCTGATGTTACTGCGTGATTTCTCTGTGTGACATTTTGAAATCTTGTTCCCTCCTGCCTTTAGAAATGCTGAAAAATTATCTGTAGAAAACGTACCACTTTACAGATAATAGAAAGCATACACATTGTTTAGCTTTATTTTTAAGTGTTTGAGTTGTATGAGGCGTTGTGCTGTCCCCTGATGTGAAAAATGTTAACTTCAACTATTTTTAACTACCAGTACTTTCTGTAAATATAAAGCTATGCTTTAAATACTCCAGTGTTTGTCTGTTCATGATAGTCTTTTTCTACAGTTTAATTATGGTTAAAATTTTAAAACTGGCATGGGTTTATCAGTAAAAGTGACCTTTTCTGGTAGTATCTTGGAGAGAGCAAGGACAAAGAAACAGGTGTTCTGGCGTGAAGTTCAAAATAGAATAGTTCGAAGTAGTTTCAAAGGCCAAGGAGAACACACAGGTTGCACTTCTGTGAGGGTATTCGCCTTGTCTGGCTTTGTGCAGCTACAGTATAAACACACGGGCAGCACAGCACCTGAGCTGGTCATCTGCACAACCCTCCTTGCCAGTGGAAAGATAAAAGCACTTCAGTGTGCAGTTCATTTCAGCTTTGTAAATGGAGTGAAAACAGCTGCTTTACAGAGAGCAGAGCAGTCTGCCCTGTTGTGCCCAGAAAACTGTATTTGTAGGAGAAGAACACAACACATTTGGTTGTGTCTTATATCACTTCAGATGATGTTTAAACTACAGACGTCTGTCCTGAGTATGCTTAAAATAGAACAGGTTTGTTTTGAGTAGGTTTTGTATGCAAAACACATCACTTGTAACAGGTCACAGTTACTAACATATAGCACAGCTAAACAACATTCACCTCTTCACAAAGCGTTGCAGCGCCACCAAGACGCGCTTGTTCTAATAAAGTGCGTAACATAATTCTTTCATGTTAAAAAGTGAAGCATTTGGTTATTGACTGTCTGTATTTACCCCTTCTTTATGTTGTCGCATGGATGTTGATGTATTGTATGGTTAATTCTAATGCTTGTGCTAAAGGCAACAATTAATTAAAGTAAAACATAACTAAAAGGAAATACGGAGAAACAAAGTGTCTAGGGAGAGAGCATTGTAGCATTACTGAAAAACTAAAGCAGACACAGCATTTTGATATAAATAACAAGAAGACTTTCAGTTTCCAAAGTTATTTACTCTTGTCTTGCTTGCTCAGATGAACCGTGATAAGAAGTATAAAGTGCTAAAGAAAGCAGTATTTTTTGAATACTTAAAGGCTGGTACCTGTGAGGTTATGGAATGGTTATTTTGTGGAATGACGGTAAGAAATAATCAGTTTGACATTGCTGTGTCCTGCTTATGTGTCTACAGTAAATGTCGTAGCATGGATTTCTTTAGCCTTAATCCAAAAGCTCTGCGTAAGTCTCTCAGATGGCTGTTGTCCCCCAGCAAAGCACATTTGCTTTTGCAGAAGATAAATGACCATGGGCACCTGTCATTTGTTACAGTAGTTGTCAAGCCTGTTATGTGAATAATGTCCAGCGATAGTGAAACCTGAATTTCATACCTTATTATTCAGTTTACATGATGTTAAGAGCCTTCTCTAAAAAGAAATACTCACTGCTCTCTATTTTTGGCTTGATAATTATGGAGAAAATAAAATAACTACATATATAACTTTAGTTTGGATAAGCACTGAAAATGTTAAATGCTTAGTTAGAACTTCAAACACTTTTAATTTCACTAACATTAGTGTAGCCCTACACTAATAAGAAACACACTGAAAAATAAGTGAAACACGACATTTTCTGTTGGATAGGATAAAGGGAAAATACTCTGTAAAGGGTATAGGTTCATAATTTGAGTTACACAGAAATACATAGATTGGCAAAGCAACACAATCCCATTGATACTACTGTGATGCTGATTTTGACTGTTTTCATCCAAAGACCAGGATTTCCTGCTGTAAACCTTCCTTTTTCTAAGAATCAACAAGTAAGATGGTTTGGTTTTGCAATTTAGTATCTCTTTTCAGGGGTATGGGAGGTTTCCACATTCTGTATAAGTAGTGTGTGTGAGAGACTGATTTATGCATACTTATATGGATTATGTATATGCAATTAGATACATAACAGATTAAATTTTTGAGGTTGTTTTGTTTTTCCCTCCTCTTTCCTCAAGACCTGTTTATGTAAGTTGCATAGAATTTGCTGAGAATATGTGTACCTGTGTGCGTGTGTATATATATATATATATACACACACACCAGTGCATTAGTTGTATTGTATGATACTTATTTGGATATTTATGTGTATTCGTCATATAAAAATTGTTGTCAGTAGCACTAGAGTTAGGTCCCATTCTGCCTTCAGATAAAAGGACAAAGCAACCAGTGTTTCTTTTGTCTTTCTCAAAAAATTAATATGAGTTCTTATTTTAAGGCTTTTAAATTGGCTGACCTGCACACTGTGATTTCCATGAAAAGGGCGATGAGCTTTGAGAGATAGGATGTTTGAAAGAAATGTACTTAACTTCCTGTGTGAAGATTGTTCTTAATTAAAGTTTTAGGAACCTTAGGTTGAGAGAATGCAGTCATTGTGATCTTGGACTTCTCTATAGCTTCCAGTTCAGGCTTCTGAGAACTTGGGAATAAGTGTTTCCTTGGGTTTATTTACTACTTTTTAGTGAAAGCTGCTGACTGATACACATTTCAGTCTGGTATGTTGGTGTATTTTTAATCTAGAAGCAGCTGTAAGTAGCTATTGTAAATAGGTAAATGTATCTTCCAGATGTATTTGTAGATTGTGGCTGTCCTGAATCACGCAACACATAAAAAAAGAGTAAAAAGCCAATATCATTAGACATGAAATTTGAACACTAGCTGAAGATACGTGCCAAATTTTTTTTCTGCAGATGAAATAAACTGCATCGATGTATCTTCAGATAAGTTAACAAGTATTCAAATTTCTGCCATTACTATATTACAAAGCAAGTATTGTCATATCAAGTGCAATGAAGTAGTATCTCTTCAATCTTTTTTGTTTAAATCTGCATAACATTCATGCCGATGGCCTGTACTACTGTTCCTGGGTATAATGAATTCTGCCTTTAACACTGCCAGGAAGGCACACTTCTGAGGATAGTTACCGTTCTGTGTATTTGCACATATGCAGAATTGTTCAATGAGGTATGACTATGCCTAAAGAACATGTCAGGTATCCCTGTATACAATATGACTCAGAAATTACTTCAGCAAGTCGGTCTAGAACAACCAACCAAAAAAGTGTTGTCTAGCTGAGATTCTGGATTTGTGCTTTCACATTCCAAGTGATGACTCGGTGATATTACTGTGGAAATTTGCTCTGATACATGGTCATCCATCACTATGAGTCTGTGATCCCATAAAAAGAAGTACAGAGATTAATGTTTTATTACAGCAAGGTAGCTTTCACAATTACATATGTAATGAGAAAGGAAGCCGAGGGATTGTAAAGCCTCCATCTTTCTATAATTAATATGGAACTCAAATGACCTAAAAATGAAGAACACTATTATCTTGGAAAAATTAGCTGTCTTAAGTTTCATTCTTCCCCTCATCATGATTCGTTAATGAGGAAAATCCTTTCCATTGCTATTTTGTACTAAATGATATTCAGCAAGAACAGAGAGTGCATATTATCTCCTAGATGATGCTTAACCCTACCAACAACCACACAGAACAATTTTATCTCTGCAGTGAAATTTATGTAGCTTACACCATGGTTCATAATAGTGAGACAGCTCCTTTAAATAGCTGTTAGGTTGGTTCTTTGTATTCTGCTTCTGAGAAATGACTTGCAAGATAGGAAGACTAGCATTTGGTCTACTTGATTCTTCTTTCTATCTTTCTCTTGCTCTTTCCAAAATTCATTTTGAGAAAGGTACAGATTCACAAGCATTCTCTGGTATAGAAGATTACTGCACAGGTCGACAGTGTTTTCCTTAGTAATTTGCAGTTAGGAATGGTGGGGAAGTTGCATTATCATCTGTTCATTCCCTCAGATCGATCAGCGTAAAGGCAGGTTTGGCCTGAAAATGGGGAAGCAGTATGATAAGAAAATCTACTCATAGTGACCAGAGTCATTCTCTTGTCAACTTCTAGTCCAACACCAGTTCTTGATGTGATTCAGAAACAGAGCCACCAATATAAATGTGTAGCCTTTACAATGTGGTAATGGTTACTTAAAGCTACAAGATGGAATTACGTATCTGATTATGTTTGGTTTAGACAGTAACAGAATCATCAATTGCTGAAGATGCAGTAAGACAACAAATAGCCTGCTACACATTCTACAGCTGTCTCCTGAAATGGTAAAAGATCAATAGGTCTGTAAGTTCAGGGAAGGAGGCAGTTAACAAAAGACAAGAACAGCTTGTATTGAGGAAGAGTGATGGGAAGGGAGAGAAGATGATTAGCTACCTGGCATCACAGCTTATCAGGGACACAACACTGATGCAGCTGATCCATATAAATCCATTATAGCTGGCAAGTAACAATGGGGGAAAAGCTGTACTCCTGAAACCTGGGAGGAAGGAGAAATCCACCTAGTTGTGGATTCATTATGAATGGTACTTGCAAATGTGGGCATGTCGCAGTCACGTTGATGGGTATTTTGTCCGTCTGCTACTTTGCACTCAGGGTGAGTCCTGTAACATGCTATTTTATAAAGCAATTAAACATTCTTGAGCTGTCTCCAAGCTTGTTGCCTTCCCCCATTGAACTGTTGTCAGGAAAAAACAAAACAAAGTGTCTGTTTCTCATTGACAGAATTAATAAAATGGAATGCTGACAGGATACAGAACAAGCATAATTTCAGAACTGCTGTTATGCATCATTCTTCTCCAGCAATGGAAGAGACAAGTAGAACTTGATATCCTGCAACAACCCTCAAGGTGAATTCCTTTAAGTAAATCTGCCAATTTGGTAATTATATCTCAAGATTATATCAGCAGTTCTAATAGATATATATGTAGCTTTTGTTAACTATTCTCTCACTCTAAGAAAAAAAAAGTTTGATGTCAAAGTTGCTAGACTGATGTCAAAGTTACCTGTTTCAGTTCAGAGACTTGCTTACTTGGTTGCCTGCCTGCTGTTAACTGAGAACTGCAAAGGTGTGTTAAATTCTGTGGATGTACTTGCAGGATTTCTAGCATCATTTTCTTTCATTTGCTGCTTTGGTCTGTGATGATGGGTAAAACACTTAGGAGCCTTGTTTGAACCATCTGTTAAATAGGCTTAATGTTAAATTATAGAACTGACTGGATGCTCAAACCAGCAGATAATCTTTTGAATGGACATAGCAGCATGTTCAGGCAAAGAAGAAAGAAGTGCAGTATAGGGGTCTTAGAGTCTTTTGAGAGTCTCTCTTTTATTCAAACAGAAACAAAAAAACCCAGAAAAAACAGAGCTGAAAATTAAACTAGCTCAGGTTAGTCTTACCATTAAATGAGTTTTCTGGAGTCAGAACCAAACACTGTGGGAGCTGGATATGAAACATATTCCACTGAGAATTTTATTTGGGTAGAGACTTTGAGGTAATTATTATAAAATGACTGGAGATGTTTAGGGGAATAGGTCCATTAAAAGTGCGACTTTGGATTTACTGCTTTCTTATTAATAAAATGTAATTACTGTCTTGCTATAATAAAATATATTAAAATATTACTTAAAATATATCTCATTAACCTCTCAGCAATCCTAGCTATTTTTTAGCAGAGAAATTAACATTTGTTGAGAGCAAATATGATTTTCAGGTTAGAAAGAGCTTATAGAGAGTTAAAGCTATGCAGGATCATTTTTAATCCATTTTTCTTATTTACCACATTAATTAGGCACAATGCCAGGCACCACAATGGAAAAGAAAATTTATTTCATATAATATTTTTTATAAGCACTACTGGACACATACAAACATCTGTATTTTTCTTCCTTGTGAAGCTCTCTTCATGGTTGTATCTTCTATGGGAAAGACTTTTGGCCATTAATTATTTTTTTTCTGAGGTATCCATATGCTGTTTGAGGTTTGAGCCATTTCCTTTAGAAAGGTGATTGCTCACACTGGCTGGTTTTGTGGGTTTTTTTTGTCTTCAAGATACCTTGAGGATGTTTGATATGGAACAATGTCGACTAATATGGGGCACAAAGAACGTTTTGGAAGTAACATCCTTCTGTCCTGCATGTTTTTAGTAGAGTTAACTGGGAAGTAGAAAACAGGAAAAAAATGTTTTCAATCTCTTCCATCACTAAAAGAATGCTTCTGCTGCTCAGATCCTTATCTCTGTAGCTCCTTCTGATTTCTAGCATGATTCTATGTAAAGAAAAAAGTGCTTTCCTGCAGTAACTCCTTAAGTTTGTATTTGTGTTTTATGATGCTTTTTGCGTCTTTGTAGAACTGGCTGTGTTTGCGAGAATATTTTCTTTGTCTGAAATATTAAGAACTATTTGCAGACAACAAAGCCATAGAGAAGGGGTTTTTTGTATTCTGTCTGGTTTAAAAGGCTGTAACACCATTTTGTTCCTGTTACTGGCCTATGGTGCATGAACTTTCTTAAAGCCTTCAGTTTGATTCTACAGTATTTCTTTTTTTTTAAAATTGAAATCTAGTCTACATGTTGTATGGATCTAGTAGTGTCTGTTTTTCGTTCTGATACTGTAGTTCAAGTGTTAGAGTATGAATATTCAAGTTTGGAGTTGATTTAAAAAAATCACTGTCTCAGCACTAGAAATTCACTCAGGAATTGGAGGTGTATTTATTTTCCTATAAATACTTTTTAAGGCCTAAGTTAAAGTTTTCAGATATAAAATGTCAGTTGTTTGGAACTAAGATGGTAGTAAACAGATAACTGAGTTTAACCAGAGTGCTTTTCATGGGATTGAAGTACGTGGCCTTGAAAATGTTTAATCCTGTGGTGTGGGCTTTCATCAACACTAGTAAGCTATATAGCAAGAGGAGGACCCTTCCAAAGTCTATTGTGAGGTCAAAAGTCCTCTTTTCAGTGCTGTAATTTTTTTTTTTTTTTACTTCAATGAGTTACTTAGCAAAAACATACCTCTTTTATTGCCAAGGCAGGTCTCTTTTAAAGTTTACGGCGTTTGTTAATTTAGACTCTGGTCCCAGTTTGTGTTGGTATAGCCTTTTCAGGAGGATAAAATACTAAATGCAAAAAATAACATTTAGGTTTTAAGGCTTTACAGGCTTGTTCTGGATTGTGCAAATGTTGTAGCTGCCTTGAGATACTAATTGCATCCATAGAAACTGTGATAGTGTTAGTTACCCAGATTGCTCCTTCTTTACTTCCCGTTACTACAAGTAAAATGCAAAAATTTTGCACGATTACTGCCATCTTCCAGAAAATCCATGCTCCTTTTTGTTTATGGGATGAGTTGAGTGCTTTTGACCATTTTATATAAGCTCTAAAGCACTTTGAATCTTTTAGGCATAGCACAGTAATAACTGCATGTGATAAACTTGATTTCTGTACAGTCTCTCTGAATTGACTTGTATACTTGGTGTCTGAACAATGTAAGAAGTGCATATATATAATGTAATGCTATAATATAAGTAGTAATAATGATAATATTACGCAACCTGGTGCACAACTTAGTCTCTCTAAAGGGAATTCTTTTGAGGAATATCCTGTGCCTCATAACTGTATGTTCAGTTGATACCTTAACTGATATGCTTCCATTGGTTTACTATGGGAGGGGCACGGCCTCATAAGAGAGCCACAAAATTGCAGTACAAAAATGTAACGGTAGGGACAGGGATGCCTGCATCACAGAGCTGATGCTGCTTCTGCCTGGTGCTTGCAGGTCAGTCTCAACCCTTTTGTGAGTTGCATCAGTAAATGCTTGTGGGAGAGGATGGAATCTGTAATTCCAGACTGCTTTCGGTCTGGTTCTTCCTAGTTATATGCCAGTTTCAGCTGGTAGACTTAGGCCTGAGATAGTACAGTTAAATACAGGCTTTTTTCATCATTATCTAATTCTATAATTTGTATTCTGGATGTGTTTTTCTTTGCATGAATTTTTGATATATATTAGAATTCAAAGAGACTGAGTGGGGAAATTTAGGACATTTTTGTATGCTAAGGGAAGTGACATTAGTATTATTGTGTGTAAGAGGAGGAAAAAAGATCTACGGTCCAAAATGAACTGCATATAGAAAACTACATTTGAAGTTGCAAGTAAAGAAGATATTTAAGGTTTTGTTAATGGAAAATATAGTACATCTTCTACTACTTAGCTTCATGTGTATAATATACAGTCTTACTTGAAGATCTCTGGGGTGGAACAATTTTTTCTAGAGTATACAAAGCTTAATATTATTGTCTGGCCCACATCCTGCTGAAGGACCTGGGAAGTGTCAGAAGTTTGGTTTCTCAGGCTCAATTTTTTCTGTTTCTTGCTTTGTTTGTATGAGGGATCACGCAGCACGTGCTATACAGGCATTTTTGTGTATGCTAAATACCTGGAGACATCATTGTTTATTGTAGTGTTCCTGCAACTTCTTTAATCTAAAGTGATCTTACTGATTACAGGAAAAAAAAAAAAAAAAAGCCATGAGTCATGTTACTGTATTGAAGAAAAAATCCGTATGTGCTGTTTTGCAATCTAATCACAAAGGCTTAAGTTTACTGAAAAATAGGACTAATGCTTGAATATTTGTTACATCTTCATTCCTCCCTCCCATTTTTACCACGTTTATTATGCGTATGTCGCAGGGAAAGTGTTGGTTTTTAGCCAAGTTTTGTGATCCTTTGACAGACCACACTCTGGTCTCATAAATTGCAGCTAGCAAATGGGTCACACCAAGGGAAAGCTGTTCATAGGTCTCGAATATCTAACTTGTCTTTGTCTGGCTGGTAATTGGTTAGAAGCCAATGCAATAGTAAACTTGAGCAGAAACTGCATAATTTTCTTCTATGGTCTCTTCTAAGGTGCAGGTCAAGAACTGAGCACTGAAGAGATGTAACAACAATAGCAGCAACTGTTATTCTTGCATCCATTAACATTGATGGAAGTTATTTGCTGCTCACTTCAATGGGGAAGAGATTGTGCCTAATAACTTGTGGTAATAACTTTTTAGCTTATAGTGACAGGATGTGTGTAGATATTTAGCCTAAAAATTAATCAGAAATTGAAATAAAAGAGAGTGGAGAGTGCTCAGGCTCCTGTTAGGCAGCTGACGCTCAATTTCTTTGCCGTTTCTTTTCTCCTCTGCCCCTGGTTGTAAAATGCTGCAGGGAAGGTTCAGTGGCTTGGTAGTTTTCCAGCCAGCAAGCTGAAGCAGTAGCTGCACTGAAGCAGCTCTGTAGCTGTAATTTCTGAGCCCGTGGTTCAGGGTTGGTGGATTCTCTTGTTTTACTGTGTTAGGTGGAAGTTTGTTGTTCAGATTTAGTATAAGCCAGAAGGACTTTACCTACATAGCAAAGGTCTTTTCATTATGTAGCTTTTATAACTCTTTTCTGTCTGTGTGAAATGTAATCACTACTCAAAATTGGCAGTCACCTAAAAAAAAAATTATACAAAGGAACTTTGTTATTTTAACTATGTAATTTACAGTTAGATTATTTCAGACACATACAAACCAATTTAAAATAGAAAACTAATAAATGCTTTCCCTTAAATCTATTGATATTTACTGACTGATAGCTATGTGTGAATTCGTACATTTTTAAGGTGAAAAAATTCTTCCATGCTTTCAGTTATTAAAAAAACATTTAATAATCTTCACTTGTTTGACTCAACATTGGCTCTTTTTATCAGAGATTTGCTGTCTTATTTTTGAAAAGCTCATTGTTTGCCTCTGAAAGGTTCTTAATAGGGCTTTAACAGGAGACTAAATTGAACAGCCAGAAATATTTGAATGTAACATTTGCTCATTCTCACTCTGGGTTGCTTAAATGTTAATCTTGTGAACTGCAGCAAGAAATTTGAAGATCCCTCACCTCTCCCTCTTCTGCATCTTTAGCCCTTGAATTTATTCGGTACTACCAAAATCCTGTATATGCCACTGATTCTCTAACAGCATCATTATTGTTTGTGCACTATACACATAAAAATTTATTTCTGTGTCTGTTTTAGGAAATCTAATTTATTTTGACTTGTAGGGAGAAAAAAGTTATATACTTACATGTTTTACTGTTCTAGAAATGTTTCAAATATTATATTGTTCTGATTCTTCCATTAACTTTTGTTTGATGAAAATGATGTTTACTTTTCATCAGTAATTTTGACTGATATAAATCTCACTTTTGGCTAAGAAACAATAGTTTTATTTATGCAGAAACAAGGGAAGACTGAAAGAAAGCTTGAAACATCAAGCACTAACCTTACATCTTTTTTAGACATGGGTGTTTTTGCTCCGTTTCGTGGTCTTTTCGTGTAACAGTGCATGAAGAATCAGGCTTAGGAAACGTGCTGAGTTAACTGAGTATTTTTTCCTGAAGAAATTGTCCTTTTGTTTTATTCATAAATTTGAAAAAAATGGATAAGCACTTTTCTTGATGGCCTTAGCTACCAGTTGAAAGGAAGAGGAGCAAATTCCCAAGTTCTATTCATGCTTCCATGCTTGGAGACCAGAAATATTGTGGTCATTTCATTGTGAACTGTGCTGAAACTAATCAGCTCAGCCTGCAGAGGGTTTTCTGAATCAACCTGGATCACATGGACCCAGCTCAGATTTCTCTGCACTATGTTCCTGGTACTGAGGTTTTCTTCTACCGTGCTAGCTCAAAGAGTGTTTGTAAGCAGGGGCTAAATACACTTATCTTTATCCTTGTTCTTATTACTGAAAGGGCTTGAGTCTCAATAAAACTCTGAAAAACCTGGTCCGACCTCATAGCTGACCCTACATTGAGCCAGAGGTTGGACTACAGACCTTTGGAGGTCCCTTCCAAGCTGAATTTCCTGAGTATGGAGAAGCAACTAAGGACTTTAACATTCTAATGTATGGTAAACCTGTTTGGGGACAATTCCTTCATTAATCTGAAAATGAGCTAAGCTTTTTAAACGAATAATTCTTAGATGAGTTATGCAATGTAAAAAGGTTACTCGATTCAGGCAGGTACAGTGTCTTCTGAATGGAGTTGGTACTGGACAATCCTGATGCTCAATCTGAGTAAAGGTAAGTGATTGTGAATAATTAAATTCTGAGAACAGCCAGTAGTAAGGTGGCTCATTAGTATGCTACAGTTGTCGTTTATGGTAGTAGTTTGAGACATGTACAGTAAAACCTGAGTTCCCATCCATTAAAATGATGATGTGATAACTGTTTACTGCTAGGCCAAGTGGTTGGCAGCTGTAATAACATCAGCTAATAAGACTGCATAGCACATACGTCATTGAATAAATGAAATTTATTCTTGCTTAGTAAGTTAAATTTAATATGCAGGGAACTTGTATGCAGTAAAACAAACTGTATTATTACAGTTGCAGCTATGTCATTAATATCCATGTAGTATAAAAATTGAATTGTATAGCTAATTAAATATGTGAAGTATAAATCTAAACTAAGTCTATTGGTCCAAATATTTGACTATTCACCTGCTGATGATGACCAGGTACTTGATAGCTGTGTCTTCCCAGCATTTACACAGTTCAGAAAAGCAGCAGTTACCGTTTCTGTTGAGATCCAGGTCCTTACCTGGATACCTCTGATACACTTCATACTTAAGACTCTGCTTTGAAAGAGGACGGGATGTTCTCTCCTTAATACCTTGCAAAAACTCAAACCCCCACAATCTGCCATGCTGTATTTCCGTATTTGGAAATGTTGGAAATGATGATATAATTCTGTTGGTTTGAGGGAAGGTGGGACCTTGGCTGGTGCCTCAGTTATACCCAAAGGCCAGGCTTCAGGCCTGGTGCCATGGTAGGGTGCTAATGGCAGAGAATGGTTTCAGTCTGTTATCTCTGCGTTATTGGTCCTGCGTGTTTCCTCTACACCAAATTCTATTGTGCATTCAAAAATCCAGTAGGATTTTTTTCCAGTGACCTTCCCATTCTGCTATATCGAGGCAAGTACCACAGGATAAGCAGCGTTAGGGACTTTGTATCCCCTCTGTATTCCAGGCAAATTATCGTTGTGTGGTGGGGGTTCCCACCCCCCATCTGAGGCTGAAACCTCTGTGTAAATTAAAAAGCTGATTATGCAAACTCTGAATCATCATCAGTTCCTACTGAAGAATATTGTAGACAAAGGAAACAGACCTTCCTGATGATTTTTTCTGCATAACCCATGTATGTTAAAATATGGATTAATTTAAAACAAAATCATTTGCCAAATAGGATTGTTTTTCATTGATCTCCCACCTTAAGAAAAAACAAATTTGAACCAAAATTAATGGAACTTTACATTTTTGTATTTTCAAAATGAAATATTTAGAGTTTTCATTAAAAATCTGTTTTTTCAGTTATTTTGTGAAGGAGTCCAAAAATCAAAATACAATTATTTAAAATTAAGCTAATGACTTTGAACCAAATTTAAGCTGGAGAGGACAGACACTCAGGTGAACGTTTTCCACTTTTGAGGAAATATTTCAGTGTTTTAGACATTTTACTGGCCTGAGAAAATAATTTTGTGCAGAGCTTTTCAGAGGAGTTCACGGACGATAGAATTTTGCATGTTTTAGCTTTCTTTTAAAACCTTAACCTAAATGTATTTTCAGATGACTGCGTAGCTGTGATAAAGATGAGATCAATATCTACTGCAACACTGAACCATGCCGAGATCTTGGTTCTGGATGCTTTATTAGTAGTTAGATCTTTTAAAGTCTGGTAACTTTGACCAGTGTTGTACAAAGCCACAAAAGGCAGTGTTTGCTCCAAAGGAGTCTGTCTTGTCCATTTAGGTTGGCAAGAACACGTGGCAAGGCAGGGGGTGGAGAGGGGAAAAATGATGTGTTGAAATCTCAGAGAGGGTTGTGAGCAAGAGCCACAGGCAGAACCAGCATCTAAACCTGAGCCTGGGGATGGAACCAAGCAGTTCTGGCTGAGTAAATGCAATACTTTGAGTGGGGAGAGGGAAACAGATCTGCTCTTTCACACGGGCTTTACACTGTATGTTTTAGCTCTCCTGTCACTTACGTGGAGAATTCTCTCATCTTTCTTGCACCACTTTCTTTGTGCTTTTTTTAGTGCAGACTGTCTTTCAGATCCTATAGTGTGGTGTGGTTTTTTGGGGAGGAAGGATATGTGTGCTTGCTTGCTTTGGGAAATGCTGTCTTTTTACAAACTTCTAATTACTTTTTTTGCATTTAATTTCTTTTACAGTTTACTTCATTTTGTATCAGGTACTTTTTTTTTTTCCTTCCTGCCCCCATCTCTTTTCCCCATAATTTCTAACTGCTACTGGGCCAGAATAATTCCTGATACCTTTTATAAGGATGTACAAAGGTGTGTGTCCCAAAGATGTCACAGTTTGAGGAGGGGCTTTCCAAGGGAAAGAGATCAGAGTGGTCTAAGTAGGAAACTTTGAAGCCCAAAACTGATCTTGCATCAGTGTGGAGACTCAGCAGCTGTACCAACCAAGCACAAGGAAAAGAAAGGCTGGGACTGGCAGCACAGTTTGTACTGAATAGGGACTTAGAGGTGGCCCAGAGGCTATTTGCCCAGAGAGAAGAGGTTGCGTAATGGGGATCACTCTCTGGACAAGTCTGATCTCTTCTGAAATAAAACCTGGAAAGGAAATCTATTCTTCTCTATATGAAGGGCTTGATAATGCTGTTAGGACTCCAGTAACATATTGCTGCTACTGCTTCCTTTACAGATGTCAAAGGGACGGAAATTTGAAGCCTGTTTCCTGAACATATAGAGAAAGATGAAAACCATTTCTAGATATTTTTGTAAACAACATAATCCACTTAGCTTGTTTATTTCTTTTATGTTGTTTGGGGACATTACTACTACATTGCTTTCTTTTTCTGTTGAAGTTTTCCAGAGATCTTTACAATAGGCCCACGATTTTTAAGGAATTTTGGTGTTTGGAAACCATAAGATTTGTGTATATAAGGGGTTTTTGTTTGTTTTAATCTCACAAGAATTCACAGACATTGTGGTTCAAGTTAAAATAATCACCTCAGCTGTAGTGTTAGGGAATAGACTCACAGTCAAACTGTAAAATTGTACTTGCAGGTGTTGCTTGTATAAAGCCAAATGTAATTGCTAGAGAAGGCAGCAGGAAACCAGATTCACTTGTGCGCGAACCAAGTTCACAAACACTTCAGTGATTAGCAGCATGACTTTTGTATGTCCAGCTGCTCCCCTGCAGAAAGTCTTAGAATGGTTCTAGAACCTGCTATCAAAAATTTGTCCTTTTATTGCAAAGGTTGAACTTGTCCCATGTAGAACAGTACATAAATCACAGTCAGTAGTCCAAGGCTTCTTATTTTCTTTAAAGTCAGATTTGACCAAAATATTAGCAACCAGCATGGCTTTTTCCTTTGCTTAACCACAGGGTACAAATCTCAGGTTTTTAACTGCTGCTAATCTGTTGTGGAATCCCACTGTGGAGAAAAAGTTGCTGCAGAATGATTTCCAAATAGGTCTTTAAAATTAGAAAGCAGGATGCTTATTGGGAAATATACAAAGTTCTTGTTGTCCAGTATTAAAATTGCAGGTTTTACATTAGAAATAGTTTGTGGAGCATTAGGTTGTCTCTGCTGCAGTATTCTTTAGAGTCAAATTATTATTTTCAGGGACCAACAGCATAGTCATGGTTTTGTGAGGAAACACCAAACTACTAGGGTTGGGAATGTCATTTGATTTTGGTTTGGTTTTCAAATCTTCTCAAGAATTTGATAATGGAATGTGTTCTGGAATGTTTACCCATGCAAGTAGCTGTGAAATCTTTATAAAAGAAGGCTACTGGGAGGGCTTTCTTTTGTTTTCAAGAAAGCTGTTTGTAGCTCTTGAGTTTACAAAGATTTGGGCATATAAATGGACCTGCTGAAGCAGAGATGGGTATTCATAAAATAAAATTCTGTATTTGTAGCATTTCAGAAACTTTTTCTTCCTTAAAGCCTTAATTGAATAGCCAAATTATTTTTACATACTCATAATAATTTATGTATGATTTTCTGCTGCTGAGAGAAGAGGGCGCTGAGTGCATTGTTAGAAATACCCATAGCTGGCTGCTGAATGCAGGAAAGAAGCATAGATATTCTTAAAAAAAACAACCAACCAACCAAAAAAAAGCCTGAAACTTCTGATGTATTGTAGAATATCAAACATTGTTTAGGAATATTCATGTTGAATAAACTTTGGAAACATAGTTAAATTATTAGAGTTGTAAGTAAATGAATTTTTGGAAGCCCTTTGGAAGTTAATGCATTCTACTGGTACCTGCAGATTTGAGATGCATCTGCAATGAACTTTTCTCTGTGTTCTTATGTAAAATGTTAAATCGCTGCCTCTGAAAACTGATAAGACTATGTCTGTCTTTCTGGCTGGCCGCTTCAGAACAAAGTAGTTCAGAGGCACCATGAAAAGCAGCCATTGTTTTGTCTTATCACTTTCGTGCCCTATGTTCATGACCACAATTCAAATGGTGACTGTATAGGACTGTCCAGTCTTCTGCAGAGGATGTTGTGGATCTGTGTAAAGGGTTTCTGACAAGCGTTTGTGGTAACTGTTGAACTCGGAACTCAGTTGTACATTCCATTTCACTTATGCCACTTTTTTTACAAGAAGTTTCTAAAGTAATTAGGGCACATTTTGTTTCAGAAATATTAATTACCAAGCCCTGATTGCTGTGGGCTGTGCATGAGGTACTCGGTAATTCCATCTAGGACTTGTGGAACTTCACGGTAGAACAAAACCGTACAGTTAAATGTCAATGATACATTAGTATAAAGTAAAACCTTTGGTTACCCGATTACTGAAAACTGCTTTAATGACTCTGCTTTGCCACATACCTTTCTCATGCTTTGCTTAGCAAAGGTGAATAGCTACCACTGTGAAAATGCCATTGTTTGCTGCATAATTCTTTTCCAGGAGAAATCTGCTGTGTTTCTTTGCAACTTTCCTCTTCAACAGGCATTGCTGAAATTAATGAAGGAATAGTAAACATGTCTCTTTTGAACAATAGCAAAGCAAGCATATTGGTGGTAAAAATTTACTTTGATTTGCTTTAGGGTTTTTTATTTTGTGTTTTTGTTTGTTTTAAGAATATTATAACTGGAGTTTAAGTGTGGAATGTCTCAGCTGTGGCAGAAACAAATGGCAAAGTTGCAGCTGGAAGTGAAAAACAAATGTTAATGCAATTTATTTGGCTATGGAGACTTACACTTATCAGGAAAATCTAAGGCGTCTATTATGTATCACAAATGTGCTGGTGAATCCAGGCTTGGAAACATAACTTTTGATTACTGTTGGGAATACTATAGTTGATTTGGTGGGAAAGATTTGCCAAGAGCATGATAAGAATTGCTATGTCATTTAATAGATGCTTAGAAGATGCAATGGGGTAGGATGAGATGTGGGGGAACCCTATTAGGAAAGTGGTTACTCCAAGCCCTGGTGATGCTAGTCTGCTAATACCATCTGTGCCTGCATCTTACGATTGTCTTACTTGCAAGATTCCTGTTTACATAGTTTTAGAAGCTGCAATGCTTTAATGTGCAGGATGCTGTAGCTATAATAGGTTTTTACAAAATGGACGGGAAAATTAGCCATGTACCATTAGCCAGCTGACTTTAAAGCATCATAAAAAGTGATTATTATTTTTTTTTCCAGTGCAGATGGTAGTAAAACTCTCTTATGGTACATTTGATGTATATTTACCAACTGGTATGCCTAAATCAATGACAGCATTTTCTGATTATGTGCATCCCTTCTGAAGATTGTGTGATTGCACGGCATGGGATGTTTGAAGAACTGGTGAGACATATATGCAGGGGATATTTATTAACTTTTGTGTGAAAATTCTGAAGCTTCATACTAGATTTCTTTTAAATATGGTGCTGGAATCGCTTCTTATTCTTACTTAAGAACACTCTGTGTGTGTGGCAGTTACCTGTGTTTTTCTAATGGCATCTGATATACTATCATGAAGAGACAGCCTCTGGTCATGAGTGCAAATCTCAACATCAAGGCTGCGAAAACATTTTGAATCCCTACGAGATCACCTCTATTTCTTTACCTGAGTGTCTAATAGTTATTTTCTTTGTAGAATGGAGTTCTCTCTCTCATTGTGTTTCCAAAATAAAGCAAGATTTGGAATATTTGTTTCAGTTTAAAACAGAAGAGCAACACTAGAAGGAAGGAGGGCATTTTTTGAAGTGGAAGTAACTGTCTGTAAAGAAGATTGGCAAATTTCCATCAGAATGGCATGCAGAGAGGTCAAAAATAATAAATGAAAGACTAAATCTTGCTTAATTGTAACGTTTATTAAAAGGATAAAATACCTAATGTGAAGGACTGATGGTTTCTTTTAGCCATGTTGGCAATAATAACAACCAATTTCTCATGGGAAGTCTCAGTCAAATTTAGACATTGATAAATAGTGTTGGTTTTTAAGTAGAATTTGCTAGGTACAGATAACAAATGAGATTATCACTGTAAGCCTAGAGGTCTAATAGTATGTAAATGACGTGATTTGCATATTCTGAGTGATTTTACATGTAAGATGCTGTAAGAGTTCTCCAGTGTGAAGAATGAATGGTCAACATTTGTTCATGAGTGAAAAGCATTCTCTCTGTTCTCAAAGTGGTTAATGGGCTGACTAAAACTGTTACAGCGTGCCAAATTGAACAACAAATATTCCTCTTTGGAACAGAGGTGAGGGCACCAGGTGCAGGAGAAAATGAGACTTCTTTTCTTGCTGCGACTGTTCAGTAACGAATGATGACAGACATCTACAGAACTCAGATGCAAAACTGACATTGCACCTGTTGCTCTGCGGCTAGGGTGTTTTGATGGTAGAAAGGCCAGCTCCTTTTGGTATTTGAGAGCAGTTTTGGAACCACGTATTTAGCTTGGTGTCTCAGTATCCTGCTCGTTTTACTGTGGCACTTTGTTACTTGCCTTTGAGGATGGACTTCCTGGTAATTTTGTTTGAGTCAAAGAAATAAGTTCTGGAAAAGAGCAGCCCTTTCCAGCTTGTTGCATCTGACCTTTCAGAAGCTGAGGTTCCAATTTCCTGATCCAGATGGTTGAGGAAATCTTTCTAATAGAGTAAACCTCTACAGATGCAAACAGTTCATTAATAATTCAAATTGCCTGAATTAAGACAGTCATTCCATTCTTTATTCAGTGTTTGAATTAGTGTAATCTTATTTCCTTTATTTCCTGTACTGCCTTTACCAAATCTTATTTTGATATAGCGTATGATTAGGCCATGCTATGAAGTAACATGTTGTAAGGGGTTCTATTAAATGACTTCGGTCATAATAATTTAGGCAGTGAAGACTAGCATGTATAAGAAAAGAAATCTTCACATGTAAAACCCAGAAATGCTTATAAATAGCTTTTGGTATGATATCATTACGTCCAGCCATTTGTGGTCAAATCTCAGTGAGATAATCACTCTGGTCTAACAGTAGTTTGGATAAGAAACTTCTAGAGATAACTAGGTCTTCTTTTCAGTATTTTCTGTATAACTCATTTTACATAATTTGAGCGCTTCTTAAATATTAACTGTTCTAGCATTTGGTTTTAAAACTGTACGTGGTGTTTCATCTTAAATGAGGTAAAGTTACTCTTGTTGCAGTTGTTTTTTCTTAGTTGTAGAAAAATGGTTTTGTATGAGAAAGATAAGAACATGCTGCTCAGTTCACTACTAAGAAATGCATGTATAACTCCAATGTGACAAATACATCTAGATTTCCTAATGATTTAGGAAAAAAACATCCCCAAAAAAACCACAAACCAAAAAGCAATCCAGGGCACAGAACCTGGTGATATGCAGAACAGGAATCTTTGTTCTGAATCTTAAAAGGATGTGGTTATATAATACAAGCTTCATTACTTGACTGTTCCCAGCCTTCCTAGATAAGAAGACGACATGGTCTCAGCCTTTAGTCAGAGCATTAGCATGGAAAAGAAAACCGATGAATGTGCCTGAGCAGGGTTTGAGCTTCTTTATAATAGTTTCTAGAGGCTTACAGATCATCTTGCATTGAAATGTGGATATTGTACTTGGCCTTCTGTAATTCAAATGTTCCATAGACTGTTCCAAAATGAATTTGAAGAAATTGTCTTATTTATGATTCATGGTCACTTGCCACTGTATCCTTTTTATTAACTCTGAAATACATTGATTTTTAAATTTAGCACACTATTCTACGTGTGGAACTACAGTAGCTATGGAAGCAAGTGAACACTATCGCCTACAATTTTAACCTTTCTCAAAAAGAAATTGATAAAAGGCATAAATTTGCACCCAGTATTGCTTCAAGTTCTAAATTTGTGATTTGCAAATGAACACTTTCACCACTAGGTTTTTTGAAGTTGTTTTTTTTGTCCACACTCAATGACCATATAAGAAATCAGATGTTTAGAAGGCAAATTCCAAAGCTACTGTACAGCTATTGTAGAGAGCTCAGTGACTCAGAAATACTAGCTACTCCACACTGAACAAGCCTGCACTCTTATATTACAAGAAACAGCAGAGCCCTGCAGGGTGAGGCTTGTGAAGCTGAACTGAGCTCAAGTGGAGGTGAAGGACCCTATTGTTCAATCAAGAAGAAAAGCTCTTAAATACTTATTTGAGTTCCTGATTGAATTTGGCCATACCTCCTTGATATGTATGTTGCCAATAACCTTTACTAGTGAGAACTGGGCTCTCCAGAGAAGCGGGGATTGTAGGTACTAATCAGAACAAATTTGCATTTTTTTTTTTCCCCAGTAGTAAAAGTGTAAATGCTCCAGGCCACTTCAGTTCTTCCTCTCAACCATTTATTTGAAACACAGAGAATAGCCCCCTCTTTTTTAGTTTCTTGTTTTTAATAAAAGGCTTTTCTTTGGGAGGAGGAGAATTGTTTGTTTTAAAGTATTAATCTTTCTAATAGATAGGAAGTGTAATGCTCTGACTGCTCTAGCTTCCATTTACAATTGGTTGTAGTTTCCTTGAGTTCTACAAAATTGAAGAGTAAAGTAACAGTATAGCATGTAACCCTGTTGCACAGCCGCAGTCATTACAGATGCTATTTCTGCAAACTTTAGGCACCCAGCGCTGTGACTGACCAGGCGTTACGGCTTCTCTTGGTCAGACAGCAATCCTTAGATTATGTGAACATGAACACAGTATTTCCACATCCACTTGTCCCCACTTATTGTGGCCAGAGCACTTTGAATGCTTTTGAGGAAGGTTGGTTCTGTTGGTGGGTAGCAAGAAGAGACAGTGGTTTTAACAATCTAATGTTTTAGAGAATGGGAGATGTAAGAAGAGGAGATATGAGAGAGATCTTATAAGCAGCCAAGACACTTCTGTTAATTATATTGCTTTTCTTTTTTTTTTTTTTTTTTTTAAAGCTGTAAGGAACTGAGAAAGAATGAAGTTGAGATTTGATTAATGGTTGCCTAGACTGCAGTATGAAAGAATTGGATAAAACACTTTGAAATAATTTGACTTTTAAAAAAGAAAGAGAATCTGTCATTGCTGTCTCTTTCTTACATCATCATCTGGCAGATGAGATATGCTTTGGAAGAACAAAACGTAGTTGAGATACCAGCATGACAGCATGTCTAATTCACAGTAACAGAAATTTCCAGAAGGTATCAGAATCACGTTCTCTGTTGGTTTTTTTTTTTTTTCCTGTAAGAAGAGGTGGCGATACTACTGCCTGGTGGTGCAAAAAGGCATCACATGTTATACGCACCTGGAATTCCCAGAGTATCATTTTATTCAGCACATTTTCTAACTACTCTGTAAACCCTCACTTGTATATAGGAGAAAGTTACGTAAACCTTTAGGAAGACAAGATTATTTAATTCACTCAGTACTTGTCATGGGCATCTATTACAGCCCCTTACCATCTCCACAGCATGTCCACTGCAAGCACTACCTAAGGAATTCTTGTATCGTTTATTATGCACCATGTGACTTTGGGTCAGGTTAGTATGTGTTGTGCAAATGGAGCTTGGAAAAGGGCAACGCTAATAGGAAATAATTCACTCAGCCATTGAGGGTTCCTTGAGATGCTGTTACAGATAAAGTTAAACTGCATGCATTGTGATTTCCAGGCCTTTTTTTTTGTGATGGTCCTCTAATATGTAATGTTTCATTAGTCTGCAAGTTATTATTTTGTGATAAAAACAATGGAAGCATGGTATGAGGCACTCTCGTCTTTGTTTTAAAAATGTTAAACTGACTCATATACATTTTTTCTGTATATAAAATTGGATCTACAAACAGGATAGTCCAACTTATTTGAAAAACATCCTCATTTACAAAAATAATTTAAAAACTAACTGAACTATCATTTAAAGACTTTCTCTACTTCTGAGCACTATTCCGCTTTTCTACTGAAAGTGATAATGAAGTCACCAGAATAAAAATGAAATTTAGCCCATTCTGTCCTTAACGTGACTCTGGTCAGATTGATGAAGTTTTTAATAGATATTCTTTCTGGACACTGTTTGGGAAGTACAGCCATGTATAACTTTTCCTTTTGTGCTGGTTTTTTTTTTGTGTGTGTTTTTGTTTAGTTGGGATTTTGTTTGTTTGTTTGTGGTTCGGTGTGTTTTCGTTTGGTTGGTTGGTTGGGTTGTTTTGCTCTTTATCCAAGCTGTGCTTCTGCTTCTCCCTCCTGCAGGATGGGTTGTGTTTTTGGACAAACTTCCTCTTCTCCTTTTTGCCCCAAATAAACAGTGCTATCAGTCTAAATCTGCTAGATCCTGAAGCTAACAAAAAACTCGCGTGCCTGCTAATAGGGGAAAAAAGCAAGCCATGGAGCCTGCAGTTACCATGCCAACACTGCTCCCTGGGGCGTAGCCACACAGAGATGGATGCTGTGAAATTCAGCTCTGTGTGATAGGTAGGGAGGTACCTTTTCATGCAGCTGTGCACTATTTGAAGCTTTCATGTACATGATATTTTACCATTAGTATGTTTAATGTTATGCTTTAATCTGGTCTTTCTGTTGTTCCCTTCTCCCTCTGTGTGCACACTTCAGTTTCCTGTTGTTGAGGAGCATGAGAGAACTTGGCATTTCTAAACGTACAGTAAATCATAAGTTCCATGAAAAATGTATTATAAAATGGCTGTGATTTGCTGAAGAAAGAGTGGCTTCTGACTCAGATTCTGCCTGCCATCTAGTTGTCTCTGTAAAGTTGGAGTTGTACTCTGCTGTCATTTACTTTGGCCATGCACAGTCTTATTTGTTGTGGCTATATGGGGATAAACCAAACGTTTCACAGGAGGACCACTAGCAAAACTAACACATGAGCCAGTGGTGCAGGACAAAACTTTAAGTGTGTCTCTGTGCTTACATGTGTGTTTTCTGCATTTGCCTACAGCTGATCTTTAGGTATTTGTCAAATATCAAAGACAAAGCTCCTTTTTCTGAATATTCTGGATGTATTTACATAATGCTGCATCCTCCTTCGGAGTCAGAGCTCACTTCTTGCTACACGAGTACTCCTTCCCTGGATTCAACAAAAGGGCACTGTTCCGTATTCTCCTCTCTCCCATCCTGTGCTTTCTGGGTTGGGGGAGATGACAGAAGATTAGGGACTATCATTCTCAGTAAGTTTTTAAGCAGGTCAGAAATCTCTAAGGCCTTCACAGGCCTTTATTAGACTTATATGTTACAGTTCTACAGTGCTGGCCTATTGGAATGTTTCAATTTAGAGACGGCTTTGGAAAGCACCTGTTCATACAGACTCAGTTCTTGAGGCAAAAATGCTTTCTATGAGTTAACAGCTCAATTATTATTTTCTGCTGCTCCACTCACAAATACGTGCAAAGTACAGGCAAAGCTGTTTACAACATGGTGAGCTTGCCAGGTTTACTTGAACTTTCTTGGAAGACCACGGATTGGTTATGTAAGTGGAAATTCTGTGGGATATTTCACTAATGCTTTTTCAGATCTCTGAGAGGTTACTTTGTGTGCTAGAAATGCCGGTCTCAAAGATTTAGACTGAAAGGATCATAAAGCTCGTGCAGCTCCAAACTTTAGTAGTCTTTAGATTTTTCTTAGGTCATATTAAGGAAAACAATCTTTAGCTCAATAGCAGCTAGTTAAAAATATCTAAATTGCAATGTTTTTGCATACTGATTTTTGTGACGGGCATAAAGCAATAGAGTGAAATGACTAGTAGCTGCACTTACATCATGTCCCAATGAGATTTCCTTCCCTCCAGACCACACTTACATGGAGAAATGTTCAGGACAACAGCAAGTGCACTTTGTCAGTGTTTATTATTAAACATTGCAAACACATCTAAAACATACAACCTCAGCCAAAAGGGTTACTAAATCTATTACTGTTAGTTATGTCCAACTATAAAAGAGATTAATATGTATTGCAACAAAGTTTAAAAAGCTGGTCTGCTGGTAGATAGGAGCTTATCAGAGCAGAACATGTGGATTGTGATTTAGATCTACTGCATGCAGCTGTGTATACTGGAGACTTATGCATTAAAGTTTAAAGTTAACAAAGATACTAATGCATCAGAGTCTTTCCTGTCAACCAGTGGTTTCGTCTAAGAGTGTTTTTTCTGAGACGGCAGCCAGAGCTTTATATATTTAAGCCTTTATATTGCACCAGGCTCAATGAAGTTGTTCTTGACATGTGCAAGCATCGTATTAATGAGGCCTAAACTATAGAGAAGGGGATGAGTGCAGAAAAGCTAATTAGGAGCTGCTGCCCAACACCTGTTATATCAACACGTAGTACAGACATAGAAACAATATGCAGCTGATGGACTCTAATTCTGTATGATATATGTGTATTTTTTGTGGGATGCACATAATTGCCTGTCTTGGATCTGTGTCTGCAGTCCGACCTGGACTGCCTCACTTGCACACTCAGCTGTCTGCTGTGGCTCCATATGATGGATGAATCCCTTGGGCAGTTGAGGCCGGCTCCTTATTTGTCCACAAAAATTTGACTGTAAAAGCACGGGAGTTGTAATTCTGACTTAACAAAGGTTTGCGTAGCCCCAGTCTTTTCTTGTAAAAAGTAGAAATTAAGCTGAGGGGAAGGATCTGGAGTTATAAGTTACTAAAACTTACGTTTTTTGTATTTTTATAGAATTCCCTTGAACAGATTATGTTTTTTCTTAAGTTGCAGCTTGTAGGGATTGTGTACTGATCAACATTCTAAATGTAATAAGCTTTTCACTTGATGAAAACATCCGTAAGCACATATCAACTGTGCAGAATTTTTATTGTAAGCAGAGGAACCTTTGGCTCTAATCTTAGAACATCAACTTTGGGTTTCTGTTGGTCTTTTAACAACTGAATTGTGCAAGGCCAAATTCTGCAGCTGGAACTCAAATGAAACTTCGGTTACTCAGTGGAATGACCGCATGACGTGATTCTTGAATGCCTACTGCTACTATATTAAAAAGAACTCTGCTATTTCATTTGTGACCCAGCTTGGAGGAAGACTGTTTTTCCAAAAGCTTTCATTGGGTTTTATTAGCTAATGAACTGAGCAGGCCTCAAATGTAATAACTTTGTAAAACAGTATTTATAAATTTAATTTTTGTAGAGAGTAATGCAACTTTTACAGCTACTTTAATGGGAAGAAGCCAGGCAACAGCAGGACATGACAGCTAGGTGAGTCGTGTGTACCCAAACTCCATCTGAAATTTTCAGCCCTGACTCTAGTGGTTAATGCAAAGCTTTTAATGGTGAATCACAGGAAATCAGCTCGCAGAGGCTACTTTAATATTTACATCATGCATTGTCAGGCAGAACACCTGGAAACATGATTGAAGTGGTAACTATGCGCTAGGGCTGCCTGCCTTCCACTGCACAGGAAATGAGCTTCGTATTCTGATGCATAAGTGAAGACATGTCTCTGAATTAAAACGCATCAGATTGTCTGAATGCGGAAATTAACCACCTGATTGAAAATGTGCCTCATAAATATTAACTCTAACTGCATTGTAAAAATAGAAAGCATATTACAATATCTAGTTAATAAACAGGTGCCTTCTCTTCAACGTTTTACTCTTTATCCACTCCCATTTTCTTCAGGAATGTTTTGAGAAGGTTGTCGCTTCTCCTGTAGTGGATTCATTCGTCAAATAAAGACCAGAGCCATGGAGTTTGCAGCTTGATCCTGGTGCGTGCTTGTGTGCTAATTTTCATGTGCTGAGCTGCTTTCAAGATTAAATCCTGAAAGATGTACTTAAAATGGAGATTGTATGTTACTAAATAAGCCTTGATTCGCAAAGGAAGAATGAAGGAGAAAATTGCAGTCAAAGAATGGGCTAAAAAGAAGCTGCACACGGTTGATCATAATCCAGTGCTGGCAGTGGGGATTATAGTAAAAATGTTACCAGTCATATTAGGCTGGCAATGGGTTGCTCTCATAGGAATCTCTTTGAATATTTAAAGCCTGTGCAGCAGAGTTGTGTGACTACAACTTCCCAAGATGATAGTAAAGTCTGTTGAATATCCCCATGCAATTCTCAAATCTAAGAATAAAATTTGCCTCACTTAATTACTGCCCAAGCAAAAAAGCTGGAGTTGAATGGTATGTCTGAGAAAATAATTAAGACCTCTCTAATGTGCTTGTAATTTCTGATATCAGGGGAAAGTAGTTCTGAGTTTAACGATGACACTGCCTGACCGGTCTCAGTGCTGCTTGATTCCTGGCGTTTGCTGTTAGGAAAGCTGGTTGGTCCAGCCCTGTTGGCAGATTTTGGTAACAAAAATAACCCTGAACTGCCTGAATGTCTTATGTTGATGTTGGCACTCGTAATGAGTTAGCTGTACTTAATGAAGCAACACATTCTTCAAATTAATTAGTTGTTTCTTTTTGAGAAATGTCTTAATGGCAGTACTTAAAAATTCGTTTTAGTAATGTTAGTTGTCACAGTGCTTGGAAACTTTATTAAATTGTCACTCTTGAATGTTGTTTTACAGTAATGCTGTTGAGGGTGTTCAGCTATGAAGACTGTCTTCACAGTATTCAAGAATCAAAATGGTGTTAATGCAGCTTATCTGGAACAAATTGATATACAATAGTATTAATGTAATCCATTGACACATTTGGTAGGGTTTGTCCTAGCATATGAGTAATTTCAGTGGTTTTTATTCACAGTATGTTTATATACTAAACTTATTAAACTGGAGCTTTAAGTAGAAGTCCATCAAAATATATAACAGTAGATAAATATGAGTGATTGTAATGGAGAAAAAGAGAAGGAAATATATAAATAATTGAAAAATAGCGGCAGTAAAAGTAATATTAGATTTGGATGAGAGAGATGATGAGATAAAAGGGTGCAGAGTAGAGCGTGGTCAATGTAAGGAGATGAGCAGCTCAAGTGCAATCGCATATGCTGTCTTCATCATAAAAAGATTAACCGATATGTAAGACATGTTACTAGAAATTCTCTGGTTTGCTTAGGGATTCCCTGCTCTAAAATACTCGAACATGAATGTGTAGAAAGTGGAAGTCTATGCTGGTGACCTTTTAAAGAAAAGACAACATCTGAGCTGAGAACTCTATCCCAGGGTTTTATTTCATTGTCTGTTATATTGTAGAGTATCAAGGAGGGCTTATGCTGTGGGATTTTTCTCATTTATTTGTTTATGCATTTATGCTACAGTTTTTTGCTTCTGCATATACTCTCGTAGTTTTGTTTTTCCTGAAGCTGGTGTTGTGCAAGTGTTTCACCTCGTGTCTATACTACAACAGCAACCTGTGCTCCATCAGCACTCTGGCAGTGCTTTTGTCAAGATTCCTGGTTTTTTGCTGCTGGATTCTGAAAGCAGTTTATCAGTTGATCTTGGAAACGTGCTGAGTTTTTTTCCCAAAGCCTTTCATACTCACTGGTGGCAGGTGAAATTTTTAATGGTTTGGTCCTATCTGTAACTTACTAAAATAGAGGTAGAGAAATCAATAAATGTTTTAATGATTTTTATTGAACCAGAGAATCAGGAATCTATACGTAAACAGAAATTCTTCTTTCTTCAGTATTTGTTTGTAAAACTAGCTGAATAATACAAGGATCTCAGCAGGACACCGGGTGCTTTTCCTTGCAGTCAGTAAATAAAAGTATCTTTTTCTTCTTTCTAGAAAATTCCTGGTAACATAGGGCATGCATCTACCTGATTTTTTAACTCTTTTATGTGGTATATTTTACCAGCATTGCTTCTCCATTCTGTGATGGCTGCAGTCACAGAACTTGATTCTGATGGGCATTATTATTATTGCAGGATTCTAGGCAGTCTGTGGCTTGTCTTGAATGATGTGTGTTAAGCAGGACAGCATGTCATACAAAGACATTTTTTGTCAACATCTAAGTTCAAGAATTCAAATCCAGATTTTAGCTTCTGCAACTGTAGACTCTCCCCTGGATATTTGTCAGACTTTGGTGACGCGTTTGTTTGTTTGTTTTTTCCTTTTCCAAAGCTGTCCTTTGTTCCTTGGAAGTCTCAGCCATGGTGCTGAGAACATCTTCCAATACCACTATTTAGAATAACCTCTTATGCTCTCTAGTGCTTTCCACATATCACTAGAACCATTTTTTCTTCTCATGTCCTCATGTTTCCCACTCTTCTTAAATGTAACTGAATAAACTTAAAATGTGTATGATGTACAAGAATGAGTTTCATTTAGACTTTCTTCACAGACTGTTAATCTGGGTACTGAAGTTGATGTAAAAATGGAGTTGTGAGTGGAGGAAAACTTGAAATTCACCAGTTCACTGAAATGAAATAACTTGTTGATGTGTTTTAATAATTCCATGATCTGAAGTTCAGTCTTAGCTGCATGTTTGATAAGTCATGAACTATGACAGTGAGAGAATAAATAACAAGTTATGTGGTGAGAGAAACTTGAAAACCCCAAGCTAGATTTTGAATATTTAGCTGTTACACTTATCAGCGTATCTTGAAACCACTTGAAAATGTCAAATGAATAAATTGATTTTGGGGTTAAGAAATGTCTTTCAGCCAACAAAAAAGACTTTTTAATTCCATTTATTAAATTTTATAAGTTTGTGGTTCAGACCATGTATGAAATAATTTGCAGAAAACAAGTTACGTAATTAATTTTCTGCTTGTTATTTTTCTTTCTTGATTCCAAAGGATCATCTTTATGTATCATTTGTGGACTTCTTAAATTTTTAACTTGAAACTCATTCTTCATGATGTATGTGAAATGATGTATGTATGTGAAATACAGCACAATTTGTCTAAAAATTTGTTAGTCTCTGTGTTAGCTTCATAATTTAGAATGTAATCTGATGTCTTTATAACCACTGCTTATGGACATGCATGCATGTTATTGCTTTGGCTGTTAGTTAAGACAATCTGGCAGGGCTGGGTAAACATGCTAACCAATTACTAATATGATTTTTTAGTTTACGTTGTAGTGAGGAAGGAGCTAATATTGGGATGAATATGCTGGAAGGAAGATGAAATTTTATTTCAAAATTATCAAACTTAATGGGAAAATTCTTGCTGCAGATAAGTGGTTTTTTTTGAATCCCAAGTGTAGTTTTTAATTGTTCAGGGTATGAAACTTCCATGCAATCCATTCCGTTGTACAGGAGATCTGGGTGACAAAGTCAAAGCTTTCGGCCCTGTGTTAGTTGTGTCCCAGTCCTGCTTGGTCTCCTGGAGCTGAACTCTCTGTTCTAGAGCCGCTGTGCAGCACGGGGAGAAACTGGCAACATATGTAAAATGTTCCGATTTCTGCTTTCACCCACTTCCTTCACGAGGAGGGAACTTGGAGGATTTGCCCTGATCGCAGCCTTTGGTGTAGTTGTGGAAACCTGCCCTCCTGGTGTTGAAAGCGGATATACTTCTGCAAGCCATGATTTGCACTGATGCGGTTTATTGCAGTTTCAGATGGGTGCAAACAGTGCATTTTTTGGAAGAGTTCTTGTGTTAAGGAAAGCAGCATATTTTCTGTAAACCCAAGATGTGCCTGAGACTGTCTGAGGGCATTGGTGACATGAGAAACTGAAGACTGACAGAAGTTTATAAGGCGGTAAGAAGCTCAATAATTGTTAGCCTCTGGCAAGACAGAAAAGATTATGGTCACTGGATAAAGCAGAATAATCTTTTCCCCTCTTTTTCTCTCTTACCTCTCACTAAGAAAATAGAAGTTACTTCAAAGATAAAGGATGTAAAAGATAGATCTTGAAAATTTCTAAATGAGGATTTCAAAATCAACACAATATATTGAGTTAAGATGAGAATAACTTGGAAAAACAACGGCACTATTGCTATTTGAATAAGGATGATGTGTATGTGCCTGGAAAGATGAGCAGCACTGTAAAAGAGCTGATTACAATATTGCAGTGTGATAGGATTGGGGTTTGGAGATCTCTTTGTAACACGAGATGACACAAGTCTCGGAGCCATCATTTGGTATTATACTTGGCATGGTTATATATCAAGGCACTCTGAATCTAACTGCATAAAATAGCAGACAAGTTTTGATCAGTAAATAAAAATATATGAAGACTGGTGGATGGAACCCATATCAGAAGGAACAGAGGCACTTGCAGGACATTTCTTTACATTCACAAGTTATGGAAGATAACTGGGGGAAATTTGTAAATGTCTTCTGTGAAAGACTTGCATATAAAGATCTGCGATCGTAACATCCCCAACTGGGACATGTGTGGCACTATAATGATTCCTTGGGAATGGCAAAAGGAAAAAGCACAAACAGTGTATAAAAAGACAGGGTGATGTGCTAAGTAGGTAACCATGTGCAAAGTGTCTCGTATTTGTTTGGAGAAAAATTCTTTAAGTTGGTCTTTTTTCCTAATGCTCTTTCCTCGTCCCTCCACAAATACATCCACTTTCTTTCTAAGTATGCATACGGATGGCAGGCTGGTACTACACAAATCACCTTTTTATTATTTTGTATTTTAATAGTTTGTATTTTAAAGATGTTTATAAAAACATAGTTTTCTTTTTGTATAACCACTTGCCTAATTCTGTTTATAGCACCAATTTAATATAAAATACTAAGAAGGAGAACAAATATGACAGGAAAAGATAGTTAATTTTCAAAAGTTGCAACTAAGAATGTGGAAGGCTGGTAGTAAAGAGTCTTAGACCCAAGTTCAAATCTAGAGTTGCATTGTGATAGTTCCAAACTTAGCAGCTGGTGCTTATCTAGATATCTGACAGAGCAAAGCTTTGACTTCAGTTACGTATACCCTACTAATTCAAATGTTATTTGGTTTATGTATGCATTAGGAAAGACCCTTTGCAGTTGAAGTCATTATTTTGTAATCCTTTTAAGGTGAACTGTGTGTTTGCTGGTCCTCTGACCTTTATATCCCAGCTTATTGGGGTAAGTGTGCTTGGGTAAATGACAGCAAACCCTCGCTAGCAGCCTTACATAAGAATCCCCCCACATTTAAGCAGATGGAAGTTGCGATGTGGTTGTATTTTGGAGAACCCTGTTGTTCCTTTTGTTGAACCTTTGTTCCTGTTGTCCTATTGTTTAGTGATAGGAAACAGAAACCTCTCATCTCCCTGTGTATGAGTGCTGCCGCTTTAGTAAAATCTTTGTCCAAAACCGAGGAGTTTGCTTTCCCTTTGCATATTTCTGATTCATGTTTACTGTCTTGTGCTGTGTATTGGTGAAGTTCGGACTAATATTCCCTATATGCAGTGCTGTATACTGGAGAGGATTGGGCTAACATTTCCTAGACAGTGGGGAGAACACCCACCTTCTAACTGCCGTGTTGGTCACTGATCCTGTCACGGACAAAAAGCCAACTGACTACGTGAGTGCTGTGGCGGGGCTTGATCTGAGCTCTGCTGGTTCCTTGGGAGGTGCCCCGGGGCCTGTTTGCCGTGGATGGACAAGCCAGTGGAGGCCAACAGGGTGGCACAGTTTTCTGCAGCCTTATGAGATGATTATCTGAGTTTTAACCAAGTAACAGAATATCTTTAAGCAGCTCGTTCCAGCTAGTTTCTTGCTCATGTTATCACTTATTTTGAATTCTAAACTCTAAAGCTAACTTTCAGTGTGAACTGCCTGGCAAAGCTGAGTGTCCAGCTCAGAGGGTTCCCCTTCCAAGTCCAGGTGCCTAGAAGCTAAGGAATGAAATGGCTTTCAGTTGTTTGTAAGAATAGAAGTTTTCTGTTAGATCACAGACAGTTGCTTTACCTGTCCAGGATATCTTTAGAAAATAATCTCTCATCTGTCATTCTTCCCTCGTCCTCTCCTCCCCGTGCAATGCTTTAGGAGATAGAATAATACAGCTTTAAAGCACTTGAGATTACATACCCTTCTGAGAGCACATGTAAGAGACTTAAGATATGAAAATGAATTGCAACTCATTGCATTCCAATAATTAGGTAAAAGAGAGCACACTCACACTATGTCTCAGAACAGGGAAATCGGGGTGAAATATTATTTCTTTAGTGGTTTTTGTTTTGTTTTTAATGACAGATGTGGCAGCAGTATGATAATGATCTTGTACTCAGCTTCTTCGTGACTCAGATATGCTGTAAGAACTGCCATTGTAAAGCAGATTAATGTCACAAAAAGGTAATGTCAAACATATTACCTGTTTCTTTTCATGTAGTTTTAAAAACACAGTTTCACCCAAGCTTGTGTACTTTTTTTGTAATTATTATTCTGTACAAACTTCACTTTAATGAAGCATAAATTTGAGGAATAGTTCACACTTTCATTTAAATGAAAGCTGATCTTTAAGACAACTGGAATACTCATTTTAAAAACAGTGCTTATATTTGGAATATGTACTCTGATTATAGTGGATTAAATGCTTCTTTGAAAGATACAGTTCTCTACAGAGTCCCCAGTAGGCTTTGCCTTAACAGTTGAGCAAGATTTATTTTTCTTTTTTTTAGGGTCCTACTTGAAAAATCATCCCCTTCATCTGGCTGTAGATTCAGTCTGTAGAATAAACTCAAGCAATGCAAAAGGGTTCCATTACCAGGTTTAGATAAAAAAAAAAAATTAAAAAGGGAAACCCACCTTCCTGGATCAGTCTTTTAAATTGTTTTGGAGGGTCTGCAAATGAAAAGATAGGGAAAGTATGTGTACATATACGTACTACATAAATGTATTTCATAACTATAAATAGTTATGTATTTTTTATATATATTCCATGTAAGAAGTAGAAGTGTACAACTTTTATCTATACGTGTGAACAGAATGATGGACTGACCTAGTGTTTTCTCTAGAATATATTTTTTTTTAAGTAAAAATGTTGCAAGTACTTCTACCGATTCTTAAAGCCTCCTGAGATTCAGAATGACCGTTGGCTGTGCTTGAATTTGTATCACATGGTGATGAAGCGTGTTAGCAGCAACTGTATTCCTTGCACCCTCTGAGGATCCACTTCTGCCTCCAGAAACTGCTTTTGGCAAATAATTTTGAAAATGGTCTTCCTTAACATAGCTCTGCTGGCAAGTGGTGACTGGTAGAAATGGAACAGAATTATTTTTTCTTTCTTTCTTTCTTTCTTCCTTCCTTTTTTTTTTTTTTATAAAAGTGATTACCGTAAAATGTTTCCACTTCAGTAGCAACCTTGAAGAGTGAAGTTTATGAGTTTTCAAAGGCTGACACTGAAAATGGATTTTGGGATAAAGTCCGTATCTATTGCAAATGATATTTGGTCCCAGTCCAAAGGTGATCCTAAACTTTGAAAATAGATTCCTCTCTACTAACCCAGTTTGTATCAAATTTCCCCTTTATATAAAAATTTGTTTCCCCAAGACAGAATAGATGTCTAGTAAAATAAAATTTGATGTCTACATACCTGCACTTCTTTGGTACGAAGATGCTAACTAAGGCTTGCATTTCATTGCTTGTCCCACCAGTTAGAAGCACTTACCTTAAAACTGAATGTGCTCTTGCAAATCAATGATGCTATTAAAAATCTCTTGAAGGTTGTGAAATGCTTGGGAACATCTTAGACTTATTTTTCACAAGAGATTTTTTTCACTGATATTTGTTTTTTTCATGGCAGCTTTCATTTAAAAAATTGTGAGCTAACAATTGGAAAAAAACAAACCAGTATGTTTCTAGTTTCATTCTTCGTTGTCATGCTGTTTCCTCGTTCAGGCATAGCCAGTGGATCCAAGACCCTCACAAAGGATTTATGTTTCTAAATACTTGTTACAGGCACATGTCTTTTTGTCACATCTTGGATTATTTGGCTTTTAATAATAATTCTTGAGCACTTGTGGTTTTGTTCTGGTGATGACAGGAAAGCAAGCTTACCGCATACTGGAAAATTGTTCAGTGGATTGTTTTACACATCTGTGGTACGTGTGTGATACATGCCTCATCCAGATCTTCCTTTTGTTAGCAGAAGCTGTACAAATGCTTTTTTTTGTCAATAATTGCATAGCAGGAATATTTCAAACTTTCAAGTGTTACTGATTGTTTTACTGTATGTTATAGGAAGGCAACCTAATTATTCTCTTGTAAATCCCATCATAGACCAGCCACAGAACTTCCCATCAGTCACTACTCTAGTGAGAAAACTTAGGGGGAAAGTGATCCAAAGAGTGTGTAGTTTTCCTTAAGCAGCTGCTCACAGTGGGTGTGACAGCCTGGTGCTTTCCCTTGTAAGCATGCGAAGAATTCTTTTACTGATGCAACGTTTTTCTTATTGCTGTGGTTGATTGGTTGGTTGGGTTTTTTTCCCACTACCATTTATTGCAGATACTTGTCGAGAATTTGTCATGTTCCCTTTGATTATTTTTGTATTATTATTTATTTATTTATTTATAATTTTTGTTGCTCTTGCTGAAGTAGGTCAGCCCGCATCTGGAAGGGAGGTGTAGGTTTGTTACCACTGTTACAAACTGGCGTGAGAGTTAAGGTCTCTGAGCCCTCTAAGGTAAAGATGGAGTCTTATGTGAGCTACTGACTCCTAAGGAGACCAGAAAATCCTGCCTTCGATGCTTCGTGTGTGAGGAGGGGTACATTTCATTCTGAATTCCAAGAGACTGCTTAAATCTATGTTGCTCTTTTTGTAGAGGAGGAACAAAGCACGGATTTGTAGGCTTGGAAAAAGTCAGAGCTATAACGCTATAACACTTCCCCAATGACTGTCTATCAAAGACGTTTTTAAAGGCATTTGAGCACCAAACTGTTCTTTGTGCCTTTTGAAAATCCCTTGTGTGAAAACAAAGGTGATTTAGAAACGCTTTTCATTTGGAAAGCCTTTGCTAAGACTTCATACTGGCTTCATAATATCAGGAAAAACATTCTTAATCTAACAGCTACTTGCTTAGAAACAAACGCATGCTTTTTCAAATGCATTTGTAGTAATAAGGAAGCCATAAGAGATGTTTGAATACCTGATGTGGATCCCTGAAAAGAGTGAGTTGTGAGCAGCGCACCCTGAAAGAGATGCCTGACAGAGAGCAGTGCTTTATCTAACAGTCAAGAAGGAACTAAATGTGTATTAAATTTCCAGTGCTCATCTCCATATGTATTGCAAACTGGATTTGGTGCTTTTCTTCATATGTTTCCTTACTCGCTTATTCCTAGCTTCTAAACCACCTTGGTTTGGATCCCTACTGAGGGTATTGATGTTTGGTTGGCATCCTGTGTTAATGGTGGTTTTGTGTAGTCAGGGTTATGTATCTGGAACTTCTAACCATCTTAAATGCTACCCATTACCAGCGTAACTTCCGTGAACAATTGGAATATGCACAGGACCAAATGGGCTACAAACCCTGTTTCCTAATACAAACTCAGTTGCTGTGTTCACTTACTTGACATGCCATGGCAGAGGTTCCTGGGAGCTCAGGACCTCACCGTGCTCGCTGGCATCTTGACGTGTCATTCAAAGACAGTTGTTGCTGCAAAAAGGCCAAGATGTAGATCATCATAATAGTGATGGAGGGTTGCTCTTCCTGTGTTTGTCAAATATGCATCTCCACACAAAAATACATCTTGGTCACTATTTTTAGGATCATCACAACCAAAAAACGTTGCTTTTTTGTATTGTCAGAATTGCATGTGTTTTCAATAATCATATTACTTCTGCTGCAGATCTGGGAGAGAAATATGCTGCATTTATTGCTTTGTTTAATAACTAGCTTAATTTTCTGATTTCAGAGCTTGTTAATGCAAACTGCATGGGAAAATGGTATTTTTCATTTAGTGAAATTGCATCCATGGGGCTAAAGCTTGTTCAATAGCTACATGACATTTTAAAGAATGTTGTGATTTTTGTATACCATGTGGCATCAGTTTACCGTACTTAGTGTCCTTTTTAACGAATGTAAGACTAGGAGGCACCATCTGGGTTACCAAATACAAAGCCCTCACAATTGCAGGCAACAGAGAGAGAAACAGAGCTGGTGCAGAAAGGCCCACGTAATATTTTTTTTCATGTACCCTTCCTTGCCAAAGACAATAAAGATAAAGCATTTCCCAAACCCTTGAAACAAAGTAAAAAATATTATTCATTAAAATAAAAGTGAACTACTGTTTCAGGTTTTATCGTGGCCAAGAAGAAAAGCTGGTGTAATGAATTGCTGCATACAAATTGCAACAAAAAATAAAGCACTTACAATTACCTGAGAACAAGACTTGGAAGACTTGAGAATTTTTGCAGTTTACGTACTGCCAACTGCATTTCTGAGAGTAAAAATGAGCTGTTAGTTGGCACAGAGATGAGATATAAACAGTTGGGAAGGGACGTCAAGGCCATTGAAGAATGGCAATCCAGAGCATAACTCTGTCATACTGAGCTGCACGGAACGTTTCATTTCATAGTATGAATTCTTTATCTCCTAGACAAATATAAACTAACAATTATGAAAAGATAGTCTAGTAATGCAACTATTCATTGTAAGCAACTTTCAGTGGGTTGATTTCAAGTTAATTAGGGCAAACCAGCTTCTTTTGTTCAGAGAAAGAAACCGTGTGTGTTACCATAATATTATCAACACTCATCATAGTAGCATTTAAGTTGATTTTAGTCGGAGGTGGCTTTCAGAGCTGTAAAGGGGGCAGTCGTTCAGTTCCTTAAAGAGTTCAAAAGAGTGAGATTCTTGTTTCTTAGTGTCTCTTTTTTCTATACTTGGGAGAAAATGCACAGGTGAATGTATACTCTGTGTACTTGGAGTTTCTTAACTGACATGGGTGCAAACTCCTATTGATTCATCTCCAGAAAAGATTGACACATGAAGGAATTTCCTTTTCCCCAGCACTTTCTCCCTTCGGATCTCTATGCAAGTAGAAATAGATACTCCTGCTGATTTTTATATTTTTTAAACAAATTTTTCCACGTTATCTATGATTACTCTTAATTATCTTCTGTTGTTTTTAGGAAGATTTTATATCATAAAGTAAAAATACTTTGCCCTTGTCTTAATGAAATAAGTTATTTAATACTAAGGAGAATGATGGGCTGTGGCACTATTAAACATGCACATCTGCACCACAATAAATCCACCGGTTCTTTCCTACAGCTCTTATATGAGCAATTATAAAACAGTTGAATAGTCCTACTAGTCAATGTTAATTTATGCAAATACATAAATGAAGGTTCGTGCACACCTACACACTCATCACTTCATACAGATGAAGTCTTAGGTGAAGAAAGTCATGAGCATGGTTAGTGTGGTAGAGAGTAAGTTCCTTCTTGCAGACAAGTTTTTCAGTGCCCCTGGCTGGTTTCTGCTGTGTCTCCCAGCTCCTGCCTTTTGGCTTCGTCGCTGTCAAAGCTGCCCGAGTGTCATGATCTGCCCCTGTGGAACGTGACACAGCTCGGGCTGCTGGACAAATTCTGCCTTTGGATCTGGAAAGCTCCCGCTTGCTCAGATTTGAGCGGCTCACAGAAATCCAGGGGTAAAAGCTGGCCCACAGGAGTGGAGTGTGCGAGGACAGACGGACAGCGGGGCTGTCCGTGTGCGGTGCCTGCTGCGCTGTGTCCCACTGAGGGAGCCTGCTCTGCCGGGCTCTTAGGAACAGATTCTCTTGAGCAATAGAAAACCCACAAGTCAGGTTAGGTCGTTTATCATACCTGCATTCTTAAACTGCACATGCTTATGGGTTTTAAGTAATTTATTGCTGTCTGTACAGATTCTTCAGCTTACTTTGGTGTATCTTGAAAGGTTTTAAAGTGTTACCTTCAGATGATTTTCAGTGGTACCTACAGGAGAATTTAATTGATCTTGGAAAAAAAAAGTATATGCATTAGAATATTTTTTAAAGTTAGTATTTATTATTAAGAGTTGGTAGTTGCCAACTGTGACCATCTCTTCTAGCTGTTATTTAGGTATAGCTCAGGTAAAGGTTTATTAATTTGGGAATTTTGCCTGGCAGAGACTGTAAGATTTTTTTCCAAATGTCATGTTTAATTTATATAGTATACATAATTTATATGCTTATTTAATTAACAATAATAACAGAAATTATCTAAAGACTTTTAAAATGCCCTTTTCAATTACAGTGATATACAGTTAGAGCAGTCAAATAGAAAGTTATTTAATAACTTTTGTAGATGCAAACAGAAATTTTAATTAAAATAATTTAGGTTACCTCATGCTTCCATAAAGTCAACACACAATACAGGAAGTAAAGAATACTAGATAATAAATTGCAGAATGTTAAAACAGGTGGCAACTTAAAACCAAAGCAGAATAAATAGCAAAAATGCCCCAAAAAATCCCTGTATATTTTTCCAGTGATTGTGGAGCTCTGTCTTTTCCTTCTTTATGCAGAACATTTTTGTCAAGGCCAGTTCCTTCCTAATCCTTGCAAAGAAATCTACCACCACAGATACAGAAGCAGATACTGATTCATCTCTCATACACTGTGGAACCTCAACACTGGTAGGGGGTTTTTGCCTGTTACTATTTACATCTGTTTTAAAGACTGTACTGTTGGGGAAAAAATTCTGCTTAGCACTTCCAGTGCAAGCACACGAAACAACAAATCTGACAAACAATGCTCACTACCGAACACTTTAAAAAGCAATCGTGCTGGTTAAGCAAACAGCATTATTTCTTTGTTGGGAGCTTCTTTTGTTATTTTTATGAATATAATATTGCTTGTCTATCGTTGTTTCTTACTGTTTCATGTTACTTTGCTACTTGCATTCAAGGGTTTATCTCTTGCTAAATTCATGTCTTATGTCTGCAGGAGACAAGGAGTAGCTTTAAATAATCCCTTTGACAACATTTAATAGACTGTGTTGAGTGCTAACAGTGCTTTGAATTTTATCTCCAGTATCTCAGGGTATGATACCAGTTATGAGTTGGAGTTTCAGCAGATTTAGATTGAAGAAACATTCTTTGGTTAAAAACAAAATCTGCAGAAAATACTGAGAGGCAGCCTTCAGCAGAGAGAACCCTTCTCCTTAGAAGATAATGAGACTAGGATAAGTTGGCTCTAACATTTATGTTTCTCCTCAATAAGATGTAGGCAGAATTTGGAAGAATTCCTTTCTTTTAATTCTCTCTTGTACATGGGAATACAGCAACCACAATTAGATAGTGTTCATTTTGAAAGTAATTCTGGGTCTCTGCATTTACACACTGTTCTCAGCTCTTCTTGTTGCTGGTTGTCTTTGTTGAGAAACCCCTGAGTGAGCCTGGGGCGTAATGATTCGAGGAATGATGCGATTCCACCTCAAGGGTCTGGTCTGGGGATGCATTTCTAAGAAGCCCTCAAAGATTTCAGACTGCAAAGGTGAAGATTGCCCTACAAAAGACATCATAAAGAAGTGTGAAAGATAATTGTAGCTTTTGTGTAGCAGCAGGTAGGCTGCCTGGATGAATCTGTTCTTTCCCTTAGTCTGGAGGTCTTTGGGACTGATGCTTTTGATCTGTTCATAATGGATTGCCATGAAAATCTGTTGGAGGACTCCAAGGTGGGTCTTTACGGTGAATAATATACGAATATGCTGCACGCTTCCAAATTGATGATTGGGGTGTATGTATTTATTTATTTGTTTTGTCGGAAAGTTGGCCAGATCGGTGTAAAATTAAATGGATAACAGCGTACAACTTTAATGTTAAATAGTTATGGCTACTATGAGCTACACTTGGTTTGAGCTTTCTGTGTGAACCAAGTGTAGCATTTATCTTTCATGTGTTTTGCATTTGTACTGATGTAATGATTCTGAACTTAGAATCAATAAGCTGAGAGAATTAGTCATTATATGTGAGTATTGTGCCCTTTTCCAGGGAATTTAATCAGTAACACCATACGCAATTAATTTGAACAAATCTAAGCCAGTTATAACAGAATCGGAAGCAGGCATATATTCATAACAATCAGGCTACACCTATGTTAACTGTTCAGATTAAAATTATAATTAGAATTAAAATTCGAATGAGGCCCATTTGCCTTTAACCAGTTTCTTGGAAATAATCACTGCTGAAGTACATATTGAGCCATTTCATTAACCTTTAAAAGAATGCCTCTAAGTGTTGCTCCTTGGCTGAGATGTTAATATGCTAGTCATGCTGATGACCTGTTCACAAAAGCTGAATTACTGGCTGCATTTGCATTGATCTACGGATGAAGAGAGTGATTTTTAGAGCTGAGTGTTGTTCTCAAACGACAACAGTCTATACTTAATTGAGTGATAATACAACAAACATTAATGACATTGATGAAAATGCATCAGTTTTTAATGTGATGAGGATGAAATACATATATTTTTATATATAATGGGAAATCTTACACTGTGAATAATAATTTGTCCATCAAAGACACCACGATAGAAAATATTAGGCAGAGGAAAAAACAAGGGACATCGTAAGACTCAGGTTTCCCACTGTGTGAATGGCAAAGTCTTGTTGTTTGTGTAGGTGTACTTCAGGTGTTCCTATTTTGGGAATTTCCATGTAGTAGTAGTAATAACAATAATAATATAGTTATACTCCCTCAAATAAGAAGAAATAGAAGTGGTGCAAAGGATTTTTCTAAGGTAATGAAAGATGTGGTCACAGATTATAGAGAAAAAGAAATGGGGATAAATATGTCCAATAGCTAGTAAATCACTAAAAGCTGAGGCTAGCAGGTTTGTATCATACAGCAAAACAGAAAGTTAATTTACACATCCTGCATTGTGATTACTTTGAGTATTTGATGGGAACATTGCCTAGATTATCCATTTATAAGTAAGATTTTTTTTTTCACTGAATTAAATGGTAAAGTCTGTCCTATCCTCACCATGCAAAACTGAAATTACAGCAGTTAAACCTCATCAGCCTGCAGCCTTCTCAAATGAGGCACAATATCAAATCATCCTCCTCAGCTGTTTTCCTTGTTGCTGCTGGTGTTACAGCTGCTGACTGCTCCTGGGTGTTGTGCTTCTCGACAAGTCTCAAGTGTGTCGCTTCAGACAGAGACCAGCTCTTTTAGAGGTAACCGGAGAATTCAGACTGAGGGTATTCAGAATACAAATGGATTTTGTTTTTCAGAATCGGTGTGTATGCTGACGACAGTGATAGTTTGATATGTGAGGGTTTGACTACTCAGTGCCTGTCTGGGAAACATGCAGCAGTCTCTGAGTTAGCTTGTAAGACGATGTGATTTTTACAGATCGTAAAAATAACTTAATGGTGATCAGACTTCTGTTTTGATTCTTCTGCTGATGGTATTTTAACATGAAGCATTGCGTGTTTTGTAAAAGCAAGCAAAGATGTAGTTAGAGGAGAACTAGCCGAAGCTCTCCTCTCTTTACACTGCAACTTGGAGATGACTGAACAAAAAAAAGTTAGTCCACTGAAGTACCGAACAACCAAGATACCAGTACACTTGGTCACCAAAGCGTGCATGGTTTGTTGATCATTCTGATTACCCCAGAGATATAGTCCCAGAGATTATTCTCTTTTGAAAAAATGCAGTTTTCTGGTAATTGTTTGAAGCATTTGGACACTGAAATCTTAGGCTTACACAGCAGGCTGACACCATGTAATCAGTGGCATTCTAAGTTTTCACAATTTAAAATGTGCCATCACTATGCCCTCCAAATAAAGCCAGAGCTTTGTATGTTTGCAGTAATCACAAGTGTTTCTTTGAGCCAAATGTATGCATGCAGAAGTTGTTCATTCTCAGATGTCCCATTCCTGGTCAGGATTATGGCTGGAATGGTAATCACAATGTGCAGGCTTTGGATCCGTGTGCTGTAAAATCTAACACTGAGATCTGTTAGTGCCAGCAAGGGTCTGTGTGGGTGATCCTGCAGTGGTGGGATTTGAGAAAGGGTCATTCTATGCAGTGGAATATAATCATTAAATTCATTTATAAAAAGCCTTCCATATGCTTGGTTGAGGGTAACTTTTTCTTTCTATTTGTGGTACTGCATACAAAAGCCTGGGTTTTTATAGGTGAGTTCTTAATTCAGATTCATATGAGTCATCCCTATCCATTTCAACTTCAAAAACCCAGTGGAGTAAGGATTGAGTTGTTCACCTCAGTGCTTTGTTGTGTTTGGGCTTGCTGTGTACAAGCTGTTGTAATTCAATTCTTGACTTCTCTGCGTGTTGCTCTGTTAGCATTTCTAATGTTATTTTTAACATGCTTTTTTTTTTTTTTTTTTTTTAAATGCAATCAATTTAAGGAAGAAAAGGTCAATAATAGGAGATCTCCCTTGGGGGACTTTGTAGCATTTGACACCCATATCCAAGTCCTGTGTGGTCCTGGTGACAGATGCTGGCATTCAGCTGTGGTATTAACTTCATTCGCAGGCAGCATCACCTTTTGTGTGTAGTAATAAGAGGGAAAGTGAGCGTTTTGCATAGAGTATTATTCAAATCCTTTACTCTGACATTTATTTTAAAACAATAACGCTGGTACTGAAGAGTATTAATCTGTGTTTTCAAACGTATTGTTTCAAGCATATCCCAAGATTACGAAAGGTCTTGTTCTCAGCCCCAGTGGGAGATTTGCTTACGAGCTGCATATGTGGGTAGAAGGTCAGGAAAAAAAAAGATTGTTTTTTCTTTTAATATATATAGACGCTTTCCCTCAGCCCATAAAACATTCTGTTATTTTGACTTTCCAAATATTCTACTGAATGCAACGCAGTAGAGAAATGTTTTGGGTTGAACTCTGTCCTATAAGAAATTTAATGTCTGTGCTGTTAGAGTAATGCAAAGTTTGAGGTCTCCAATCTTCTTCCTCTTCCAAGTAAAGTTTTGCTTTAAAGTACTTGGTTTGTTTGTTTGTTTGTTTTACATGGCTGTTGCCACAAGTAAATGATGAGAGTTTCTTCAGAGACTGACACTGATGGTAGCCAACGCTTGGAAAGGCACAACTACAGTCTGAAAAAGGTTGACCTGGCTGAATTACTTGTTGCAGAACAGTCGTGTAGATTTGTGGGAACGAGCTATGGTAGATGGACCCAGTGAAGAACTTCCAAAAGTGGGTCCTAAGAGTGCATCCTAACTTAAATATGTCACAGTTTGCCATGCATACTTATGTAAATGTAACGTATAAATATGTGTTATATAACTATAACCAGTAGCTGTAATACAGCTGCTGAATGTAAATAGCTTACTAGAGGCTTAAGACAGTGAACAGCCAACATACATTTGCCTGTAGAGATCAGTGTTGATTATAAGAGCAGTTGTTTCCTCAAAACTTGTTTGTCAGGGTTCTTGCAGTTGAAAAGAGAGATGAATGTGGTAAAACAAAGCAGCTATTTGGCTTTTGAGAACTATTCACAAACATAGAATTAGGGCTGTTATTTGTTGTTGTTCTGCTTTGTTTGTTTTCAGATAATGTTGCAGCATAGAAATCCTGGGATGTAGAAGAAGAATAATCAGTGAACCTGCATTTAAATAACAGTTGACTTCAAAGAATGTCTTTTAATCTGGAGGAGTGTTTTTGGAAATTACGTGTATTTGCTTTGAATTTACTTAGCTTGTATTCATACCTTCCTTTCTTCTGTCAGTTCCTTGTGATTTCATTGATATATGTATCAACAGGATATTTAAAAGCGTAGTATAACAATGACATAAGTAATATGCCAAGCAGCTTGCGAAGGAACCTTGGCAGGTTTGTCGTTTACCAACAACAGCTTTACTAGATGAGGCTGGAGCTTTCAAAGTGACCTATGTGAGTTGTTTACTTAATTTCTCATGATGCTGAAAATCCAGTTGTGTTATCAGCTGAGTGAGCTGCAGAGTCCTGCTGTCTTCACTGTTACCAGTTGGGCTTCTTTGCCTTAGTGGAGCTGGTCATAATTCTCAATTAGTTTCAGGATAATAACTTCAGAGAGTAATTTTGGTCTCAGCTACAAAACAACTACTTTAAATGCATAAGACAGTCTGAGGTACAATGGAAAAAATATTCATTAGGAAAAATGGAATACTGAACAAAAAACCAGAAGACAGACTTTTTTATTTTAGTACAAGGGGCTTTTGTCTTTGGAAAGATGAAATGGCTTAATCTTGCATGTACCGGCCTTATGGATCTTGCGCAGTAGCATTTCCGATCAAAACAGGTCAATAATCCTGTTAAGCAGAATGAATAGTGTAACCAGCTGGTAGTACCTGCCTTCAGTGTCCTGTGCGAGTTCAGTGACCTCAGCCCAAGCCCTGACTAGTTTGTCAACACTTACTACGAAATGCATCAGTGGTACTTAGGAGCTTCTCGGTTGTTTTGGCTGTAGGGCTCAGGAATGAATGAATGTGGCTTCATATTATGAGCTGCCTTTTGGTGTGGAAAGTTCGATATATATTTCCATAGACACAAATAGTTTCTTGTTACTGGTAGCCAAGACACACTGCAATTTAAACTTCTGCTTCCCGTGCTGTACTATATAGCTTTGTGTCAGTACGTGAGGCTTCTGCTCTCTTGATTTATCATCTTAACACCTGTCAGATTCATACAACAAATGCAGAATAAAAATTTAAAGTTCTCTTTTGTGAATTCCTTTTGCTAGAGGTAATCCAAAGGCTTTATTTCCTCAGTTTTGCTGGTGCGTTTACTGCGCATAGCAATAATTATTTGAGGTAAAAATCTACTGTACTTTGACTCCCGTTGATAGTGAAGCTCATTACACCCCCATTATAATTATTACCCTCTTTATGTATACCTCGTTAAACACTTCAAAAGCAGGCATCCAGGGGATGCTGTTTTAAGAAACTATTTAAGTGATCAGGATGAATTATGTAAGATACTAACAGTATGTTCCCTCCACATCACCTCAAATCTTACTAAAATTTGAGATGCATAATAATCAGAATTATATAAATAATGTTATTCTGTCTAACAGCGCTCTGATACTTTCCCAGTATGCATTTGCTTCACTAATGCAAATTTACCTACTAAAGGCAATGTAGGAGTACAAGCCATGGCCAACAACCAAATGGCATCTCTACCTTCAGTACTCGGGTAAATGTTTGTCCTGCAAAGTGTGGCATAGGCAAGAGGATGTTAGCAGAGGTAGAAATGCAACTAATAGCTAATAAAGATTGTTTTGCCCTTAAAAAAAAAAAATCACTGTTGCTCTTTCATCACTGAAGCTGGACTATTCATAACACAGACTCACAGATATTGGTACGTGCCGACTTCAGATTTGTGGGGGTGAGATAACGCAATACCAAGGAGATTAAAAGTACCAGAAATGTAGCATTCCACGACCAACATATTTTTATTTATTTTTTTTTTTTTAAATTTTACAACCATCCTGTTACGTGCAGGAGATAATGCAGGCTTACACAGGAATATGAGTTTTGTTTCAGTGCTGAAAGATCATAGCGTTCAACACAGGAAGGCCTGCTTTTCTAGTAAAGAATTGCATTTTTTACAAATGTGTTTCTGCTCTACAAAATGACTCTTAAAAATTGAATTCTCCAGTGAATGACAGTGCCAACTGAGTTTATTTAGTGGCAGGACAAGATGAGATTGGTTTGGAAGATGTAGCAAAAGCCTTTCCAGCTTTAGGCATTGCTGTTAACAAAGATTCTGCTGTGCGAATGCTGTACTTCTTAGCGCTTCTGTAACGCTGATCATTTCTACAGGCATTGTACATGTCTAAGGATGCTCTTTGAAAATAATAGACTGCACAGCTGGTATGGGGAATGGAACAAACTGGACAAGTACAACAATGCAGATCTTGTAAAACCAAAACCCTGATGAACTTACCATGGTAGAACTGGCTGTGTAGAAGCTACTAAAACCAAACTCTGTGAAAGTAGAATTAGTTGCTTGCACTGTCAATATGTATCAGAGATCTGGTTTAAAAAAAAAAAAAGCCGCTTTTTTGTTTTTTCTGACTGTGTTTGGACCAAATTTTAATGCACACATTTCCGCCCCCTCCCGGAATAGCAGTACTTATTTGTAGTGTCTAGCGTGCTTGCTTTGCATCCTAAATGTAATGCCGAGATCAAGCTGTTTATATTGGAGATAGACCCAGGTCTATCTTGGAGTCAACACTTCTGGTCTCTAAATTTGTTATGTAGATTGGGATCTTATTTAGACTTGTCTTATATTCTGGTATATAGAAAATACCATGCATTAAAATCTAATCTGGAAATACCATTCATTAATGCACACAGCTTTTCTGGTTATTTAATAGGTAACAGCTGTTTCAATTAAACATTTTACTTACAGCCACAATGAAAAAACTGGTAGTTTGACTCAGTAGAAATTTTTAAAAGCATATTAAATAGTTAAACAGTTTTTGTCTGCTGGTGGCTAAGAGAGACATGTAGTGTGCATCATCTGTTGGTGAGCACACAGGAACACTGCAGGGATTCCTTTTAAGTATGTAAATAAGCGACTCTGTCCCCTCTGCTCATTCTGGGTGTAGCAAACTTGCTGATTTCATTGTAGTTGCAAAAATAATTATAACCTGGGGGTCAGGAGCATAAAATGAAATATCTGTAGATGGTCCTGATCTTTACAACTGCATTTAATAAAAAAAAAAAAGCATAAACAATTATTGTATTTTTAAGGAAAATAAATGTCCAGAGAATACGAAGGTAAACTTTGCATGCAGATACGCATATCTAGATGAAGTAGCTGCTCATTTTCACTTGATTTTTTTTTTTTTCTTTTAAATTCTTGTCAGGTTCCTTTACTGGCTTATGTTATTCACTAATTTAGTGGTAGAAGTGTTAGAAGGTTCTGTATTTAGCATAAGCTCTCTTGTTTCTTTTCTAAACATGGACCATTTTGAGCAACACCACCACAGTTTTGATATATCGGGATGTGTTTAGGATTAAGCATCATTTTGTCCATACCACAAAAGTGGCATTTCCCTTTATTCTTGTTTATTGGCAGAGATGTAAAATCTTTTGGCTCAGAAATAAGATTCCTCTCTCCCTAACCCCCACCCCTCCAACTGTGAGTTCACTTTGTTCTACCAAACCCCTTCCCACTTGTACACAAAACCACATTGAGGTATGTGGAGTCGAGTAGTTAGATAGTAAGTAGATTCTTGGCAGGGATCTCATTAGGTGTAACTCCCTGTTCGTCCAGAGGTGTAACAGTGGGATATTACTCCGTTGTAGGCAACAGAGAGTTGAAACAGGTCTGCACAACTGTTCTCTGATGTGTTTGGAGTTGTAACGTGGCATGGGTGTTCCTAGAATAAACACAAAAGCTTCCCTCTGCTTTCTTAGGAGTGGTTTTAAGACAAATCACCAAACAGATTTTGTGGTTTTAAATATTTCATTCACAAGTATTAGAGAGATTAATAGCTTTGTAATATCTGAGCAAAATTCAGCCATGCTTTAGGTAAAGATGGCAACAAATGTTGTCTTAGGTAAAGTACGAACTGATTGGATGGGATATTTTTAAAACAATGTATATTGCTTACTGTCTTTTAATGTCTTCCTCTGTAACAAGAAATGAAAATATGAGAGAAGTGGTGTGCTTTAGTCTACCAGGGTGTTACAGTGAAATGATTTACAGATGAATAAACAAAACATTTTTGCTTGAATTTGCTACCACATTCGAAAAGTCAAGTGTGCGTTTTTCTTTTTTGTTTTTCCTCTTTAAAAAAATAATAATTTTAATACACTTTCATTTAACTGTTTGAGAAAGGTTGATTAATTTTGTTTCATATATCAGAACAATTTAATCTTAATCTTGAGTTTCAATTCTTGCATATTTATCAGAGAGGCTGATATGGTAATGGGTTTGGGGGGAAAGATTCAATATTTGTGTTGAGTTTTGAATAATGCTGATTCTTATACGATTATCCAGCATACAGTTAGATCTCCATGAACGCTGAGGAAATATGCCTTTGTCAGTAGAGCAGGAAATTGTGAGTTAAGGAGTTTAATCTCGGGGTTTCCATGAAAACTTACTTAAGTTACAAATGCTCTGTTTTTCCAATTTTCCATATGTAGAACATGAATAAATATACTTTAATTTTCTTTATAGGGATAGATGTGTTTTAGTTCAGTTGAGTTGTATTTTAATTTCTTTTGTAAAATATTTTGAGAATTGTAGGTGAGCTTTTTTATAGAAGAACAGATTTTTATTGGCAGGGATTTGTGCTGGATTTACTGTAGGCTAAGATAACTTTTCTTTGCCAACTGTTAAGAACAACTTCAACAGTATGAAAATACCCACTCTGGGGAAAATCGATTACTTTATAATTCTATCTGTTGAGCCATATTGGACTAACCAGAAGCCTGAAGGCTTAAAGTGCTGCTTGAGAAAGTTCAGCTTTCCTTTTTACGGGGAGCCTGTGCCCCCTGACAATTTATGGGCTTGGCCTGGCTGCAGTCAGGCCTGGGTGGGTTCAGATGGTGAAAGATGAGTAGGAAAAATTTTATCTCCAATTCTGTCTTGGGCACCCAAAGCTAATATTGTTCCATCTCACTAAGATTTGTTAAACAAACCATCAACAAAGATCAGATTTATTTATCTATTATTGAATTACTCCAACTCCTGTAAAAGACGAGGCTAAGGCACACTAAAAGGTGATTTTGTAAATAGAGCCCATTCCATTTCTATTGTATAAACAGAGCTTAGTGTCACAGCTTCATGCATTTGTATGCTGCAGTTGTCTCCCTGCTGAAGTGCACCAAATAAGGGCTCAAAACAGAGAGTGTTTAGCTTTCCAGTTACTGAGTGAGATCACCAAGTAGTTAGATGATTTTTTTTTTTTTGGTCTAAATCTTGCCTGATGGCAAAGCTTTTCTGAAAACTTAAAACTGTATGAAGGATTTGCTGTTATTTTCAGCCATTAGAGGACATGCTGTTGATTCTATTACCAGTTCCTAGGGCCATAAATATGAATTGATATTTTGGAAATACATGATTGTGTCTCCTGTACAAGAAGAGACAGTTTTGCTGATTAGGATTTTTTGTATGAACTCCCGAAGAACTTACTCGAATGATGCACTTAAATTTATGTTTTAAAGTAACGTCCTTGCTGAGCATAACTGGCATTGCTTGTTGCCTTACTTAGTTTGCATAACCATGATATTTTTAGAGGCATTTGTGGCATTGGTCATTCTAAAATACAACAGAAACTGTCAGTCTGCTTCTATTTCCACTGACGTAAAAATAATTGATGACAGTTTCCAGATTCCAGATTTTCAGATGAGTCTTTGTGCCCTACAGTGAAGTAGAACTAAATGCCCTCTTAAAAAGTGGGCTTGTATCTGCCTAGTCAGCATATGTTTCCAGGCTGGTATTGGTGCAGGCCCATGCAAATAACAGAACGCACAGGAGGTGCATTTTAGAATTTGGAGCTGGGTTGGTGAGGTTTTCTGGGTTTGGGTCGGGCCTGCTGGGAGCCACTGGTACCACTGGTGTGGAGCTCAGTATAGACACACGGCTCGTCTGGTCATTGTTGGGAGTGCAGTTCAGATGTGTAAAGGAAAGAATAAATCTCTTCTAGGCTTGAAAGATATAATGTGTCCCTTCTGCATTTATGATTCCAGAAGTTAGTTTTAAGCAAGTAATAGCTGTTGTGTCAGAGTGGATTCAAGGTCGCTTGCAGGAATATAAGAGCTGCTTGTGTTCTTCAGTAATTAATCCAGCTTCAATTTTCCATCCATTTTGAAAGAAAAAAGGGACAAAACCATCATGTTTTTCAATTGGTTATATTTGTTTAGATATATTTTTAAGGCATGCTTCCATACATTAACATAATTAAATTTATATTTCAATAATAAGTTTAAAATTTAATCCAATTCGATTTAGGTAGCAGAAGGTGTGTGGGTATGGATTTTGGTGTAGGAATACGATCTGGGACTACCAAATTGAGATTATTTGCTTTTGGAAATAAGAATCTGTTGCCATGCCACACTTAACTGTATAGCACAGACCAAGTTTTACAGTCTGATCATCAGAAAATCTTCAGCTCTGTGACACAAAACCTCCCATTTGGGGTGAGTAGGCACACAGGATACTGTGCCAGCATGAAGCTCAGTTTCTCTGCTAAAGTGAGTAAGCAGGAGACCCGCTACAGCCAATCTGGTGTCAAATGAGCAGGATCACTACCTGCCATTCATTGTGGGCAGGCTTGGGTGACAAGAGCTGCATTTGTCCCTGGTGATCCAACTCCAGTAGGGTGGGCTCCACTGCAAGGGGCTGATTTGCTCTGAGCATTAATGGACCTCGTAGCCCTGTTTCAGGTCCCTTGAGCTGCCAAGGCCGTGGTTGATAATGGCACTGTCTCTGCTAAACGTACAGCTTTGACAGAAATTCAGTGAGTGACATCACTCAGGTTCCAAAAACTCTTTTTGAAAATTTAGCTCAAGTGCTCAATACCTCTTTATTTTGAACAGAGGTTGCATCACCATAACTCTACTCCTTATTTAATATGCCTTAGCCTTGAGCAGGCTCTGTGAAATTGTGAGGGTGGTTTTGTGTGTGTTGGTTTTGTGTTTTTTTTTTTTTTTTTCTGCAGACAGGTACTTAACTGCCGACATCACTGGTCTTCAATGAGACTTGTAAATTCACACATTAAGCTAGACATCTTGTTTATAATGGCTTCTTGCCTGATGGCAGCCTATGGACATAAAAGAGACAAGCTGCAGAGTAGCTAGGCAATGTTTGATTACTTCCTTTAGAAAGAAAGAAGAAAGTTTAGGGAGAAACTGGTAAATGAACATTGCAAGTCTGCAAAAACACTTTCCTGTTTAAACCCCTTTTCCTCCTGACAAATCCTTAGTTTGAATGGATACTGCTTTTTCATCAGCATCAGTAATACACCTAATTCAACTTCTCATATCATAATGGATCCACATTTTTCCGAAGTTTTTACTAAGATTTTCATAAGGTGTAAATTGTTACTGACTTAAGTGGAAGTTAAGGCGAGCCAGTAAGTGCTGCTTAAATTCTGTTACCCTACATCTTGAACTGCTTAATGGAATGAGTTGTATACAGGATGACAGGATTTCAGTTAAAACATCAGGCTGTGAAGTGATCACAAGGGAACAAGAAAGCATCTCCGTTAGAGCGACTGACACCTTGAGATGGGTACAGCTCTGTAATTACCGTTATGTAATCAAGCATGGAAAACAGTTCACATGGATTTTGCCTTTTGGAGTAGGTTTTTTTCAGAAGGGTAGTTACTTGTTGAACTAGACTCTAATTAAAAGCATGTATATGAATAATCAGGGGAAAGAGACTGAACTAAGAAAGGGAGAATTTATCAAGTGTGTGTGGGAGCAAAACCAGATGAAACCATAGAGGAAAGCAGAGATTAAGTTCTGCTTTGTCTGATAAGGAGGAGCAAGAGCCTCAGTGGAAATTCTCTCAGATCTTCATTTTTCCTATTCCCAGTTTCAAACATTGTTGCTGTTTCGCGAGGTGCAGCAGTAGCATTGCTGTAAGCTGTATTTCCCTGCTTGAAATTACAGTGACAATAATGAACTAAAGCTAACAAAAAGTCAACACAGTCTAAATAAATTGGTCTTCTAGAATCCAATTTTAGATATGTATGGCTACGACTTTCACTGAAGATCAAGCAATTGTCAGGAATCAAGGAAAACCAGTTCTAATGAATTTATATGAATTATAATGCGAAGTTACTCGGAGAATAACTCTCCAAATCAGTCACTTCAGCAGACTTACTCTGTTTTTTAAAAATAGCTCTTCTTGCAGTGATTTACATATGTTTTAAAAATACAGTTGAGATGTTAATAGCAAATTTGAAGAAATCTGAGTTGCCTGAATTTGCAAATGTATTTTAGTTTTCTAAGAAAAAGCAAGTTAAAACTTTTCTGACTGTTCCAGACTATCCACATAACCTTATTATTGCCACATTTGTTGTTTTTCTTCTGTATCTCTATTATTTGTTGACTTGTACTGTCCTTTTAGTTTGCAAGCTATGTTGGAGCTAGGAACATCTCTTTTGATCTATGATGTCTCTAGCATACTTCTGGGCATAATTATAATCATAAAAATCTTTGGAACCTTTCCACCTGATGTGTTCTTATCACTAAAGTTGAGATGTTCTATACTGGCACCATAAAAAAAATTAAATAAAGTCTTTTTTTAGCCTTCAAACACTTAGAAGATAATAAAAACAACTAAATAAGACTGCAGTTTATGTCTTTGTAGCATAAAAATATATCTGTTTCATTGCAATATCTTAAATTCTCCCTTAATCTCTCAAAGCCCTATGAATAAAGCATTGGATTACCAAGTAATACCTGTCATCACAAGGAATTAGGCACTTTAGCTTTAGGCTCCATCTAAACCATTGCATTAGGAGAGATGTTACTGACGTCATGTTTTCCGTGTTGCAGTTCCCTTGCGTGGCGCCTTCCCTCACCCGTCCAGACCTTGCTGAAATAAAACGTGTCTCTCATGGCTCTCTTAATTCTCTCTTTTTGGGTGGCTTTGGGGCACTAACGTGCATGTGGTTTTGGAGCTGAGGTGAGGGTAGGAAATTTAGTTCCTGTTTGTGCACCTGCCAGTGAGTCTGTAGCAGAGCTTTGGCAAATTGTGTGATTTCCTTCATCTATAAGATTAATAAATTAGAAAAATAGTTTACTTGCAAGAAGAGTGTTTTTAATGAGGGCGTTGATGTGCCAATGTCTGTCATATGCAGAAATTTAAAGGACATCCCGCTCATGATTCCCTCTTCCCTTTTCTCCAGCTATCATATTTTAAAACTATTGTGGTACCAGCGTTTTTGTACTTCTGTATCATTAGTTGTGAGAATTCTATTAGAATTCATAGAATAAATTGGATAAAATGTGCCCCTGTACTCAAATCCCTATTGCCCCCCCTGTTTCAGCTAGCTAACAGTGAGGAATGCAGCTGGCATATGGTCAAAAACTGTCCAGCAAATCCTTCATTTTCAAAGGTACTATCTGTGTTTAAGGGAGAGGAAGTGTAGAAGTCACCAATGTGGCCTCGAACCATCATCATTCAGTCCCTAGTGTTTACAAAGAATTACATTCTTGCTAAATGTTGTTAAAACAGACCTCAGTCTGAACCACTTGCTGTATGACACTTGCTGTGTAATCTTATCCCATGAAAGGATTTCTGATTGCATTCATTTTTCTTCCTTTTTTACTAATACACATGATAGTATGTTGTATCTACAGCAAGCGTGAATTCTTTAGATTTAATGCGTCCACATAATCTGGATAATTGCTTTTGTGAAGCCATTTTAGTTGAGTATTTTATGGTTTGCTAGGCAGCTTTTTATCTTGTACCTTAATGATGCTGCAGTCTATAACAGAACTGGAATGAGTTACATTGGATTGATTTGGTTGGTTGGTTTTTTTTTTCGCTTCAGCACATGATGGAGCAGGCACTGACTGTTTACCAAATTTTCACTTGATGTCATGTTTCCCTAGGAGTTGTTAACACACTGTCATCGTATACTTAAAAAAATACTTACCTGTAGAAGACCTAATTAGACAAATCATTATGTCTCTATTGTGGTTCTGCATTTTTTCTGCCGTGTTATTTTAAAACAGTAAAAGTCAAATTGACCTTGTAGTTGGCAACACAACTGCAGCTTTCACCAGGCTTTTACAAAGCATTTTAAGCATGTGGTAGAAGAGAATAGGTTCTTTACAGTTTTTTTTCTCATCTAATGGTAATTACATAATTCAACAGGTTTTAAGTTATTTTTTCTACCTGAGATGTAGATGCTACAGTCTCTTTTGAGCATTCTTGCTAAAGGGTCCTAAAAATCATTCAGGAAAACAGATCTGCTAGGCTTCCCCCTATTATCAACATCCTAAAATGCCTTTGGCAATGAGTAAATGCCAAGCATTTGTTATTTGGCACTTGACTAGTCACTCATTTATTTAAACTCAAACATGTTGCATAAGATTGTGAAGGTTATGCTAAGCTGATAATTAAAAATAAAAAAACCCCCAACCCTCCCTTGATCCAACCGTTCCAGTTTCCATCTGAACTGTACCATGATGGCAAAAATACACAGGACTGGATATTCCATGAAACATGGTTGAGTGCCTGGTCAGTGCGGCTGGCTGTGAGCCGTGCAGGGCTCTTCCCCCTGCACTCGGAGCTGCAGTGAAACAGCTCCTTTTTCTTCTATTCCCCCACCTTTCTTTTATTTTGTCAGGTTTTGGCAATCTTTTCCTGATATCAGCACATGCATATTTATTAAACGGTGTTTGCTGTCTTTGAGAATCTACATAAGACCTCTAAGATACAGTTTTATGGCAATTAAATGGTCAAGGTATTGTTTTAATTTGTGGAAATACCAGTCTCTTGTTGTTGGAGCTGCCCTAGGTCCATAGTCTTTAACGGAGTATCAAAAATCATAAATTAAATGGATAAAAAGGGCAATAATTTAGACTGTGAGGCAAAATTGATGTGAGAAAATCTGCTTTAAACTTTTAATAACTGTTATGTATGTTTTGTGTCTTTTGTTTTTACAGATTTCCTTTTTGCCTCTGGAGTGTTTCGTTATGGCAGCCTCCAGTGAACAATGACATCCTTTGACAAATATAGATGCCAAAAAGCCAGACGAAAACAGTGGCCTTGTTTCGTTTGTACTCCAACACAGTGAAATGGTGCTCTTAAAGTTTTGTTATTGACTCTCACTGGAAAAAAACCAAGCTCCTGACTGGACCTTTTTTCCCCAGCCCTCTCCCAGCGTTCTTATGGCTGCTTGACACAGTGACATCATGTAGTAGGCCCTGAGGTGTTGTCATAAGTAAGTTGCAATGGTTTTATACACTTCCCCATTTCCCAACAGCTTTCTGTCAGTTCTGCATTCTTTTTCCTGGGGCCTGATTTTCCCATGTTACTGGTTAGCAGATAGGCTTGTGGCCTCTTTCGTTCCAACCACCTATGAAAAACGTCAGCGAGCAGATGATCCATGCTATTTTCATGCACTCTGCATCATCATCACCACTCCCATCTACCTGGCACTGTTGGTGGCCTCTCTTCCTTTCGCTCTGATCGGCTTCTTGCTGTGGTCCCCTCTCCAGTCAGCCAGAAGGCCGTACATCTACTCCAGACTAGAAGACAAGAACCATGCCAATGGAGCCACGCTGCTCACCGAATGGAAGGCTGCAGGGAACGGGAAAAGCTTCTGCTTTGGCAGTGCCAATGTTTGCCTGCTGCCGGATTCTCTGGCAAGATTTAATAATGTTTTCAATACACAGGCTAGGGCTAAAGAGATTGGACGGAGGATCCGAAATGGGGCAAGCAGACCACAAATCAAAATATATATAGATTCTCCTACCAACACATCCATCAGTGCGGCGAGTTTTAGCAGCTTGGTCTCCCCCCAGAGTGGAGATAGCACTAATCGTACTGTTAATGCTGGCATCAAAAGGACAACATCCATGGAGTATAAAGGAGACAATTCTGGCTCAAACAACGGTGAGGATAGTAGAGAAGATAAAGGTGGAGCTGGAGAGCCAAATGAGGGAGAAGAAAACTCTTGCATTGTCCGCATAAATGGAGAGGATAATGGCCACATGTCAGACACAGAAACAGGTACCATCAATGGCCAGGCTCATGCCAGTGGCCCAGCAGAGGCCTCACTGGAAGGCGACACAGAGATCTCAAAAACACCTAATGACAAACAGAAGGAAGGAGATTCTGTGAGCTTAGACAGCTATTCTGCCTCACGAGAGTCCTTAGTTAAAGTTCGCGTTGGAGATGGTACAGTGGACCAAAGCACTGTCAACAACAAGCTCCTCTACAAAGCTTCAATCATGAAGAAGACTTCAGTGCGGAAAAAGAAACATACAGATGAGACCTTTGATCATGAGATCTCTGCTTTCTTCCCTGCCAACTTGGACTTTCTGTGTTTGCAGGAAGTGTTTGACAAAAGAGCTGCGGAGAAATTGAAAGAGCAGCTTCATCACTATTTTGAATACATTGTCTATGATGTTGGGGTCTACAGTTGCCATGGCTGCTGTAGCTTTAAGTTTGTGAACAGTGGTCTACTTTTTGCCAGCCGCTATCCTGTAATGGATGCTGCCTATCACTGTTACCCCAATGGAAGAGGAACGGACTCCTTGGCTTCCAAGGGAGCCTTGTTTCTCAAGGTAAGAGCCTTTTCGAAGCCATAAATCTTGACTCTATATATGTGACAAGTTAGAAAGTTATTTTCTCTCAGTTATTCAAAGAAGCAATGTTCTGATCTACATCACCTGATGTAACCTAGATACAGGTTTTTGTGGCCTAGATACTGTGTTAAAGTGATGGATGTGCATGAAATAATGGGGGACTTCTAGAGGCAGAACTTGCATATAATTTCAAGTGTCAAAATTTGAAGTAGTTTTCATGTAATTTTAGTTTCTTTTTTACCTAAATCTCTTCAATAAAATGCACAAATTCTAAGCCTCATAACACAAGTATAATACAATGGGCATTACTGTTGGAAACCAGCTTATACATGTTGTGTGTTTACGTGGGAAACAAAAGACAATGACAAGTCTAAATGCTAGTAGAATAAAACTGAAAGAATTGCAATGAAATACGTGGCTATCCCTCTCTCTTTGTTGCAAAAGAATTGTTAAGGAGAGATATGAAGAAGAGTAAACAACAACAAAAAAAAGTCTGCGACACTGGGGAGCACAGAGGCTTTTTTTATTAACACAGTTTACTTATATTAACTAATGGGAGTGAGAACAGGAAGCCTGGGGTTATACTTCTGTAAATCACGAAAAGCAGAAATAGAAGTCTGCATGCAATTATTTGTTTTTCCAAGGCTGTTGGCTGTTCATGCTTAATTCTTTGGCGAGTCTGGTTGTGCTCTTCATAAACTGAGAAGTGGGATCTTCTAATTTGTGATTAATCAAATACCAAAACTTTGTGCAGAGATCCAAATCTGTAGACCCAAACCTAGACAGGAAAATCTCCTAGAATACTGAATTTCAGATTTTGTGGGTTTTGTCACGGTTCAGAATGGGTTTCACTAACTAAAACCTGAACTTTTTCTTAATGCAAGCAAAATACATCAGGTGCTCAAATTATATCTACTTTCTAGTGCATATGTCCATGAGTCCTTGACAAAATCCATTAATAAGCATGAAGAATATTGATTGCTAACTGGGATCAGCGTGGGGTTTTGTATCCTGTATTTGTAATTTCTAAACAAAGCAAAACCTTTTGTTATTGTGTTTTGCATAAAAGAAGCAAATATTAGAATCTGCAGTCTGATAATAATTCAGTATTTAATATACACTGGACATAAACAAAAGCCTATCCGTATCTGAATACAGGTTTCCAAAGATTTGGTCCAAGATTTCTATCCTGTACTCTTATGCGTTTATAACTAGCTAAAGTTATTTTTTTCATCATGAAGTGCTGCACGCAAAAAATGAACATATATGTTGTACAATATAAATATTACCGGGGTCACAAAGACGACCCTTCAACATATGCATATATTAGGGATTAAGAGATTAAAGCCAATCTGTTTTCCGCTGCCCGTTGCTGAGTCATTGCTTCGCTGCCCTGCCTGGCAGGCTGCAGCCGCTCCATTTCTCTGGCAGAAAATTAAGCCTCTCTTCAAAATTCCATGGGAATGATGAACTTAATTATAAATTTGAGTTGTTAAGTAATGTTACAGTTGAGCAGGGAATAGGGACCAATTATTATGAAGATTCGAAGACAACAACATTCTTTTAAATATGACAGAATTCTGGCCCAGCTAAAAGACCATTTTTCCCCATAGAATAGTGTGGGTTGGAAGGGACCTTCAATGGTCATCTAGTCCTGTCTGCGTCGTTCCGACATACTGTACCTCGTACCTAAAATATTTTTAATTCTGAGTTGTCTATCCTGATATGAAATGACTTTCTGTCTGAATTGTACATTAAGTCTTCATTGGTCATTTTCTTTGACCCAAAAAAAAAAAAAAAAAGTATGAATGATCTATTTAATTTTAGCTTTGAAACAAAGTAGGTTTGAAGGTTTTTTTTTTCTTGATAGTGTTTAATCAGCAACTGAGCACGTGCAGACTCTGGAGACAAAAGGTACAGTAAGTAAAAGCCTGGCTTGTTTTGAAGTGAGAATCAATCCATTAACATCAGATGTCCTGAGGTGTGAGTGGGACAGCAGCAAGCTCACAAAGCGCACAGTGCCGGGGGCTGGAAGGTGTCGTTCTAGCCAGAACGCTGCCATTCAGAACGGGAAGCTTGTGGAATCATAGAATCATTTAGGTTGGAAAAGACCCTTAGGATCACAGAATCATAGCATTATTTTGGTTGTGAGAAGCCCTCAAGATCATTGAGTCCAACTGTAAGCAGCTTATATCACTGCTTTTACATACTTATGTTACTGGCTCTTACAGTATTTTGTATGTGTATAATGCAATCCAACCCTACATTAGAGTTTATCTCAGTGTGGTCTCAAAAGATAGTAAGAGAGCCCAGCAGAACACGAGTCTCCTAACTGCTTTCTGTTCAGCAGTGGCATGGAGTTAAGTGTCTCCGTCCTGTGCAAATTCTGTGGTTTAAGTTTCTGACTCCTGTGGAAAGCACGGTGCTCTCATTTCTGAAGCAGAAAAGGCATCAAGTTTTGGTTTTGAACTATACTCAGGAAGGCTGTTCCCCTTGCATAGTCTTCATCTCTGAGTAAAGGAGCAATTGCGCTCTTTTTTTTTTTTTTTTTTTCCTTTAAGTTCTGAGAACTGAAGGGGGAAGACTTGCATATTTTGAAAATATGGATAAAATCGCTTTGTTTCCACTCATCAGGAGGATGAAGCCTTTATTTAGATCTTTCTGAATCTTAAGAAAGACCCAACATCCAAATTCAGAAGAATGTTTGGAGAAACAAACTGGTTCTCATTTAATCAGTATGTTTTTTCTCCTTATTACCAATATATCTGCTAAGGAAGTAAACTAAAGGTCTCAGAAGTAATCATTTATTAAAAGTTGAATTATTTTGAACAAAAAGGCAAAACTGTTTTAAGGGAGTTGTGTTACAAAACAGATCCTAACTGCCCATGTACAAGTGTTTCACACATTTTTCCTTTTGGAATAGGTTCTTTTTCCAGTGAAGAAGAAATGATTTTTCCATCGCTCCCCTCTTCCCTGCCTTGTCTTCACCATCTAGATTGAAAAGTTCAGGTGGAGATTTGGAAGGATTTGAGAGATTTGCTTAAGTCATACAGAATTATTTGACCTGAGAGACTTACACAGCTCAAGGATTACTATTAGTAGCTATAATAACAATCACCTCTTATGTAGTGCTTTGCATTCCCATGTCTCAGAGTGCATGATAAAGAAAGGTCAATATCTGCTTAATAGAAGGAGAAATTAAAGCACAGGAAGGTAAAGTGATTCACTGCGGCTTAACACCTATGGTGTCACAACCAAGGAAACAAGTTGGAAGTAAATTACAGAGGCTTTTAACACTGTTTCATGCCACTGACTTCATGCTAGCTAACAGCTATCTGGAGACCTGTGCACAGGAATTTGCTGGCCTTGGTCTGTTCTCTTGCTAAAGATGTCTGCCACTAAAGGTGCTGCTGCTGCTAGCATTTTCCTGACAGATCACAGGCTGGTTTTTCCATCTGTGTAGGCTGATGCTTTCCAGGTCAGGGTGAAGGCACAAGGATGACATAATTGTGAGTAGCTATTGTGTAAAGCCCATTTTCTGTATAACTGGAGGACTCATTTACATTCAGCACTTTGATCTCTTCAAACTCTAGCAGTGTTCTGTGTCCAATCTGAGGGTCTCATTGGGGCATAAGAGGGACATAGTCACAGCAAAAATGTCATGTAAGTAGGGGGGAAATGTCACTTGCGTCTAAGTGACAGTTTCATGTCTGAAGTGTTAAACCACTCTTCCTAGTTGCTGCTAAAGACTCGGAGGAGAAGTTAGCAAATATATATATCAGCCAATCCATTTTCATACTTTGACAGTCTGGGCCCCTGGGAGACTCTGCCGTGACTCTCTGTTCTAGCATAGCATTTCACATTAATTTAAAATGCCTAAGAAAAGAACCCTTGAGTTTGCTTTGTAGATGTTATAACTCCAGTTGTCTCTTACTGCTGCTCTGCTACAGAGAGAGAAGCAAGACTGACCTGGCTGCTGTCCTGTGCTGCCGTTCCAACTAAAAACCCAGCTCCTATGTCTGTATATAACATGACGCAGATTTCAGTGTCCTCGGTTACTCTGCAGCTGTTGGTTTGTCACCTATATAATTTTAATTGACAGTGGGTTTGATTAATTTAAAGGGAGTTTTAAAATACATACCCCTTTCAGAAATTGGATGATGACTTTGCAGTCAAATCAAATTTAAAAGGTATCAATGAGTGCTGAGCAGAAATTGTGTAATGTGTCACTTGTTAGTAATTTACTAGGAGGTTTCAAAATGTCAGCATTCATCTTTAGGTAGAGAAATTAGTACGTAGCCTTAGTTACGCTGTATTTCAGGGATGCTGTGTAAGTTTTGGATAGGAGTGTGATAAAACCAGAAAAGACTTAACTTGACCTGATGCATTACTGGAGAGCTTGTCCATAGTTTTCCAGATGTGTTAATCTAATAAAAACTGTCCCTTCTGCTGACAAATTTTGCCTCTCTCTTAAACTTAAATTGTATCAGCTGTACCTGTAACGTAGGTCTAAGCCGTGCAAGACATGTAAGTGCATACTCAGGGTTGGGAGGTGAATGGAAGACGTGTCCTTCTCAGAAAGGCTGGTAGCTGAGGAGAGGTTCTGGAGTGGTTTTCCTCCCACTGTGACTGGGAGACGTGGAAGTATGTTGCATATAGAAGGCTGTTCTTCCTACCATTCTTGGTAGGAAATTATTCTGCTTTTTGGCATCTGCCATGAGAGAGAATTTTAGCAAAAATAAGAATTCTTGCTTGAAACACAATATGTGAACATAGAGCAAAACTGCAGCCTGATGTGAGTAGTTTGAACAGCTAATAGTATTCTAACTAAATCAGAAGGAATCAGAAGGAAAAACGTGGGTTTTGCTAAATTTCTGAAATAACTTAAGTTTAATTAATATTAATTCCTGAGCTTATTAACAGATTTACTTTTCAAATTCTCTGAAAATTACTGCTGTTCTCAGGAAGTACAGTAATTGTGTGGAGAACATGTTATTATTCATTGCTTAAAGGAAACCTAGCAACCTTTGCTTTATGTGCAAAGCTGAACTTGTTTTCAAAAGAGCTGGTATGGTGGTAACAGATGGTAGAAGGAGCAGTAGCTCTGACTGCAGAACTGCTTTCAAGCACAGTTTTTACTATTTGCTACTCCAAGGCTCTGGCTTTGTATGATAAAATTAGGGTTCCCCGAGTTAACCTCTGCTTTCTGCTTTCTGCCGTTACTGAGGCAGGTACATTTTGCTCGGGCAGTTTAAGCTGTCTTTCCTGTCCATGCCAACTTGTCTGTATTGTGGCTGAGAGTGAAGGGGCAACTTCTGCTATGCAGCTGCACAACCTACTAAAGGGAAGCTGCTTTACACGAGGATTACACAGAAAAGCGGAATGGCTGTTTTCTGACCCCAGTAGAAGATCCTCTAGAGATTTCAGTGGTTAAATTTTCTTGTCCTTGATCTGTTGTCCTGTATCTACAGTTATCCCAAGATGTATAAAAGAAATGTCTAGTGCTGTTCATGAATTTGTTTAGATAACTCTAAAGCTCTGCCATTTAAGTCAGGAGGGTAACCTAAACATTTTCCACATGTTCAGTTTCTGCTGTAAAGTGTTAATGCAGGAGCTGGATAGAGTCCAGTAAACCGCCTGAGACTTTTTTAAAAAAGAAAAAAAGACCCTACCATGGCACTGTTCCTTCACTTTGATATAATTAATGCTATTAATCATGGTCTTTTTCTCCTTCATTAATGAGGACAAATTAAAACTGTTGTGCAGAATGAAATACAGGTTTGAGAGAATGTGAGCTGTGGGCTTTATCCTCTTCAGAAGAGGAAGAGCCCTTCATTCGTGCACCAATTTACAGCCACTTTCCCTCACATATAAGCTTAATGAAGCTTTGCCAAATAAATAATTCTCTGAGTTCATGGAACAGTAATGGTAGGTGGGGAAAAATAGGATTCTGAATAATCAAGTGCAAATGTGGCTAGAAAGAATTGCAGAGCACCAAATGGGATTTTGAGCTGATCCCTGTAACATTTTAAACTTCTTTAATTTATTTCATATGCTTAAATAATATATTTAAAATAATAAATTAGTAATTTAACTAATGCATCTTCTTTAGAAGCTGCTACAGATCCCTGAAGGCAAAAGGCAGAGCTGTCAAAGTACTAAAAATAAGATAGGTCTTTTTACATTATGTCTAAGCTAACAAAAACCCTACTACAAGGAACACAAAGTACAAGTATAAAATATACCTTTCTTGGAAGTTACTGCTAATCTAAGTCACCTCTGTGGGACAGGAGTGTTTGAATTGTGAATATGAGTAGCTGCAAGTTTTCCTTGGCATCTTCTCTCAACAGTAACGTATGAGGACTTGGGCACGCAGTTTGACTGGCTATTCCAGTTAGTTTCTCAGTGCCGACTCTCCTGTTTGTCTTGGAAAATTGCTGAAATGGGAGAAAAATGTCCAGAACGGTTGAGACAATTTGGGAGATTACGGAAAAGTGGTACTGAAAAGGAGGAACCGTATTTTCCATTTCTTTCTTTTCCTCACTCTATCGTTTGCTCATTATAATGACGTGGGATGTCTATGATGATATTCCCACAGCAGCCGGCATCGGGAGGTACAAGGAATGCGCTGTTACCAGCGTGTCCCCGAGCGTCAAACCCCGGAGCGTCCATGGGGATATCACTACTTGTGCATAGACAGTTGCTGTATTTGCCGTAATTCAGTTGAATCTCATGCTCCTGTATTTTTAATGGAGCTTCCCCTGAATTTAAACAATATTGGCTGCATATGGTAAGATGGATATTTCTGTGGGAGTAAGTCACTGTCACATCTACTGTGAAGTCTGTTTCTGTGCCGTGCTCTCTCTCTCTGTCTGGGGTGTTTTATTTCTTAGACAAACAGTAACTTGCAGCCCCTGCTTAGCTGATGTTCTTTACAAATGCTGGGTTCATGCTTTTAGTTTTAAGGAGAGGTTTTTCCCACAGAACATGGAGGTGTGCTTTTCAGCCCAGATTTCAGCCTAGTTTTTCTTCATAATATGAGCATCATTAGCTTGCTTCTCGTCATGACTGTAAATTTGTTTGCCATAGAGTTATGTACTTTGGAGACACGCTCTCTTCAAAAGGATAATGCAGGAATCAGTACTTCAGTTTACATTTATTCCAGTGGCAAAACTGACACCTTCACGGTCAGCTAGGCTGATGAAATGAATAGTTTTGCTCATTTACAGTCCAAGATGTGATTAAACTATGATGGCTGAAGCTAGAGCTGTTCTGTAGCATCCCATCTCCCTGAGGATTCTTAATGTTACATTCAGATTATTTACCTTTCCCAGCTTTGGGTTTATTTGACATATGTGGATTGTGGGGCGATAAACTCTGTGGAGCTCTTTTTCCTGGGGTATGCCAAAATTTTAGCTCTCTTCTGGTTTGAACACCTGGATTTGCTTCTCCTGAAGGAA